>NC_134591.1:19755369-20065516 GCF_037038515.1 Microtus pennsylvanicus
TATCTGCGGGTAAAGAAGGTGAAAGAAGGAAAGAGCTCTCAGACGATGCTGTCTGTGTACCACGGCACGTTTCTTCTAGAAACATCTCATCCATCTCCAGTAGCCTGGGAGAGCTTTGCACTAGAGAGTCAATCACTTTACCAATGTGGCGACTGTTTTCTTAACAGTGCTCCAAATGTGAATACCAGAATGCTCTGGGAATTATCTCAGTCAGCTTATAAGGCTATTTTAACTGTGGTTCCAAGAAACTCCCAGAACCATGAGAAAATCGCCCCTTAAAAGAATCTGGTGGAGCAGCATCCGAGAGGCGCTTGTTCCCACAGAATCTGAGGGGCGCTTGCTCACACATGGTGGTTTTCCTGCAATGTTCTTCCAGGACTGTTCAGATGTAAGTTTTCTGGTTCTTTGAGGTTACGGGGAAACTTCTGGAACTGTATAAAATTGGTTTATAACCTCTGTGCTGCGGCTGCTTTTGAGTCATTGCCCTTTAACACATTCTGTTTATAGTTTTAAAGGCAGCGTCCACAGAGGGAGTGCACACTCATTATATATGTATACCATACACTTGTTGATGTGCTTGCTGCCTTTGCAACCATTTTGAATCCTCACCTAAGCTGTTGGAATCCAGACCTACTCCATGGTCTCTGGCCTGCTCCTGGTTAGGGGTTTTAAGATAGCCTCTCTCTTTTCTCAACTCACTGTCCCCAAATATAGCACACGCCCATAGCTGCTGACCACAGTAAAACTCAATGGTCAACACCAGAGTCTTGGAAGTAAGGATGTCCTTTGGTGTATTTCCTTTAAACTTAACAACTTACAACCTCCCAGAGAAACTATGTATGTATATATGTATGTATGTGTGTTTGTGTATGTATATATGTATGCATGTATAATACTGTCCTTACACCTGAATATAAGGCATAATTCCACAGATTCTTTTCTGTCCTCTCTTTCTTCTCCCATTGCCTCAAGGCTTCCTTCTTTATTGACTTTCCATTAATTCCCAAATCTCTCCAGAAATTATATGTAATAAATTTCCTTATACACTTCCGTTTTGCTTTCCTGTCATTTCTCGTTTGACACATTGCCCTTGAACATAACTTTAGGTCAAGTGAATGGGCTGTCTTGATAGAAATAAACTAGTTTCTGGTTAGACGAGATTCACGTGGTGACTGCCAATAGACACAAAAGTCATACCAGAGGGAGGGCGGTCACAGTCGTGAAGTTTAGTCCTCTGACTTCAGTCGGGACAGAGGCATACCATGACATCCACAACCAAATTACCCAGGTTTCAGAGTGGGGAAACACGAGAACTTATGGCTGTACTCACAATCGGAACTCAAAACCAACCTAGATAGAGACCATAACAGTACCCATCAGAACTAGTAGGAGATATATTTCCCTAATTAGAAACTGGGGGAAATCCGCAAATGGAGTAGTAACTTCTCTGTGCGTCTAAAGTAAGCTCCGCAAAATTCTGTCTCCTGGAAGAACACTGAACCAGGTTTCTCACTGAAATGACTCTGGTTTAAGATGCTAAGAAATAACCCAAGTTAGAGGATTGAAATAGACTAGGACACGAATATTTTTTGAACAATAATCTCTGCCTTGATACCTGCCTAGCGTTTGCATTATTTCCAGCTGCTCTTTAGTGAACCCAAGTTTTGGCTATGGAACCTTTTCACATGACATTACTGAAGAGTTAAACAACCATACTTCAGAGGAGGTAACTCAGTGACAATGAGCTGAGAGCTTCTGGAAAAACTGCACTTCCAGACGACTTCTCTTCCAGAAACGTTTTGCATTTGGAGAAAGAGCTAACTGCTAAAAAAAATTCAAATCTTCCACCAACAAATACGTCATTAGTTTTTCTTATTTTCTTCTGGGAAAAAATAGAAGACTATTCTTTAGTTTTCAAACTGGGATTAAAGAATGTTTAGTCAAAGATGAACATCATTATTAGAAGAGAGCTGAAAATTATAGATGCAGATTCTGGGAGGATGATGTTGGGCATTGCCAAGCTATTGTTAGTTACCTCAGTCAGTCAGTCCAGGTGAAGCCAGAGGAAGGCCAAGGGTGAAGGCTGCTGAGCTATGTGGTACTGTCATCAACCTCTGAAAATACTTCCTTCTGTTGTTCAGTAAAATCTAAACTTCTAGAGCCAAGAGAAGAATGGGGTGGTTACTCTGGTGACCAAGCACACACTGCAAATGTTTACACCATCAAATGCAGAGCCTCGCATTCAGCCACAATGCCGGCACTCCTGCACGGCCCTCTCCACAGGCCTTCCCATTAAGTGGAGGCCAATAACAACACAGAAATACGTTTGAAGAAAACAGACATGACTGTCATGAGTTAAATGCTTCCCCACACCTCCATCAAATGACCTTTTAATTCACAGTATGAGCATAGCTGGGCAGCTAAGAATCCCACATTTCCATGGAGAGGCACTTACTACTTGGGAGGTGGAGCGGTGTCGTGGAAAGAACATGATTTAACTCATAAGCCTGGCTTCCCATCCAGCTCATGCACTTAATAGCTCATAAAGCTAGTCCAGTTACTCTCTTTGTCACTGTTTCCTTGTTTTAAAAGAACTGACTTTGTGGTGTTCGGTGAGGACACGGTAGAGCAAACATTTGTAGAATGTGTGCTTTGGAAGCCTTAACGACTACACCAACATGGATGCTTTGACTTCATTAAAGTTGGCCAGATGATTTTTACCTCATTGATGGAGCTGGCCTTATTTGCCAGTGGTAGAAACACACAAGGACTTGTGACGGTCTCAGTGAATGTAATTGACCTGGTACTAAAACAAAAGTCTTTCCTTTAATAGCCCCTTAACAATGTCTTAGATTATTTATTTTATTATTATTTATCATTTGTTGTTTTAAATTGAGCTATATATTTTTTTCACTTTCCTTCCTCTGCTCTCCCTTTTCGCCCTCCCCACCCTGCCCCCCCTACTCCCAATTACTTAGGAGATTTTGTCTTTTTCTATATATATATTTTATTATCTTATAAGTGTTTTGCCTACAAGTATGTATGTGCATTAAATGTGTATGCGTACCTGGTACCTGAAGAGATCAGAAGAGTGGGTAGACTCCCCTGGGACTGGAGTTAAGGATGGGTTGTAGGAGTCAACAGCAGCCTATGAGTCCACTCTCCAGTTCCAACCTAACAGTCCCATTTGGTAGCTGTCTACACTGCTTTGATTGGTTGTCCCACTCCACACTGGTATCCTCCTACCTCAGTGGATAATTTGAAAAGTCAGTGATCACTGACCTTGCTTGATGATCTTCACAAGAGCAGGGCTCCCTCAGTGGTCTTTACAGTAAGCCCAATGCACTTACTGAACAAATAATGATGGAATTTATATAATCTTACTACTGTCCAACAATGTTTTAGCCTAACTATATGACTCATTTCTCCCCTAAGAACATAGTCCATGTGTAGATGGATGAGTGGATATGAACAAAACAGCACACAAATAAAGTCAAATTTCTTTTTCTACAAATTTAACTTTTCAAATAAATATGTACAATTGTACTTCTATATAACAGGGCTTGAAATATATTGTAATATTATTAAATCTAATTAGCAAAAACATTACAAAGTCATCATTTTGTGACAAGAATACTCATTACCACTTTCCTAGCATTTATCAGAAATATAATAATTATTAACTATAGCCATCATGCTGAAAATTAATTTTTATGAACTAATTATAAGCTATTTAACCTGTTTTATTTTTTAAAAATTGGTTTTTACTTGTTTGCTTCCTTTCCCCAACATAATACTTTTATTAATTATTTAAAAATTTCATACAATGACTCCAATGACACTTGCTTCCCATTCCTCCCAGGTCCACCCTCCCATCCCTGCACTCCCTGCCCCCAAAAGAACCCTAAAACACCAAGTTCAATGTGTGTGCCCATTCGTTCACTGGAGCTTGATCAAACTCCCAGTGACCAGCCTGTCCAGTAAACTGAGTCTTTCCCCCATCCCTCTGCCAGAAGTCGTCAGCTGTTACACTTCAGCATCTTCATCACAGTCTTTAATAGCTTCTGTCTGAACTGTTGTTGTTTGTTTGTTTCTTGAGTGGAGGGAGGTTGTCACATAGAACATAGTAAGGAATTGTGCTGATCTAGCAAAGTGTTGGTAATAGATATTTTTCTAAGGTCTAAACCCAGGGAAGCTGCCTTGGTTTCCTACTATTGAATAGATCTTAAATCCAACTAGATAGCTGTTGTTTGCAGCCACCATGTGAGGGCTGTTTACTGCATGTTAAGGGTTATCTTGTCATGCTGGCCATAGGTCATAGTTCATGGGTGTTGTCTCTGAGTAGCACTTCTTAACTGCTTCATTCCCTTGGCAGCTAGCAAAGTATTTTCTGGTATCATGGAAAGTAGACTATAGGCAGGAGGCTTACAGATGAGATACAGCTCAAATCATCCGATCCAGTATCCTAAGTGTTTGGTGCCTTCATCAACAGGGTCTTACCTTCATTCTCTGAGAGGCAAGCAAGGGTGAAAGCAATAGTCTATATTGTTTGAGGAGTCACTTGGTTGTCCCCTGTACTGGGGTTTTTGTTAGTGCAGGGTTCCTGCAGGGTTTCTGTGGAAGCACTATAAGTGGCATAAATTTATTTAAGATGCATACATACATATATAACTTACCTGCATTATGCATGATTTTAGGTAAATATAAAACAATATGATCCCTCGAAGCTTTATTACACGACCTTAATTTGCTATTTGTCTCTTGTCCCTCCTAATACTTCTATACTGACCCCCCTCATGAAGTCCCCTTCTATTTTCTCGTTCTAAATCCTAACCTAATACCCACAGATAAGTGTAGATACCACCCCTCATCAAAGAAACCTCTTTTTACAGGAAATAGAAACCATCATTGAGAACCATAACTTCTGAGATCAAATGATTGTGGGAAGGCAAGCCCTAAATGTCTTGCATCTATTGCTCAGCAAACACCACAGAATAGGGGACAGAAAGACTTTTGGGGACAGAATATCAGAAGTCTGTGGTGAAACAATTTTGCCTGGAAATGACTTCATAAACAAGACTGGAACAATGGCAATTTCAATGGGCATGTTAATGGGAAAGATGGAGAATTTCATGGGGTCCCATCCCTAGGAAAAGAACTACAGACAGCTAATGACTGCTGGGGGAAGGAAGATTAGCCTCTTCAGGGCTGAGCCCCTTATTGGTTATCCAATCCATCTCTGAAAGCATATACACAAAAACAACAAAGATGGACTCATCGTGTTATATCTATATATCTGTGCATGTAAATATATATACACTAACATATATATACCAATGTATATATATATATATATGTGTGTGTGTGTGTTAGTGTATATGCAATCTTAATAATCAAAGATAAAGAGGCTATCAGTTTGAGAGTTTGGGGGAGGACATGGGAAGGATTGGAAGGTGGAACCTGGGAGGGGCTGGAGGGAGGAAAAAGAAAGAGGCAGTTATAATTCTACCCCAATATATATTAAATTAATCATATTAAAATAAATAAAATCTATTGAGCTAGAAAATTGAGCTTAAGAATGCAAAAAAAGGAGAGGAAATTATATAAAGAGCCTCCACGTACCCATGCTCTCACTTCATCCTACATAAGTAGTCCACTCACACTTGAAATCAAAGCTTGCAAAATGTCTCTAAGTGGGGTGGCTGTCTGAGCTAAGGGTAAGAAGTCCTACTTTTAAACAGTGAGACACACGATGACACAAATAAGTTTGAGTATAACAGTTACAAGAAAATCATATTTAGATGCCAAAAATTTCATTAATACATGTTCCTTTTAAAAACGATACAATTAAACTGTTAAAATTATCTAAGTTATAATTTGGAAGTATGACAAAAGCTCCTTGCAAGAAGAGAATAGATAAGTCATTCTAAGACACAGGGTAAGAAGGGAAAGATAGGCAATGGCTTTAAAGAAAGAGCCTGTGAGCAGTATAATGCCACTGACAAGAGCCACTTTAAATTAATGAAAAGCAAGAATTCCTGTATTTAAGGAGCATTGCTAATCATATAACAGAAATTAATGCACATCTATGCTCATATGTAAAAATTTTCTAAACATAATTAACAAAATTCTGAATAAGAACAGAAAGGTAATTTAAGGTAATATAAATTACAGAAAACAAAACAAACAAACAAAAATCCCAATGAAACAAAAGAGATTTCTCAACTCTAGCACTAGAAGCCATATAACAATGGAATCTTTTTGGAGTGGCTAAGGAGAGAGAAATGAATTTTCAACATGGGATGCTAAGATGAACCTGTAGATTAAGAGAAAATACCGATGTCGAGATATTCCATGTAGTCTTGGAGAAATATCCTTCAACACTTGCTGGGGAAAAAATCAGAACGAGGTTCAAACACAGACTTGGGTGTGCCCAAGAAACAATAGAAGAATCCTAAATAAGCAATGACATTATAAAATAATTCTGAGAATGAATTTTGGAATTTAATATCAAAGTGAATCTAAAATAAGGGTAATCAATAAGTGGGAGGATGTAGGATACTGGTGCTGATCCAACTAAGTTGTGTTGAGAAAGGGCCCTTGTTCCGTCCTGGCTACCTTACACCGGAAATAATCACACAAAAACTGTATCAATTAAACTACTACTTGGCCCATTAGCTTTAGCCTCTTATTGACTAATTCTCACATCTTGATTTAACCCATTTCTAATATTCTTTATGTCACCATGAGGTCGTGGCTTACTGGGAAAGATTTAGCATGTCTGACTCTGGCAGTTCCATGGCAGTTCTCTCTCTGATTCTGCTTTCTTCCTCCCAGAATTCAGTTCTGTCTTCTCCACCTACCTAAGTTCTGCCCTATCAGGCCAAGCAGTTTCTTTATTAATTAACCAGTGAAAGCAACACAGAAACAGAAGGACCTCCTACACCAAAATTGTGCTAAGAAGCAGTGCTAGGGATCTTCTGTTGGCTTTACTTTGTAAAATCTCCTCTTCCCCAGCCACTTTCTGTCCTAGATGGCTGACTTGAGTGTATTATGTCATCATGATTCCCAGCTTCTGTAGAAGCTTGGCTGGTTAGTTTTATGTCAACTTCACACAAGCTACAGTTGTTTGAGAGAACATTAACTGAGAAAATGTTCCCATCAAATTAACCTGTTGGATAGCACATGGGACATTATTTTAATTAGTAATTGACATAGGAGGACCCAGCCCATTGTGGTTATTGTCATCCCTGGATAAGTGTTCCTAAGGTACACAAAAATGCAGACTGAGCAAGTCATAGGTAGCAAGCCAGTAAGCAGCATTCCTCCGCTGCTTCTGCATCAGCTCCTGCCTCCAGGTTCTGACACTCTCTGAGTTATTTCTTTGGCTTCCTTAAATGAACTGTGATTCAAGTTATAGAAGTCAAATAAACCCTTTCATCCTCTAGTTGCTTTTGGCCATGATGTTTTAACACGGCAAGACAAACCTTAATTGAGACAGAATCCCTGATTGATAAGAGGGAGGGAGGAAAGAAAGATCAAGAGAATTTATAGTTCTTTCTGTATTCCTAGTGTTCACCTAAGATTGTATATTCCTGTCAGTATTTGGTTACTGCTAAATCAGGAAAGAGAAAGAAAGAAAAGAAAAAAAGACTTGTTTTTTTTTTTTTAGGTTGTCCCTTTTTTCCCCTGAAGCTAGAGTTGGCGTACTGTCCAGCGCTGATTTACTCAGGCTCTTTCATACCTCTGTGAGATCTGTCACCTTCAAAAATAGCTTTGAGATAAGTAAACTCTGTCCACATGATCTGCATTTGAACAATCATTTCATTTTGACCCTTGACTAAAACAAAGAGATAAATATATTAAGTTTACACATTTTAAAGCTAAAAATAAAAAAAATTAATGAGGGGTCACAAGGGAGGGTGTACAGCAATTTATCCACTTACAAAGACAAAGAAGGACAACAAAGAATCTTAACAATAAAATTTAATTCAAAAGGCCACAGCAAAGAAAAATCCTACTAAATTCAAAGCTTAAAATATCACTATAGGAAGGAATTAAACTTGTGTCCTGGTGCTGGTCATGGTAGATTGTTCTTATTGGAGCCACCATTGGTTAACATTATAAACACTGACCAAAAAAAAAAAAAAAGCAAAAACAATTAATAAAACTCAAACAGAAAGAAACCACAACTGGATAAAACAAAAACTTTCACCTTCTAAAGACAAAGAACAACACACAAATCATATACTGAATTGGTATTTTTCAATTACTTAGTATTATCACATTTTATTAATTAATTAGTATTAGCCCATTTTAAATTTCTTCGGCACATGTAATAAAAGTACTTTCATGAAGCAACAGTCAATTGACTCAGATAATTACCCTACAATGTGTACATATAACAACATAATACTTTATATACTTGTAATAAGGAAATATATATTTGATCCCTGCCCCTGGATCCAGCCACCAAATTCCAAAAATTCTTAAATGCTTAAGTGATGTGTCTTTTTCTACTTACAAGGTGACTACTACCATTTTAATAAGGTCTGTCTGGATCAGTCTGTTGAGGCTTGGTTCTCCACTGGAGGTGTTGAGAGACAACCAGACTTTTAAGAGATAAGAGCACGCAGAGTCTCTGGAAAGGACTAATGCAGTTCTCATGAGAGTAGACTGTTATTACCCAGGCCTGGTGCTCTCTCCATTGCGTTACACATGCGCACTCTCCTGTACTTGCCTGTCAATAGTAGTATAGGAAACTGTCCTTTCTGGCACTACCTACCCTTCAGGAAAGAAAAAACAGAAACAAAAAAAAATCCCTTTGTTATTCATAAGTTAGCCAGTGTCAGGTAGCCTATTTTATAAACAGAATATGAACTAAGATAATAAAGAATGAGTAAGAGTTCCTTAACTTGAGTTCCTGGGGCCTAGTTCCCATGTCATCATGCTTCCAATCTTATCCCAGCCTCTAGGAAAGGAATAGGGGCTGAAAGCTGAGTTTGTTCCCACCAGTTAAGCATAACTACATTATCAAGACTTTTCTGTAAAAATCTTAAAAGGATGGGCTTCAGGAAATTTCCAAATTGATAAGATTCCTTGGGCGGGGGGGGGGGGGCAAGAGAAACCATTGCTACAGAGAGCACGCAAGGTCCATGGAACTCTGCTTTGTACTTTTCCACCTGGCCATAATCTGCATGCATTGCAATAGTTTTTGCTAAGTGAAGTACAAATATAAGTAAAAGAATGTCCACGAATCCTATGAGCTATTTCAGAAGGTTAAATGAACAGAGGAGGAATAAGGAGCCTTTATAAATAAAACGAAGATTTGACCTCTCCAAGGTATGATTGATAGGAAGGATTTTTATTGTAGATATAAGGGAAGAGAACAGTCAGAGGCATCTGAAAGAGTCCAAACTAAACAGGGCCATGGAGGTGAGGAGGGCAAGAGAAGAAGAGGAGAGAGGGAGGAAAGGAGAGGGGCCAAAGAAAGGAAGAAACCAAAATAACAGAGAGAGAGAGAGAGAGAGAGAGAGAGAGAGAGAGAGAGAGAGAGATCCAAGAGAAATCAGAAAGTACATGGTCCAAATGGCTGGGTTATATAGGAATCAAAAACTGGGGAACTGGGGGAAGGGAAGTCCCTGGGCTGGAGATGGTTTGAAGAAGGAGAAAGAGGCAGTTATAACTCTACTCCAATATATATTAAATTAAGTATATTAAAATAAATAAATGCTATTGAGCTAGAACCTCCACACATCCATGCTCTCACTTCATCCTACACAGTACTCCACTAACACTTGATATCAAAACATGCAAAAAGTCTCTATGTGGGGTGTCTGTCTGAGCTAAGTGTAAGAAATCCTACTTTTAAATTGTGAGACACACAATGACACAAATAAATTTGAGTATAACAGTTACAAGAAAATCATGTTTAGATGCCAAGAATTTCGTTAATACATGTTCCTTTTAAAAACGATACAATTAAACTGTTAAAATTATCTAAGCTATAAATTGGGAGAATGACAAAAGCTCCTTGCGAGAAGAGATAAGTCATTCTAAGACACAGGGTGAGATGGGAAAGACGGGCAATGGCTCTCCTTCCACATGATCTGCACGTGAAACAACCATTTCATTTTGACCCTTGGAGATGGTTTTGAGAAGAGCAGAGAGGAGCCTCAAGTACTGAATGGGCCCAGCAGTCAGCGTGTGCTTTGATATGCTAGTAGGCACCACAGATAGCCATTGCTCTGGGTTTCATTGGTACCTGAGACTTTATATTTTATATTTATATCTGCTTGGCCAGAAGCATAGACCTTAACTGGAACTTGCAACAGACATCTAAATTGTGGGTAGTCCCAGGAGGCTGGAAGCAGCTTTCACACACCCGGTGTCAGCAGTGTCTGCGGTACTAGTTATGAAAGAAGAGGAAGAACCATCTCTTACCTTCAGAACACCTCAAATTCATGTAATTTTTATTTGCCAGTTGAACACCAATGAAGCTGAGCAACTAATTAAGAAAAAATGACTTATGCCAATGAGGAGCTTTTTATCAAAGAAATAAACTGACATATTTCTCTTATGGTAAAAGTAGCTGAAATTTACTCATTTAACATGAAGTTATGCATTATAAAGTTGTATGTTTTAAATATGCCCAGTTAAATTTATCTCAAATAAATTATTTTTAATAAACAACACTAAATAGGACAATAAAATGAAAGTAAAAGAGAGGCTATTTGGGATTTTTAATTTTCATTATTATTATTATCATTGTTTAAATATGTTTTGTACTATACATTTTTATTAGATTTGATTAAATTCCTCCCCTAAGTTCTCCCAGTTTCACCCCACCTCCCTACCCCATAACTTCATGTTCTTTGTCTCTCACAAAATAAAAACTAACAAAAAAAAGGGAATAAAAACAAACTCTAAATAAGAGCAAAATTACCAAAATAAATCAAAACAAGCACACATTGAAGAAGAGTTCATTTCATGAGGGCCAAGTACTCCTGGGCATAGGCCCGGCCTGGAGTGAGGTTGATAGACCCAGTAACCCCACACCAAGAAAAGAGGGTTTCCGTTTCCCAGCAGGTACCACTTGCAGATGACTTCCTGTCTGGGAGTGGGATTTTGGGTTCATGCTCCTTTCTCCATGCCGGGATTTTCTTTGCTTTGAATTAGTGCATAATGTTACAGTCTCTATGAGTTCATGCGTGCACCAGGCCTGCTTTCTGACAGACACTGTTTCCTTGGAGTCATTCACCACTGCTGGCTCTTAGGATCTTTTCACCTGCCTATAGATGTCTGATCCTTGAGGGAAACGGTCACACATCCCATTTATGTCTGAGCCTCCACAGTTTCTCACTCTCTGCACATTGTCCAGATGTGAGTGTCTATGTTAGTTCCCATCTATGTTGATCTCTGTGAGTTCGAGACCAGCCTGGTCTACAAGAGCTAGTTCCAGGACAGGCTCCAAAACCACAGAGAAACCCTGTCTCGAAAAACCAAAAAAAAAAAAAAAAAAAAAAAAAAAAAAAAAAAGAAGCTTCTCTGAATAGAACATCCCCTTTGTCTCAGTGTGTGGGTGCACCCCTTGCGGTCCTAAGTTCCTTGCTCGTGCTCTCTCTCCTTCTGCTCCTGATTTGGACCTTGAGATTTCTGTCCGGTGCTCCAATGTGGGTCTCTGTCTCTGTCTCCTTTCATCGCCTGATGAAGGTTAATATTCAGGAGGATGCCTATATGTTTTTCTTTGGGTTCTCCTTCTTATTTAGCTTCTCTAGGATCACTAATTATAGGCTCAATGTCCAGCTAGCCTGGGTCTGAAAAAGCCTGGGATAAAACCAGACTTGCTGAACATAGCAGACAATGACGACTACTGAGAACTCAAGAACAATGGCAATGGGTTTTTGATCCTACTGCACGTACTGGCTTTGTGGGAGCCTAGGCAGTTTGGATGCTCACCTTACTAGACCTGGATGGAGGTGGGTGATCCTTGGACTTCCCACGGGGCAGGGAACCCTGATTGCTCTTTGGGCTGATGAGGGAGGGGGACTTTATTGGGGGAGAGGGAGGGAAATGGGAGGTGGTGGCAATGAAGAGACATAAATCTTTAATAAATAAATAAATAAATAAAAAAGAAGCTTCTCTGACAAGAGTTATGATCTATAGGCTTAATCTATAGGTATAGTAATGTGTAATTAGGAGCCACTTATTGCTATGTTCATTTAGCAGAATCATATTTGGTTTTCCCCTAGGGCCTATTTAGCCTCAGGTTCTTGGCCATTTTAGCAGTGTCATGATATGGGTTCCATATCATGGTGTTGGTTTTAAGAGTTACAAAACAAAAAGTTGTTGGTTACTCCTCTAAACTTTGTATAACTGTTGTACCAGTGTATCTTGTAGACAGGTTATAGTTGTAATTCACAGGCTTTGTAGCTGGATAATATTCATGATTACTTTTCTTCCTGGGAAGTGTCTTAGTTAGGGTTTCTATTGCTGTGAAGAGACACTATGAACATGGCAACTCTTATAATAGCTCAGAAGTTTAGTCCATTATCATCATGGCAGAAGTGTGCAGGCAGATATACCAGAGAAGGAGCTGAGAATTCTACATCTTGATGCAAAGGAAACAGGAAGTAAACTGAGACACTGGGGTTAACTTGAGCTTAGGAAACCTCAAAGCCACCCCTACAGTGAAATACTTTCTCCAACAAGGCCACACCTATTCCAACAAAGCTACACTTCCTAGTAATGCCACTCCCTATGATCTTAGGGGGGGCCGATGACATTCAAACTACCACATAGGTAGTATGCATAATACATTCCAGCACCAAGAAAGCTAGCCACTCAGTAGTGGTGAACATCTATCTAGGTACTAGCTCAGTTTCTCTGTGTTCAATACATTAAGTGTTGTCTTCAACAATAGGGCCTTAGTGTCAAGGTAACCAATACCCTTTGCTATAACGTTTGATGTTTTGGGGACCTATGAGACCTCTGTAGCCAATGATTCATCAAGATGTAGCCCATTCCTGGCCCTGGGAGTTTTACTTAGCAGCATGAGATATCTAGTTGGTACATTGTCTCACTAATTACATGGTGATTCAATTTAAGCTTGAATATATATATATATATGTGTGTGTGTGTGTGTGTGTGTGTGTGTGTGTGTGTGTGTGTGTACACATTCTTAATTTAAACCTGTATCTATAAACTTATATATTTATGTATATATTTATGTATACACACATAAGCTTCTACAACAGCAAGTTTCCATATGGTTTTTCAAAAGGCCTTTACTGTTAATTGTGCCCCCCCACACCACATATATTCTCCTTTCCCTTTTTCTCCCATGCTCCACATTTAGCCTTCCTACTCCAGTATACCCTTTATCTTTGTTATAACACTATATCTCCCCTTCTCTTGGAAATTCTGTCCTCTCCCCCAATCTTTTAAGCTACTTAACCTCTGTTTCTAATTGATACGCATGCACGCACACACATACCCAAAATTCCCCTCCCACTGACGTGGGATTCCCCTCTGTATGCTGTGAATATCACTGGTTAATAAAGGAACTGCTTTGGGCTTACAGCACACCTTTAGGGGAACAGAACTAGGTGGGGAAAACTAAACTGAATGCTTGGAGAAGGAAGGCAGAGACAGAGAGAAACCATGTAACCCTGTGGGAGCCAGACAGAACTTTTCCCGGTAAGCCACAGCCATGTGGCATTGCACAGATTACTAGAAATGGGCAAAATTAAGATATAAGTGTTAGTCAATAAGAAGCTAGAGCTAATGGGCCAAGAAATATTTTAAATAATATAGTTTCTGTGTGATTCTTTCGGGGCTGAGCAGCCAGGAAAAGAAACAAGCAGCCTCCTCTGACATCCTATACACATATAGATACCAGAAATGAATAACTGTTTCACTTTGCCTGCATCCTTGCCAGCATCTTCTATCATTTGTTGTGTTAGTCTTGGCCATTCTGATTGTAGTAAGATGAAATCTCAAATAGTTTTATTTTGCTTTTCTCTCATGGCTAATAATACTAAACATTTTTACAACTGTGTCTCAGCTATTTGTGATTTCGCCTTTTTGAGAATTCTCTGTTTAGTTATATACCTTTCATTTAAATTAGGTTGTTTTCTTGATGTTCAGTCTTTTTAATTCTTTTCATTCTAGATACTAACCCTCTGGAAGATATATAATAGGAAGATGCTGTTCCTGTTCTGTAGGCTGTGGATTGCTTGAATGATGGTGTCCTTTGCTGTACAGAAGTTTTCCAGCCCTGTTAGTTCTTCTTTATTAATTATTGATCTTAATGCCTGTGCTATCTGTGTCCTCCTGTTCAGAAAGTCTCTTCCTGTGCCTATTCTCTACTTTCTCTTCTATTAGATTCATGGTATCTGGTCTTACTGTGAGATGCTTGATCAATTCTGAGTTGGTCTCATGCATGGTGATGGATATGGATCTACCTTCTTTCTTCCACACACAGCTAGCCAATTTGACTGTATTGGTTGTTGAAGATGCTCCTTTATTTAGTCTATAATTTCGGCTTTGTTTGTTTGCTTTGAGGCAGAGTCTCTGTACCTATCTCAGGCTGTTTTGGAACTCCCTATGTAGACTCACCACATAGACTCTGTTTAGTTTTTTTTCTAGATGACCTGTCTATTTGTAAGAGTGTGATATTGAAGTTAACCACTATCACTGTGTTACAGTGAATATGTGATTTAGTTGTAGTTCTTTTGTGAACTTGCATGCCTTTGTGTTGGGGCATAAATGTCTAGACTTGTAATAGCATCTTGATAGATTTTTCCTTTAATAAGTAAATAGTGTCCTTCCCTATATCTTCTTATCAATTTTGGTTTGAAGACTATTCTTGTTAGATATTGTATCAATTATGCCTGCTTGCTTCTTGGGTCTATTTGCTTGGAATATTTTTATCCATCCTTTTTCCCTGAGTGATATCTGTCCTTTATGTTAAGGTGCATTTCTTGTATACAGCAGGAAGCTGGATCCCATTTTCTAGCACAATCTGTTAGTCTGTGTCTTTTTATTGGGGCATTGAGACTATTAATATTGAAAGTTATTATTGGGCATGTTTATTAATTCCTGTGGGGGTTTTGTTGTAATTATGATGTGTTTCCCCTTTCTTTTCATTAACTATTCTGGGATTTTTTTAAATTCTTTTTATCCTCTTGGGTGTAGTTAACCTTCTCTTCAGACAGAGGCTTTGCTTCTAACGCTTTCTTTAGATCTTCATAGGTAGATGTGAATTTCTTAAATTAATTTGTTTTTGTTGTGAAATGTTTTTCTTTCTACATTTACTATGATTGATAGTTTTGCTAGATGTGGTAGTCTGCTTTATCATCTGAATTTCAGTATCTCCAGAGAGAAGTCATGTAGGCCTGCCTTTATATATGACTTGGTCTTTTTCTCTTGGATCTTTTAATATCCTTTCTTTATTCTGTACATTCAGTGTTTTTATTATTATGTGGTATGAAGAGTTTCTTTTCTGGCCCTGTCTATTTGGCATTCTGTATGCCTCTTGCACATTGATAGGTATATCTTTTTTAGATTAGGATAATCTTCTTTTATGATTTTGTTAAAAATGTTTTGTGTCCTGAAGGTCCCACAAACCAGGACCATGTTGCTACATCTCTTGGTTGCCCACAAGACCACCTTTAATGCAGGTGTTAGACATAAAAACATCTATGTGGCTCAAGACATAGCCCAAGATTCACCACTGTCCTGTCACAGAACCTGGATACAAAGATTTGGCGGGGGCAAACACAGAATAATTTTAGGCACCCATCTTGGGGACAGGAGACTTAATCTCTTGAGCTCCATTTTATCTTCTAATAAATAAGTACACGGAGTTACTTGCAGAGAAGTAAGATGTCTTTGAAGTTAAATATTCTGTGCTTTCAGGTGATGCTACGTAGTTAAACTGTTTCCTTCCCTGAAATGGAAGAGAGAGGCTTCTGACCTTTAGAGAGGAATAAAAGGAATGGGAAGGAGGAAGGGTGGAACATAGGAGTGTAGGTGGAACATAGTTACTTTTTTTGTTTAATTTTGAAATTTTTCATTCTCTATTATCAACCCACAATGATAGCTTTGATTGTAGCATGTAGACTCCTTTACTGTCGCAGTGTATCTTCCTCAATCTCTTTTGGAAACCCTTTGGAATTGCAGTCATTGGACTTTGGGTTTGGTCAGTGGGCTCTGGCTTTTTACTCAAAGCTGTTTCTCCTCCACGGTCAAAACTTAAGTGGCTTTCAAAGGTATTCCTGCTAAAACCACTCTGAAGGTGTTACATGTAAACAAATGAATGAGTCACGTGGCAAAACATCCTGTTAGACCAGTGAAGAAAAAGATGTCTCTGCAGTTCTCAACCATGCACACTTTAGACCAAGGCTCAGTTTTCAAAGTGCTTTCCAAATCAATATTTGCCAACCTCTAGGGAGCCTTCTGCTATCTCACACAATTACACTGCACATAATATTTCAGTCACTGATGGGCTACGTGTTCATCTCTGGCCTTCAAAGATTATAATGGAACGGAGAAAGCATTCTGCCTGGTGATGCCACAGCTGCCGTCTTCACAGCACAGTGCATTGCTCTCATGTTTGTGGTGCTGCTGATGGAAGCAAACCACCTGTGCTGAAATATGCATACAGGCATGATAGAATATATGTATGATGTGTAATACTGGGCAATAATATAAATGAGTACTAAGCTTTATGCATTTATGATACTGCATACTTTTATTGATGTTTTAGTATGCATTCTTTATACATGTACATGCACACACATAGACAAACACTCACACACACAGAGACACACTGTAAAGTAGTACACCATGCACAGCAGAGCAGCTTCACCTTTCTGTGTTAGTTACTTTTCTTTTGTTGTGATAGAATACAAGGATCATGGAAACTTATAGAAGTTATTTGGTCTTATGGTGGTTCCAGAGGGAAAAGAGTCAATCTAGGCTGGGTATCATGGCAGCAAGCAACAGTCATAGAGGTAGGAACCTCTCTAACTGATCCACAAGCAAAGCAGAGAGAACAAATTGGAAACAGAGCATGGTTTTGAAACCTCACAGCCTTTCCCCCAATGATATACCCCTCCCGGCAAAACCATACCTTCTAAGCCTTGCCAAATGTGGCAACACCTGGGGTGGGTGGGTGGGTATTCAAATGTAAGAGACTATTGAAGACAGTCTCATTCAAATCACTATATTTTCATGTCTGTTGCTACTTGATTGCATGGAGGCCATGGGGAACAGTTGCTTAGACCGCTGGGCTAGTGTGAGTACACTCTATGATGGTCTTATGGTGATGAATGTCTCAGAACACATCCTCACTGGTGAAGGCTGCTAGATGGTACACCACGGAAAGGTCACCCGGAGTCTATGTCTGGAAGCAAGGAAAATATTGCAGTAATGCTGTCAACTAACTCAGGCCTGATTTGACATTCACAAACTGGCTCCTTGATTTCTCCTTTCTGGTCCAGAATCCAACCCAGGGTCTTATGTTGCGTTTACTTTTAATGTCTCTTTCATTTCCTCTAATCAAGAATATTTCTCATTTTTTTTTCTCTCTACATTGACACTTTTGAAGAGTACTGGCCAATTATTTTGTAAAATGTTCCTTAATTGGTATTTGTCTGATGTTTTCCCATGACTTGATTAAGGTTATGCAATTTTGGCAGCAGTATCACATGAAGAATGTACCGTGCGCAGTGCATCCTATCAGTAGGTATATGATGTCAATACGCCTTATTACCGGCGATGTTAACTTTGATCACTTGATTAAAGGCCTGTCTGCCAGATTTCTCCAGTGTAAGGTTTTATTTTTCCCTTTATAATTAATAAGTATCATATGGGGGAATACTTTGAGACTGTCCACATATCCTGTTTCACGTCATACTTTTCACCTACGGATTTGAGCATCCATTGATGATTTTTATCTGTAACAATTGTTACTGTGCTGTTTGACTTATGGTGTTTTCTGTAGCTATTATTTCTTCTCATTCACTGGAGTTTTGCTGGCTTGAGCACTTGTCTGAGGTTCCATCTGTTTTTTGAACTGATGATTTATATATCACTATGAAGTCATGGATATGTGCTTTATTTCATGGCTAAATTTATCACTATCACAACATTTTATTTTCTCAAAATTTCCCATATTTGAATAGATACTGACTGGTTTTGATATACTTCATTTTCTTTTTGATTACTTTAACACTTTTTCAAGTTTTGGTATACAAGATACTCTAAATTTATCTGAAAATAAGTAAAATCACCCAATTAAGAGACAATAACATTTAAAGGCAGAATCTCAAATAAATTTATAACAGATGAACAAATGACTTAACACATAATTGGGATCGCCAGGAGAGAAGGATAAAAAATGGAGGGAAAAGTCTGTACCAAAGTTGGTAGAAGTATTGCAAAGCATTCTAGACTCAAACATAGTCTTAGAACATTCAAGAGACACTAAGCTTGGTACTTACTTAAAATAAAAAATATTCTTATGAATGCTATGAACATGTCTAAACATTTAATAAAAAATTAAAGAGCAACTAAAGAAAAAGATTTTTCAACATTAAACAAACAATGATGATTCTACCGGTCAAGGTTGTGATAAAACCTAGAAAGGTCAGTAGAACAGAATTTTTAAGGTATTGAAAAGAAACATAAAGTTAACCAACCTACAACCCTATACCTAGTACCACCACTCCCAAAAACCCATTCTATGTGAGAAGTAAAAGAGAAACACTGTCCTGCAAGCAGGAGGAAGTATGGTCTTAGATATATAAAGGAAGTAGCATTATTCAATTAAAAAAAATAGCATGGCATGAAAATAAAATCTTATCAAGTATTAAATCCAACTTAGATATCAAATATGTGAGTAAATATAAATTATACTACATGCTTAAAACAGTAATGTTATTTTAGTATAATAAAAATTTAAAGTAAGTAGAGATGTTAGATACATTTGAAAATGGTCTTGTAAAATTGAATTTTTTGGTAAACATTAAATATTTAATTTTAAAACAACTGTAATAAGTCAAATATGCAAACAATAATTTCTCGAGTTATCTAAGTGAAAATAATATAGAGATATAATCAAAATATATGGGTAACAAGAAAAAAATAGAGTTTGTGGTTGTTTTCACATAAGACAGGACTTGGGGAAAAAGAAAAAAAGAAATAAGACAAAACAAATACAATATCATATGCTACAATAGATTGTATTGATCATAATAAATGTTATCATACTAAGAATTATATTTAAAATATGGAAATAATGCCGGGCAGTGGTGGCGCACACCTTTAATCCCAGCACTCAGGAGGCAGAGGCAGGCGGATCTCTGTGAGTTCGAGGCCAGCCTGGTCTAGAAGAGCTAGTTCCAGGACAGGAACCAAAAAGCTACAGAGGAACCCTGTCTCGAAAGTCCAAAAAAAAAATATGGAAATAGAATAAACTGATTATGCACTGGATAAGGCAATATAATTTAAATATCAGAACACAGATATTTAGAAGGTAAATGGATAAAAATACAGAATATAAATTGTTAAACAAAAAAACTAGTAAAATATTATTATAATTTTATTATTTCTGCTAAACAAGCTATCAGAGGAGAAGAGTAATCAACAATCTTATCCAGTCAATACTTTGTAAGCCATAATAATGGCATGACCACTGGTGCAATAGTGGAACAGACACCACAAGCATTGGGAGTAACCAACCCTATTTCTATTGCATTTATGTTCTTCTCAACAAGATTAAATCTATATCCAGAATCACTGGGCTAAGAATCCATAGCTAGACAGGTCCAAGTCCCTAGGGGAGAATCTACTACTATTATAGTTTAATTTTGCAGAGAATTAAACTGACTCCTAGTATTTATTTTTAAACACATGGATTAATTCATTCCTCAACTCTTACCAGAGAAGTTTTATTATTATTGTCATCATCATTATTTTGAAGTAGATGACAATGAAGAGAGATCCACAACTGGGCAAGATGCATAAGAGACGGCAGGATACTCAGCCCTAAACAGAATAAATGTAAATACCCTGCTTCATAGAACTCAAGGATTATTGTAGAAGAAGGCGATAAAGAGTATAAGAGCCTGGGCCAAAGAAGGACTACAAGAAAACTGTGTCTTCTGGACAAAACAGGGTAACTGCACATGTGAGCTCACAGTGGTTATAACAGCGTGCAGAAGACCACAGAAAACTCAAGGTTTTCTTTATCAGTATAGTCCTGGTAGGTCAACTAGGCTCCAGTGGAAGCCTACACATCCAAGAATATTTGAAGAGTACAAATTGGTAGTGATAATTTGGGGGAAAAAAAGAACAAAAAGGTTGATGAGTAGGGAAGGGAGAGTGGATCTAGATGGGAAGTGTTGGGGTGTGAATATTATCAAAACACATTGCATGATATTCTTAGTGAATTAATAAAGGTATAAAAAGAGAATCAACAGTAGAGATATTAAAAAATAAGTACTTTAAAATAGATAGCAAGGTATATCCAAAACATTCTTGGAAGTGTGGTGATAGTAAAACCTTAGTACCAATTTAACTAACTTCAGAAGGAAAAAAAAACAATGGCAATTTCTACAAGAGAACATGAACTTCTAGGCAAAAGATTCACTATGTGTTTATGTGTGTATTTTCTAAGTCAGCTATTAGAAAGTCCTCCAAACTTAGTAACTTAAAAATACACATTTGTTTTCTTATAATTCTGAGTTTCAGAAACATGAATATTACCAGAGTAAAATTCAAAGCCCTGGCAGGCCTGGCTCTTTTGGAAAATGATGTGGGATTCCCCTCTGTATGCTGTGAATATGTTTTATTATCATTGGTTAATAAAGAAGCTACTTTGGCCTGCGGCAGGGCAAAATAGAGCTAGGTGAGAAAACTAAACTAAATGCTGGGAAAAAAAGATGCAAGAGTCAGGGAGATGCCATGTAGCTGCCGAAGGAGAGAGGTGCCCTGGAACCTTGCCAGTAAACCACAAGCCTCATGGTAATACACAGAATAATAGAAATGGGTTAATTTAAGATGTAAGAGCTATCTATAAATACAATTGGCCAAACAGTATTGTAATTAATATAGTTTTTGTATGATTATTTTGGCTCTAGACAGCCAGAAACAAGCATGCAGCCTTTACCAACAGGAAAATGTCTTATGGAGAGTGCACATCTGCACGTTTCACTTTCTAGAAGTAGTTGCACTTTTAACATCTGGTGCCTCTCTTTGATCATGTCACTTTTCTCCTTCTGCTTTTCTTTCTTTCTATAGTCTAATTTCTCTCTCCCTCCTTCCAGGGACAGTTATGATTACATTAGAATACACCAGCTAACATAGGGCCATCTCTCTACCTTATGAAATCTCAAGATATCATGCCTGCAAAATCTCTTCTGCTATGACATTCACAAAATCTGGTTATCTGTATGTGACATTATTTAGTCTACAACAGTATAATATTGCTTGACTTGCTCAGGCTCTCTCTCCAAATACATAGCTTGAGTATATATCTAAATTATATACTCACACATTAAGAAATTTAGAGCAAGTGGGAAGTTTGGCAAGAAGTAAGCAGACAGGGTAGAAATGGTTAGTTTGGTGTGTTGGAGGTCACTATGTGGTAAAATTGTAGTAAGATGAAAGGATAGCACAGAGAAATGCTCAGATAATTATTTTCACAGCTAGACACATTTCATCTGTGCCCATGTTCAGAATATGACCACAGAGGTAGAGGTATTTCGCATGATTGGGTAAGCTCATGCAAATAAGAACACAAGGACTTGGTGCTGGCTAAGTCATCAGCACAGAAGTGTGTTTTACTCTAATGGTGTTTAGATCATGTATGGAGAAGAGAGGTGTTGCCCAAGTATAGAAATACTCAGTAGATGACTGAACGCCCAGGAACTGATTTTAATAAATTAAATAGACCAAGATGCTATACCAGGAATAGACGTAAAGCAGACAGTGCTGAATGGTAAGACTACCAGTCTAAGTTGGACCATGTGGGGTTTAAGTTGTCTGTGCAATAGCAAAGTGGTTCTGTGCAGTAGGCACCTGGAACATAAAGAGAGAAAAGTCAGAATAAAGTAGACATGAATAATTTGTAGATACTAATATAAATAAGGAGACTAAAATAAGAGAAACAGCAAATTTCAAAAATCATTTAAATTCTATTAGAAAATGTACAGTGTATGTCCCTCATCCTTTTGGTTCCTGAATCTATTGCTCAATTTTTTTCTGTGAATATACAATGTGTGTTCTTTCCATTTTGTATGCATGAACACAAATAAATACACGCATGTACCTCATTTTCTCAAATTGGTCATTAGATTTTTAATTTCAAGATGTTATTGTGGATGAAGCAAAGGATGACTGGACATACAGACAATATATAGATAGTATTTAATTTTATCTACTAGTTAATCAAAATTCAGTCTATGTTATCAATTATGGCTCTGTTTTCTTAAATTGCTGATAACTGGCTATGACCCAGTTTTATAACATTAAAGACTTTTTTCTTTGTTCACCTCTTTTTAGGAAGAAGACTTTAATGTACGAATTCTTTAATTCTTTTATACACATCCTGCTTTCTTACCTTTAGTTAGGATGAGCATATTCTGAAGGTGACAGAACACACCCTGGGGGAAGAAAAGAGTAAGAAGATAAGAGGGCTAAACTAGCATGACTATCAATGACAACTATTGTATGCCAGTATACAATAACAGCCCAGAAAAAAAAATGGGTACATTCCTAGAAACATACATCTTAGAATCAATGATGAAGATAGGGGAATCCTGAATGGGACAATGACAAGAAATACGAGTCAGCAACCAAACTTACCAACAAAGAAAAAGCTTCTCATAAGAGAGCTTCCTGATGCCTAAACAAAGAATTAGTGTCAATCCCCCAAATACTGGAGAAAATGAAGCAGTGTTAATCTGATATTGAATGCAGGGCGGACCATGAGAAAAGAGGGAAGAGATCTCAAGGGAGGGAAAAGAGAATGTAATAGAGTGTGTGACATGAAAACAGAGTTTGAATGATCTGGAGAAATACCAAACCAGCCAGGGAGGGAGGGAGGGAGGGAGGAAGGCAGTGCAGGAGAGGAATGAATGAGAGCAATGTATATAACACAAATTTATAAAAATGCTACCATGGACCCCATTACTTTTACACTAATCTATACTAGTTAATTAGATAAAAAATAATTTTCAAAAACCAGAGAAGAACTCTGTAAGAAAAGAACTCATCATCGAATATTTCTACTGACCATAGGCCGCAAATCCTCAACAAAACACTAGCAAAACAAATCAAATATTTCCTTCAATGCAACAGACCACACACAATGGCCATTGCAAGTTGTCTCTGGGCTAGACAAAAGGTTGAAGCAATAAATATGATACATCTCATTAGGAGAATGAGGCTACAAACTCTGCATTCTTCCTGGTGGAGTCAGAAAAAAAAAGCATCTGAGGAATGGAATTGCAACACCTTTTTACCTGGAAACATAATAAAGGCCATGCATGTTGCCCACTGTTAACACCGCACTCCATGAGAGAATGTTGGAGGTTTTTTTTCCAAGATCAGGAACACTTCTGCTTGCTACTTCTGGTCATTATAACACTGAGCATCCTAGACAGATCAATTCTGCAAACAATGGATAATGAGCTCAAACTTGAAAAAGAATATCCCTCTAGAAAACCCTAAACAGACTAAAAAATTCAAATGAACAAATGCCTTTATTAACGTTGAAGGATATAAAATGAACATATAAAAATCATTGTGACTGGCATAACAACCTTTACAAAGTAATCAGGAAAGTATTCTCATTTATAAAAGCTTTAAAAAAATTCAAAGAACCACTAACCCCAATGATAAATTATTAAAGAGTTGATAGATCTATAAGCTGTAAAACATTTATGAATGAAATTTTAAAAGAAGTGGATGAATGAAGTCATGTGCAATATTCATGGATTGTAATAATTAATATTGTTAAAGTGTAAATACTGCCTATCGTGATTTACTGACTCCATGGAAGCAAATTCTAGTGACATTTTACACAAAATTGAAACAAATTTGTAGGGAGTTAGAATAATTCAAAACAGTTAAATTCAGCAAAAATACAAGAGTTGAGGCCAGCCTGATCTACAAAGGAAGTTCCAGAACAGTCAGAGCTATAATACACATAGAAACCTTGTCTTGAAAAACAAAAACAAACAAAATAAAACAAACAGACATACAAAAAACAGAAAAAAATCTAAGAGATGAAATCAGCTTATTTCCCCCGTTCAAAATATACTATAAAGCTTTAGTAACTGTTTGTATAAGCATGCACATAGGCCTATGGAGGAGAATAAGAATCTTGGAAAGAAAGAAATGCAGTTAAAGCCCATAGAGTTCCAGAAACTTCAAAAGCGCACAGTAAAGAAAGGACAGTCTTCACTAAGTGGTACTGAGAAAACTGAATGCCCACACACAGAACAATGAAACTTGAACTTTATTTCACTTTATATAAAAAAAAACTGAACTCAAAATGGAGTAAAGACTTAAACATAAAACCCAAGATCATAGAACTGCTGGAGGTAATCACAAGGGAAAAGCTTCTCTCTGTGAGAATAGGCGGTGGTTGCTGGGATCTGATACCACAGGGGCACACACATCAAAGGCAGAGGAGACAACCATGCAGCAGAAGGAAATGCTGTGCATGTTATGTACCTGATGAGAGAAATTCATATCAAATACATGGAAGGAGAGCAAAGACTCAGTTGCAAGAGCAGAAATAACATGGTCCAGTAATGGGCAGAAGCATGAAGAGATATCTGCCTGTCAGGAGACAAAATAAAAGGGGTGGGGTGGGGCTCCAGCCTGTTTAATATCTATTATAAAAAAGATGAAATGGCAAGTGGTGAGAAAGGGAGGATTTTAAATTACTAGTACAGCCATTCTGAAAAACAAAACGAAAGGGTTTGTAAAGAAATTACAAACGGGATTCCCATCTAATCCAGACACTTCCCATCTGTGTGGGAAAAGGAACTGAAAGCTCTGCACGGACAAACTATCTCTGCTTCCATAGCAGCCTGTTTCTCAACAAGCGTGATAAGAAATCAAGCTGCTTATCAACAGAGATGTGCATGGATAATAAAGGATATGATAATACTATTTAGTGAGAGAAGAAAGAAGTCCTGTCGCAGAGAAAACAGGAGGTCATTCTACGAAGTCAAGGAAGCCAGACATGGGAAGACAAATGCTGCCCAGTCTCCCCTAAGTGAGAGCCCTAGAAGAACTGAATTTTAGATGCAGACTGGCGTGGTGCCTGAATAGGGCGGGTGAGCGGGAAATGGGGATATGTAGTTTAGGGGTACAAAGTGTCAAACCATGTTAATCATTTCAGAAACCAACCACAAAGTATGGTGAGCATAACAAATATAATATATTGAATATTCCAGAAATAAAAATATGGATATGAGGGGGCTGGAGAGATGGGGCCATAGTTAAGGGCACTGATTGCTCTTCTACAGGCCCAGGGTTCAAGTCCTCATACCTACATGGTGATTTATGTCTGTTTATTGTCATGCATGGTCCCCTGAACTCATGCTCATGAACACACACGAACACACACACACATATTTAAAAATAAATAAATCTTAAGGAAAAAAAAACTGAGGGAATCTGAAATGTTATCACATACACACAAAATTAAAGTGGTTAATTTTGGCATCGCAACAGACATCTAGCAACACATCATACTGTACACCAGAAATGCAAGCAACTGTTATTTGTCCTATACCCTCATGACGTTGGGGGCAGGGAGTAAATGAGAAAAAGGTGGAGGAAGTGGTCAGGAAGTCAGGCAATGTCAATAATACAGGGAATCAAATTGATTATGTTTCCCTTTAGCAACCTGTTCTAAGACTAATTGCTTCTTTATGTAGGATTCTAAGTCCTAACCAGAAATGAAGTAAATAAGGGCAAGTTCCAATCTTTAATAAGCATGATAGGATTAATATAATCAATTTTCACACCATATCCCAAAAGCTACAAATGTAGAAGGAGCAATGAACTTGAGCAAAGGGAAAACCCTTGTCTCAGGTCTGCTAGTTACGTGCATTCTGACAAGTCTGTTTCTCTGGCCCTTAGTTCTATCATCTGGAAGCAGGAGGGAATAAGGGGAAAGACACAAAAACTTCCGTTTTCGTTTGTTTGTTTGCTTTTGTGTTTTTGAGACAGGGTTTTGCCGTGTAGCTGGGTCAGGAACTCGCTGTGTAGCCCAGATTGCTCTTGAACTTTTGATCCTCCTCCCTCTACCTCCCAAGAGCTGGCAAAATAAGCATGTGGCACCATGTTTCACCCTAAGTATGGTGTTTATTAAAGCCTCTCGCAATAATAAAATTGCTGTTTAAAAGAAAAGAAACGTGATATGACTCAGTATAACCGTGGTTGCATGACAATCTCTACCTAGTCCCTCCGCTTTGAGAAATGTTTCTGCCCCCGGTGCTGTAGCTCAGTACAGAATAGGTTAATTCCGTTAAGATTTTGCCTTGTATTTTAAACCAGACCATTATAAAGGTAAATTCAATTGTGACAACTCAAGTTGCCAAATAGGCGGCAGTTTGGGGTTTCCTTTGCAGCGCCAGTGATTAGTTTCCTTTGCTGTTTAAGTGTCAAATTCTGCGATGATCTCACTCCCACGAGTTTTCGTGGAAAACCCGAAATATCTTAATAAAAAAGTGTAGGTGCGAGAGAAATTTGAGCTCCTGCAAGGGTGCCAGAGAGCCCTGAGACTGCTCTGTGAACCTGTCTTTTAAGCAACACCTACAAAGTTTCACAATACAGGTTCTCAACTGTCGCTTTCAGGGACGTCGTTGGTCGGACTGTCTCCCAAGCCTGTGCTCCTCCGCCCGCGCTAAAAACTGGCCCTCAGTTTATGTGTTCACTGTTTGACTAGCAATAGGTCTGTTCTTAATTTGTGGTCAGCTGCATGGGTGAGTTCAGCATTGCTAATTTTGGAAGGAATTATCTGAGGTGGAACCTTTGACAGGAACTGAGTATCAAAACCTGAATTCCGAGTTATCTGGAGTTTGTTATAATGGTATTTTTCCAAATCAGGATGCTGTCATTGGTGTGTTTCCGATGAGCAAATGCTGAAAGAAAGCTTTGTTCCATACGGTTATGCCAGTAGCGGGTATATGCAAAGTCGTGTTGGGCATGACTACATCAAGGGGGAAGTGTGGCTAAAAGTGAACTTCAAGGAATTCCGGTTCTAGACTGTGAATTTGCAGTAACAGCCCCGCGGGTGGGAACGAAGTACTTTGAGCTGATTTCCACTAGAAAGTTTCGGCTTATTAGGGTTTCCGTGGGAGACAGAGGTTTTTCGCTTCCTGTTTGGGTACCGGAAATTTGTCTGGTTTTCCTCTGGTTGATCGAGTGCAGATACGCTAAGTGTTTCAGACACAGCTCTGCGCTGCAGAGATAGAAAACTGCAGACCCAGAGAGGCCAGCCTCTCCACCGCGTGTATTTAATTAGGTTGCATACTGAGCAGAGTTTAGAGCTGCCCAAAGTTTGTTCTTGACTTTTCATTCCAGAATGTTGCAACCGAGGAGGAAGAAGGTACCCCATTTCTCTTTAAAGGCCATGCTATTCCTGCAATCAGTGGGTGGGAAAAGAGGATGTAGCCGCCTATCGATTAGTCACTGAATAAAAGATTGCTAATTTGAAGCACAGATCTGATTTAATTTCAGAAGTTAGAAGTAATGTTCGCTTCTCTGTCACAATATGCTCTCCTCTGAGATGTGAGTCAGTGGTGGAATGCTTGCCTAGCCTGTGGGAGCACAAGCAGAATTTCAAAGGGGTGGGGTTCCGGATTGGAATTGGGTATGAAACTCAGGCCACCCACGTGACCTTGTGAGCTCTGCGAGCTTTCGTTTCTTTGTTCTAGCTTCAGCAGTGGCAAGGGTGTGCTGTTGACATATAGCTTATATTCACAGCTATAAAGAAATGACCATCATGTCCAATTCTGGAGTCAAGTAAAGATGAAATAATCCAATATGCAAAAACGCCATTTTGGAAGAATCTGAAACTCTGTTTCTCCCACCATGAAGGTTAATATTGAATAGATAAATAATATAGTTTGAGTTTTCTTTTAGAAAGGTGCATGTGTTTTAGCTACTTCTGATTCACACTATAGTATTAGTGGGTCCCATCACAATAACATTTACTTCAAAATGCTACCACACAATTTAGAAAACACCATAACAGACTCCTCCTTTTCATATTAAATTGGTTGAGCAAAAAGCATTTGTATTAATTGATTATGGCATTTCGTGTCAGCACATGTTCTGGGTTTATCACAGAACTAAAGATTTATTTATGTTTTTAAAGATTTATTTTATTTATTTGTGTGCACATACATGGAAAAGCCTGTGGATGCTGGCAGAAACCAGAAGGCCCCTGGAACTGCTGTTACAGAGGATTGTGAGCTCGGTGAGAATCAAACTCTGGACCTCTAAGAGAACAGTAAGTGCTCTTAGTTCCTGAGCTCCTACTGCACTCCTAGAACTGAAGAAAATTTTGTAAGAAGTGCTTAATTAGTAGTTTATAGGACATCTATAGAAGTCAGACTTTGCTTTTCTGCTTTGTCTGATGAGAAAAAAAATCCAGTATTAAGAGAAGATAGTCTGCAAAGAACAAGCAGAAATCGCAGAGTTCTTTGTGTTTATGTTAAATTCAGATGACAATTCTTCCCACTTTTCAATAGGAGACATAGCATTAAACTCCACCCCTGCCCTCTCAGTTTTTGGCCACAGATAAATGCACACACACACACACACACACACACACACACACACACACGTACATACATACATATATATCACAATACTCTATTATCATCTTATATGCTTTATGAAAAGGAATGGGAACAGAGAAAATAAACATTTAATTTTTCAAGTTATATGAAATTTGTACAGAAGAATACAATTTGTAATTGTATCTTTTGATTAGTCGAATTATAATTTTGAGGCTCTTCCAATGTGGATTTTCCAACTTCATACCCTGGAGTATGCAGTGAGCAGTACCTAGCTCAAAAAAAGAGAGAGATTTTCTTATTTTGGTAATTGAATAGCCTCGTCATATGTCTTGTCTGTAAAACAAAGCATTCGTATTGTAGAAAGGACAAATTCTACACAGTGCGAAAAGAAACCATCTAGCACACATAGACACATATTTTTACATATTTATTTCTAAATGTACAAACAGGATCTGCTCTACAAAATGCTGCAGGATAGTATTTCTTTCAAATTTATGTAATCAGCCATGTTGCAAGATGGTATTTAAAGCAAACTTAAAGATGTGTTGTCCTTGTTCTGTACTCTCAATCTCTCCCTCTAGACCAATAAGGAGTAGAGACAAAATGTATCTAAAGTCAGACAATAGAGTATGAACTGCTGTGGTGCTTAGGGCATAACCATGTCTCAGATATGAGTTCCAGCAGCAGAGAACATTTGTATGAATAAAGCTCAGTTAAGGATTGGGGCTCTGGCTACTCTGTTAGATCTTCAAGTTTCTAGGCAAATTTCCATGTTACACTGTCAGACTATAACTCGAGTTCAGTTCATTAAAATTTAGTTGTTGATGGGAGCTCTCAAAAGAATGATCTTCCTCTCTCTCTCCTCTTCTCCCTCTCCTTTTGCTTCACCCTCTCCATTCCCCTCACCTTGCTTAATGGTCTTTTGGCAGGCTGGGTCTTGTATTTGTAGTGTTAATGATAGGCATCACCCTTCAACACATGGTTATCTGAGTCCTGATTCAGTGTGTTCAAAACAAGATGTGTGTTTCTGAAGACCTGCTTTGCCAATAGTTCCTGGCAGAGCATCTCGGTTGACTGCAATCAAACCCTAGGATCTTTTAATGGTGAAACTGAAGTTTAACAAAGGAAAGAAAAGAAAAGAATATAATTCCCTCAGATCACTAGATCCATATGGGACTCCAGTCCATTGGTTCATGGTGTGGGGTTTCAGCAATGCTTACTCTAGACATTAGCTAGAGTTTTCCAAAGATAGAGATTATTCCAAAATAATAAAACTCCATGGCCTGGCAGAGGAAGGCTGACTCATCTTTTATGAGGAAACTAATACTTTTCTGAGTTACTAAAGTTGTTGCATAAGGTCACAATTAGCACATTTGCTGGCTCTAATCACAGAGAGATAAGATCAAACATCCCACAGAGCAAGACAGATGGTATGTGCTGACAGGATGGCTGGTGGATTTGGAGCTAGGGTGGGAGTATGGTGCCTGCTACCTGTGCTCTGGTTTTTGGCAGGCACGACCATGATTTTAATAGGCTTCGTGCTCAAGCTCTGAATGCACTTCTTATAGTTTTATTGCTAGAAGGATCTGGAAAGATCCATCATACCAAAGGCTAAGGCAATGATGAAGAAGCTGCAAAAATCTCCCAAGTAACATTGAAGGCAATGAGGAAGATCTTTCAAGAGGATTAATTGATTAAATAAGATGAAGAAGGACAGATGACTGGAATACAGCTAATACCTGGGTACTTTTTAAATAAATTGTCATGCTTTATTAGATTTTACATCTAGGGAATGGAGAGATGGTCTCAGGGGTTAAGAGTACTTTGGCTCTTCTAGAGTATCTGGATTTGATTCCTAGCACACACACAATGGTTCACAATCATCTTTAACTCCAAATACATGGCATCTATCGCCCCCTTCTGGCTCCCTGTGGACAGGAGGTCTACATGTAGTGCATAGTATATGCAAGCAAAACGCCTAAACATCTAAAAATAAAATTACACCCAACTTTGTATACTTCTGTTAGAAAATTGTATTTTTTGTGCTTTGAACTGTGTTTGCTTATAAAATATTTATAGATTAAGTTAGTGAAAGAAGAATGTCCTTTTTATTCTTCATAGGACTGCATTTGGGAAGTGAATACAGAAAAGTTTAATTGAATTCAAGGAAGAAAAAGGTAACAATTCAATGGGCCCTGGGTAAATAAAGAGCATCATAAACTGAAAGTTAGTGAGCTACTAGCCCAGTCTGTTGTATTTAGTCCCCAAACTGAGCATAGTAATCACATTTCAAATGATTGTGGGGGAAAACGAGAAAGAGAAAGAAAGATGAAGAGAAGCCTATGAACTAGAGACTTAGAATGTCAACAATACTGGCTGTCTAGTCCTCCACAGACAATTTCAGTTCTGGTTCTGAATGTCATTCATTGGCTTTGCCCTCCTTCTTTTTAAAAACTGAAAATCTGCTAATCAGAGGCTGAGGATGTTGGCAAGTTGGTGTCAGTATTTATCTAGCATGTATAGGATGGGTTTGATCTCTAGGACCATTTAAAATCTGTCAGGATAGTAGACTCCATAATCCAGCACTTGGGAGTGGAGGCAGGAGGATCAGAACTGCAAGGTAATCCCTCTGCTACAAGTGGAGTCTGAAGCTTTAGGCCCTTCCCAAAATAAACAAAATGAAATAAAACAAAGCAAACAAACAGAGAAAAAACACGAGTCATTACTGAAAATGAAGACCCAGTAAAGGGCTAGGACGAGTGGAGCTGGACAATGCAAGTTCAATGCCAGAAAACCACGTAAAGAACGAGGAAGAGAAAGAATTGAAAAAAGATGTTCTCTAACCCAAGTACGTGTGCTATGGCATGTATGTAGCTTACCTCCACAATCTATTTATTTACATTATTTACAACTAATATTTATAAAACAAGGACTAGAAAAATATTTTTAAATGTTGCTGTCATGTTAGTAAGTGTGCATAGCACATAATCCCATCAACACAAAGTTCAAATCCAGGTGAGATGAACCTGTGATGATAGAAATCAGACGATGGAAGACCTCTGGATTGCATGGACGAGTAGGTGAGGGGTGAATTCCCTAGGGTTATGGAAAATTTGTTTTATATCTTTACTAGGGCAGTGGGTAGAGGGGGATACATAAGACCTGATTAACCTCTCTGTTTGAAGTGCACAATTTACTAACTACAGCTATATAACGAAAACGATGGAGATAATAAAAACAATCATTTTTGAAGTATCTATGCACCTGTACATTATAATATAATGTAAACCAAGCAAGACAAAGTATTATTTACAACCACTCAGAAAAGGAAACGTGAACTGCTCACAAAGGCACTCTGGTTACATTGTAAATAGAGTCCCCTTCACAAGGAACCTTTGCCTAGAGGATGTTACCTTTGGAGAAAAGTGGGAAACAGAGGTTAAAGTTAGACCATGGGAGACCTTGGCATGACCCCATGTTTTTTTGACTTCACTCATAATTCTGGGCCAATCAGGGCCTTTCTAACAGTCATCTTCTAAGAAGTCAGCTGATGCCTGAAGAGCTAACACCCAAGCTTCAGCACAGGTTGGGTAGTTCTTAAACCAGCACACTATGCAGCTGTATGTCTAATTCTTATCTCTCGCAGGTCAGAGAGCGTAAGGCGAAGGTATGAATAAAATGGCTTACAAAACCTGAACGATTTCCAGTGAAAGTTCTCTAGTTGTTAAGAAGTTAAGAAAAACAACCTCTAAGAGCTATTCAGATAAATACGTCTGTCTGTCTGTCTGTACTATGTGTGAGAGAAAAATACAGGTTCCCTCTTTGAAGACTCTCATCTACTCCAATCACGGGGAAGCCCTCAAGAGAAATAGCACCATGTATACCAAAGTCTCGAACTCCTGTACAGTGGGATAAGAAGCTCTATGGTTAACTACTCATAGGCATAGGGAAGTGTAGTAACAAAGGGAAAGACTTTGTCGGAGAGGTGCTTTGAGGATTGCGCTGTGGAGGTTCAGAGATGGTGAAGGATGGAAGCAGTCACATACCTCTCTGTACCTCTCTATACCTCTCTGTACCTCTCTATAACTCTCTGTACCTCTCTATAAATCTCTGTACCTCTCTATACCTCTCTGTACCTCTCTATACCTCTCTGTACCTCTCTATACCTCTATGTACCTCTCTGTACCTCTCTATACCTCTCTGTACCGCTCTATACCTCTCTATACCTCTCTATACCTCTCTGTACCTCTCTGTACCTCTCTATACCTCTCTTTACCTCTCTGTACCTCTCTGTACCTCTCTATACCTCTCTATACCTCTCTGTACCTCTTTGTACGTCTCTATACCCTCTGTACCTCTCTGTACCTCTCTGTACCTCTCTGTACCTCTCTATACCTCTCTATACCTCTCTATACCTCTCTGTACCTCTCTATACCTCTCTGTACCTCTCTGTACCTCTCTATAACTCTCTATACCTCTCTGTACCTCTCTGTACCTCTCTATACATCTCTGTACCTCTCTATACCTCTCTGTACCTCTCTATACCTCTCTATACCTCTCTGTACCTCTCTGTACCTCTCTGTACCTCTCTGTACCTCTCTGTACCTCTCTGTACCTCTCTGTACCTCTCTGTACCTCTATATACCTCTCTATACCTCTCTGTACCTCTCTATACCTCTATGTACCTCTCTATACCTCTCTATACCTCTCTGTACCTCTCTATACCTCTCTATACCTCTCTATACATCTCTGTACCTCTCTGTACCTCTCTGTACCTCTCTATACCTCTCTATACCTCTCTGTACCTCTCTATACCTCTCTATACCTCTCTGTACCTCTCTGTACCTCTCTATACCTCTCTAAACCTCTCTGTACCTCTCTGTACCTCTCTGTAACTCTCTATACCTCTCTGTACCTCTCTGTACCTCTCTATACCTCTCTATACCTCTATATACCTCTCTGTACCTCTCTATACCTCTCTATACCTCTATATACCTCTCTGTACCTCTCTATACCTCTCTGTATCTCTCTATATCTCTCTGTACCTCTCTATAAATCTCTGTACATCTCTATACCTCTCTGTACCTCTCTATACCTCTCTGTACCTCTCTGTACCTCTCTATACCTCTATGTACCTCTCTGTACCTCTCTATACCTCTCTGTACCGCTCTATACCTCTCTATACCTCTCTGTACCTCTCTGTACCTCTCTATACCTCTATGTACCTCTCTGTACCTCTCTATACCTCTCTGTACCGCTCTATACCTCTCTATACCTCTCTGTACCTCTCTGTACCTCTCTATACCTCTCTATACCTCTCTGTACCTCTCTGTACCTCTCTATACCTCTCTGTACCTCTCTGTACCTCTCTATACCTCTCTAAACCTCTCTGTACCTCTCTGTACCTCTCTGTAACTCTCTATACCTCTCTGTACCTCTCTGTACCTCTCTATACCTCTCTATACCTCTCTATACCTCTCTGTACCTCTCTGTACCTCTCTGTACCTCTCTGTACCTCTCTGTACCTCTCTGTACCTCTCTTACCTCTCTGTACCTCTCTGTACCTCTCTATACCTCTCTGTACCTCTCTGTACCTCTCTATACCTCTCTGTACCTCTCTGTACCTCTCTGTACCTCTCTGTACCTCTCTGTACCTCTCTGTACCTCTCTGTACCTCTCTTACCTCTCTGTAGTGTGTCACTTTTCACTTTCCTCATCTGCCTTTTCAGAGTTGGTCAGTGTGGAAAGAAAATTTTTAATTTTTATAAAATGCTGTCAAAAGTCGCATTTTCTTTGTGATGAATTTGTAAAGCTTAGCAACCCCTACTCTGAAGTTAGATTTTATTTATCCAGTAAATCATGAGTCTTTTGCTGAGTCACGTGACTTTTAACTAATCATATTTTCTTATGGCCAATTCACAATATTTTCTGTTTACCTGTATTTTCTTATAAAATTCTAACCAAGGAGAAATCTAAGACTTCTTCCTTGCATGAAAGCTTGAATTAAAATTGCAACACATATTGACAATCAGTTCAGCTGAAAAGTTGCTTTTGAAACAGGCAAGTATCTATTTTTCCTTATGAAGAAAGCACATGGTAGAATTAAATTTCCCTTTAAAGAATGTGTGTGTGTGTGTGTGTGTGTGTGTGTGTGTGTGTGACAGAGAGAGAGACAGAGAGATGTAGGAGGCAGAACATGGGTCAACACTCATGGAGTTTGTACTCTCCTACTTTTGCCTGGGTTTCAGGGACTGAACTGAGCTCCAAGCTTACACAGCAGCCTCTTTCCTCTCTTAACCACCTCACTGGCCCTAACCTAGGATCCTTTTATCATAATAATCATCATTATCCTTTATTAATTTACCTTTTATTCTTCTCCCATACATTACTTCCCAGCTGTAGTTTCCTCTTCCTTCAGTTTTCCCAGGTCCTTTCCCCACTTCTCTCCCCCAGATCAATTACTCCTCTATTTCCATTTTTTTCAAAGGAGGCTTCCCAGAAATATCCACTGAAAGAGCCAAAGGAAATAAAATAAAACTGGGCACATACCCTCATATCACAGCTGGACATGGAAACCAAGTAAGAGGGAAAAGGTCCCAAGCATAGGCAAAAGGGTCAAAGATACCCTCCTCCAACTGTTAGGAGTCCCACAAGAGCACCCAGCTACAAAACCATAAGGTAGATACAGAGGTCTTAACTCAAACCCATATAAGGTCTGTGTTTGTCATTTCAGTTTCTGTGAGCCCCTAGGAGCTCTGCTCAGTTGAGTCTGGGGCCCATGTTTTGCTCTCCAGCTCCTATAATTCATCCTCTCTTTCTTCTGTGGTTTCCCCTGGCTCTGGCTAGTGTCTGGCTGTGGGTTTCTGCACCTGCTTCCATCAGTTGCTGACTGTCATTTCTATGATGACAACCGGGCTAGGCACCTATTTATGAATATGGCAGAATATCAGTAGAAATCATGTCATTGATTTTTTTTTGTCAGCCATGTTGGCTCTATCTTGGGTCTCCGGATGCCCTGCCTCTGGTTCCCGGTCACCCAGGCAGTGTCAGACATGGACTCTCTCTTGTGGCATGGACCACAAATTGGACAAGTTGTAACATGGCTACTACAAGTTCTGCACCATCATTGCCCCAGCACTTTTACTGCCAGGAGCGTTGCCTGGTTACAGAAGACGGTCAGTATAAGCTCTGTATCTTCCATTGCTAGGAAACTTTGCTAGGGTCACTCTCGTGGATTCCAGGGAGATTCCACTGCTTTAGGTGTCTACATTGAACCCTAAATGCCCCCTAATTCAAGTTGTCTCTCCCAATACCCTTTGTCTCTCCTATCTTGATCCTTCCTATTCCAATCCCAACCAGCCCTTAGTTCGTCCACAAAATATTTCCCCTTCCCAGGGAGATCCATGTGCTATCCCCCACACATTGAGTCCACCTTATTACTTAACCTCTCTGAGCCTGTGGACCACAGCATGATTGGCCTTCACTTAACAATTAATGTCCATTTATAAGTGAGTACATATGTTGGTGAGGGTTTCTGTCCTGCCTGGTTCCCACAATTGTTAAGTCCCAAGGAAATCACACAGAGGTCTACATTAATTATAAACTGATTGGCCTATTAGCTCAGGCATCTTATTAACTCTTATAACTTATATTAGCTCATTATTCTAGTATATGTTAGCCACATGGCTCGGTACCTTTTTCAGTGAGGCAGTCACATCTTGCTCCTTCTGCGTTTGGGCCCACAACTGTGTCCTCTTCCCAGAATTCTCCTGTTCTCCTTGACCTGCCTATACTTCCTGCCTGGCTACTGCCCAATCAGCATTTACATTAAATATAATTGGCAGAATATAGACCGTGGTCCTACACTATACATACAATGTTATTATTTCTGGGTCTTGGTTACCTCCATGATCTTTTCTAGTCACATCCATTTACCTTCAATTTTCTTGATGTCATGTTTTGAACAAGTTAGTAATACTCCATTGTGTAAATGTACCACAATTTTTTTATCCATTCTTTAGATATCAATAAAGTTTCCTTGAACGTGACTGAGCAAGCATCCATGTGATAGGATGAAGCATCCTTTGGGTATATGCCTAAAGAGTGGTATAACTGGTTCTTGAGGTAGATAAATTCCCAATTTTCCAAGGAAACACCATATTAATTTACATAGCGGCTGTACTAATTTTCATTTCCATCATCAATGGAGGAGTGGTCCTCTTGACTTGTGCTTTTGATCTTAGCCACTCTAACAGGTGCAAGATAGTATCTCAAATTAGTTTTGATTTGTATTTCCCTGAGAGATAAGGATGTTGACCATTTTAAAAGTGTTTCTCAGCCATTTGAGATCCCTCTCTTGAGAATTCTCTTTTTAGATATATATCTTATTTTTAATTGAATTATTTGGTTTGTTGGTGTCTGGTTTTTTGAGTTTCTTGTGTGTTTTGGATATTTGCCTCTATCAAATGTAGGGTTTGTGAAAATGTTTTCCCATACTGTAGGCTGCCATTATGTCCTATTGACAGTGTCCTTTGCCTTACAGAAACTTTTTAGTTTTATGAGGTTCCATGTATTGATTATTGTTCTTAGTGCTTGAGTTCTCTGCTATCAGTGTTCTGTTCAGAAAGTTGTCTCCTGGGAAAATGGGTTAAAGCCTTTTTCCACCTTCTCTTTTCTTTTTGGGTTTTTTTTTTTTTGATTTTTCAAGACAGGGTTTCTCTGTGGCTTTGGAGCCTGTCCTGGAACTAGCTCTGTAGACCAGGCTGGCCTCGAACTCACAGACATCTGCCTGCCTCTGCCTCCCGAGTGCTGGGATTAAAGGCATGCGCCACCACCTTCTCTTTTAACAAGTTCGGAGTGTCTAGTTTTATGTTGAGGTCTTTGATCCACTTGAACTTGTGTTTTGTGCAGGGTAATAGATATGGATTAATATGTATTCTTCCACATGCTGACATCAAGTTAGATCAACACCATTTGCTGAAGATGCTTTCTTTTTTCATTGTGTGTTTCTGGATTCTTTATCAAAAATCAGATGCCCATAGGTATGAGATTTACATCTGTGTCTTGGATTCAATTCTATTGATCAGCTTGTCTGTTTTAATGTCAATACCACGTGTGATTTTTTTTAATTATGTCTCTTCAGTACTGCTTGAAGTCAGGGATGATAATACCTCTTGATGTTCTTTTATTGTACAGGCTTGTTTTAGCTATCCTGGCTTTTGTTGTTATTGTTGTTGTTGTCCTTCAAGGTCTTTAAAGAATTGTGTTGGAATTTTTATGAGGTTTGCAATGAATTTACACTTAGCTTTTTAGTAAAAATGGCCATTTTTACTATGTTGATCCTACCAATCCATGGGCATGGGATATCTTTCCATACTCTGATATTTTCTTCAATTTCTTTTTCAAAATTTGAAGTTTATGTCATATAAGTCTTCCACTTGCTTGGTTAAAGTTACCCCATATGTGTGGCAGTTGTGAAGGTGCTGTTTCCCGAATTTCTTTCTCAGTCCTTTTGTCTTTTGTGTATAGGAGGACTACTGATCTTTCTTTTCTTAGTTAATCTTGTATCCAGCCACTTCATTAAAGGTGTTTATCAGCTGTAGGAATTCCCTGGTCGAATTTTGGGATCTTTCATGTATTCTGTCACATCATCTTCAAATAATGATGCTTTGACTTATTCCTTTCCATTTTGTATCCCCTTGATCTCCTTCAGTTGTCTTATTACTCTAGCTACAAATTTGAGTATTATATTGAAGAGATATATAGAGAGTGGACAGCTTTGCAATATTCCTGATTTTAGTGCAATTTTTTGATTTCTCTCCATTTAATTTTATGTTCGCAATCTGTTTTATTACATTTGGGTATGTTCCTTGTATCCCTGATCTCTCCAAGACTTGCATCATGAACAAATGTTAGATTTTGTTAAAGGTTTATAATCATCTAATGAGGTGATCATGTAGATTTTTTTTTATCTTTTAAGGTATTTTATATGGTAGATTACACTGACTGACTTTTGTATGTTTAACCATCCTTGAATATCTGGGATAAAACCTACTCAATCATATTGGATGATCTTTTTTATGTTCTTGGATACAGTTTTTATTGAGTATGTTTGCATTTATATTCATGATGGAAAATGGTCTGTAATTCTCTTTTTTTTGTTTGAATCCTTGTGAATCATCATATTAGAGTGACTATGGTCTCGTAACATGAATTTGGCAAAGTTCTTTTTTGTTTGTATTTTGTGGAATAATTTGAGAAGTATTGGCCTTAGCTCTTCTTCGAAGTTTGATAGAACTCTGTGCTAACACTGTCCTGTTGTATGGGGGGGGGGGGCTTGTTCCATCCCACCTGGCTAGCTTACACCCAAAATAATCACTCAGAAATTGTATTAATTAAATGACTGCCTGGCCCATTATCTCTAGCCCATTATTGGCTAACTCTCACATATTAGTTTAAACCATTTCTATTAATCTTTGTTCACCACAAGGTCGTAGCTTACTGGCATGAGTCTAACCAGCATCCATCTTGGGCAGGAGAACCATGACATCTGTCTTCTTCCCAGCATTCTGTTCTGTCTTCCCTGCCTACCTGAGTTCTGCACTATCAACTAGGCCAAAGCAGTCTCTTTAATAACCAATGAAAGCAATACAAATACAGAAGGACTTCCTACACCATTTCCCCTTTTTCTCTTTAAACAAAAATAAAAGGCTTTCACTTTAACATAGTAAAATTACATATAACAAAACAGTTATCAAGCAAGAATTACAGTTGCAATATTTATATCTATTTTATCTTTACCATAACTAATGAAAACTATAACTATCTATCTATTCTTCAACTCCATCAAAGACCTCAGAAGGATATAATATTACCTAAGTAAACAAAAAGTAAGCAACTTTCAAAACTTTAGAAATGACAGAGACATCTCATTACCTGGAGAGTCATTTAAAGTTTTTCTACACCGTTGGGGCATCCATCTTCAGCCTTCAGGCCCATAGTATCCAGCAGACATTTCCATGAAGCAGGAAATTTTAAAGACAGTTCAGTCACTTTCTTTTGTATCCTTCAGAATGTCTCACAGACTCTTTCATGAGTCAGGAACCCCGAAGGACCATCTCATCTTTAGGCAACTTCAGTAGTCCTCTCTCTGTGGGTTCTTCGTGTCCAGTTTATGCAACAGTCCAGGCAAAAACAGTTTATTGCTCAAAGGCTAATCAACTCCATAAGGAGACTCTTCGATGCCCATCTTCCTTTTGAAGAAGATTGTTGCTGCTAGAAGCAGATGTGTCTCATTGTCATGAAAAGCCCTAAGTTATTAAAACATTTAAATGCCATATTCTGAAGGTCTCTGAAAGACTTGAATAATACCTATCTAGCTGAAATATATCTCTATACATCTAGAAAATCTAACTAACATGATTACAAACTTGACTATTATTGATGATTATCTATTAACCTATATTTCTTCATTATACATTGCATTTTTAAATGAACTACACAATCACAATACCTTAATCAAGATCAGAAATACATATAACAAGATTGACCTTAAATTTATATCAATAAAGCAAAATCCATGTCAATGCAAATTATTCATACATATATCACTGTCCCTGAGATTTTCTTGGTTGGGAGACTTTTAATGACTGCTTCTATTTCCTTGTGGGTAAGAGGTCTACTTAAATTGTTTATCTGATCTTTATTTAACTTTGGTATATAGTATCTGTTGAGAAAATTGCATATTTCTTTTAGCTTTTCTAATTTTGTGGAGTACAGGATTTTAAATGATTCTTTGGATTTCCTCAGTGTCTGTTGTTATATCTCTGTTTTCGTTTTTGTTAATTTGGGTAAAAGTTTGTCTGTCTTGATAATTTTTCTGAAAGAACCAACTCTTTGTTTCACTGGCTTGCTGTATTGTTCTCTTTGTTTCTATCTTCTTGCTTTCATTGCTCAGTTAGATTATTTCCTGACGTCTACTCCTCTTGGGTGAACTTGCCTCTTTTTGTTGTAGAGTCTTCACATGTGCAGCTAAATCGCTAGTTTGTGATCTCTCCAATTTCTTTATCAAGGAACTTAGTGCTATTCCTCTTAGCACTGCTTTCTCTGTGTCCCATAAGTCTGGGTATGCTGTGCATTCATTTTCATAACCCTGGTTCTGGGTTTAGATAGCTTCAAGGTTCATCTGCCTGCCTGCTTTCCTTAGTCCTCAACACCACAGTGTCTTCTCCTGGCTAGTTCACCTCTTGTAGTAATGAGCAAGGGGCAAGGCCAGTTCTTCTGTATTCACACCCCCAGGGTCAACTTTCCCACACCTACACCAGCAGGACTAACTTACTGTGTTGTCTGGGTGAGGAGCAAGAGCCACTCTCCAAAATGCTGCAGCTAAAAAGGGGGCATAGAGTAGTGGGTGGGGAGGACATGTCTCCCCAACCTATACAGTCATTTGGCCGATGATGGATGAGCCATATTTCTCACACTCATGTTTTTAGGGCAGGTTCACCCATGCCCAGGTCAACAGGCTCCGCTCTTCTGTGCTGCCCAGACAAGTAGAGCATAAAACTCTTAATCTCAGGATATGGGTTTGAGCCCCATGTTGGGTGCCAAGTGTAGAACAATTAATAAAAACCCAGGGATGGAAATTGGTGTTCAACCTGAAAGTCAGAAAAGCAAAACAGCTAGCTACTGTCTCTTACCTCTACCTCAGTCTAAAATGGCAATTCTGCCTCTAGAAATCTCAGAATGAGACTGTGTGTGAGAGATGTCTCCTCCTGTTTTATATTCCTCTCTAGTGCTGAGATTAAAGACGTGTACCACTACCAAGTTTCGGTTGCACTGGTGTGACTAGTGAGATTTAAAGTATGTGTCACCACTACCTCATCTGTAAGGCTGACCAGTGCAGCTGTAACACTCTCTGAACTTCAGGAAAGCTTTGTTCATTAAAATACAAATGAAATATCACTAAAGAGACATTAGTAACCAGAGAGGCCTGGAGAGATGTCTAGCAAACACCAAGAGACCACAAATGCCAGTTGAATTCCTACTGAAGATGGTAACTACTCTGGCTTGGCTATGTGTGTGAAGCTAGGGAGAATGACTGGGAAGAAAGAGTCAATGATGAAAGAACTGATTATTTTTAAAGCTTAATCCAGAAAAAGAAGGCGCTTAGAAATGATTTGTTTCAGGCTCACATTGAACTTTAAAGGATACGAGAATACAAGAACTTTAATTCAAACAGCAGAAATTTTCTGATCTTTGGGATTTAGAGGGATTGAAAACAGTTTTAATAACAGAGCAGGGAGAGAAAGACAGACAGAGAGACAGAGAGGCAGAGAGAGGCGGTTGGGAGGGGTAGAAGGAAGGCTCTAACAATTCATCAACTTATATTACCCAGTAGAGAACATTAATGTTAATGCTGTCTGCAGCTGTCTAAGAAAGCAACCTTCCTCTCACAGCAAAAACCAGTGAGCAAGCTCAGGACAGTGTCAAGTCAAAGATGCATTTTAACAGAGGGACCATAAGTGGGAGCCAGGGAATCAAATTTTTGAGGAAGTTGGGGGCAGGGACACCAAGATAGCCAGCTGAGGCAACAGAATTAGAAGCAAAACCAGAATAAGTAGAAAGTCACATGGAGAGACGGGAGCTGGGTCATGGATTTGGCAGCCCTTGGGGATCCAGAGGAATGCTATGTGGAAAGTCTAGGGCACAGCACTCTCTGGAGTATGTATCGAGGACCCTCAATCCTACTTCACTGGCTCAACAGACCCAGTCTAATTTTATCCTAGTGAAAGCTCAAGATTTCATTTGACATTTCTCTGGATGTTCGTGTGTAATGTGTAACGAAGCCAGACAAGACTAAAAGTCCTTGAAGATCAATCTCGACAGACTACCCATTCTGGACCCCAGAAATTTGTGAAAATAGAGTAGGTTCTTGAAATGTAGGTAGTTTTCTACAACCCTGAGTGAACTATTTTATTAATTCAGTTATTACAACAATATGCAAATTAATTGAATATGACTTAACTGCAGGACTTTATACCTCAATAATTTTGTTCTCAGAATCATCTTGATGCCATTGCTACAAATAGGAAAAGGGTGCAAGAAAACTTAGTAAAAACAACTTAGTCAATAATAGACAAGAAAAGAAAACAGAATTGTTGAAACCATAAATGGAAAATACCTTGACAAACAAATGGTTATACTTAATTGAACTAGTGAAATGGGCATTATGTTATACACATTATAGACACTTGTCATTTTATTCAGTCTTCCAACTTTGCAAGGTCAGGGTTATTTTATGCAAAATGAAATAGCTCTGAGTCATATAGGTGAGCATCAGAGAAGCAAAGTGTTTGGTGACTACGTTCATGGTGGTTGCTTTGGTTTGGTAGGGCCTTTTTAAAAGGTCAGTAAAAGACTTGATGGATTGCCTGAGCTCATTACTATTATGGGTAGTAATGGGAAGTGGCAAGAGGCTTCCACGTTAGTACAGAAAGACTCAGACATGAACCAGAGTCCTCGCTCAGTGCTAGTAGCTCATCCATTCTTTCTTTCTTTCTTTCTTTCTTTCTTTCTTTCTTTCTTTCTTTCTTTCTTTCTTTCTTTCTTTCTTTCTTTCTTTCTTTAAGATTTCTGTCTCTTCCCCGCCACCTCCTCTCATTTCTCCCCCTCTTCCCCAATCAAGTCCCCCTTCCTCATCAGCCCAAAGAGCAATCAGGGTTCCCTGCCCTGTGGGAAGTCCAAGGACCACACACCTCCATCCAGGTCTAGTAAGGTGAGCATCCAAACTGCCTAGGCTCCCCCAAAGCCAGTATGTGCAGTAGGATCAAAAACCCATTGCCATTGTTCTTGAGTTCTCAGTAGTCCTCATTGTCTGCTATGTTCAGCAAGTCTGGTTTTATCCCAGGCTTTTTCAGACCCAGGCCAGCTGGCCTTGGTGAGTTCCCGATAGAACATCCCCATTGTCTCAGTGTGTGGCTGCACCCCTCGTGGTCCTGAGTTCCTTGCTCGTGCTCTCTCTCCTTCTGCTCCTGATTTGGACCTTGAGATTTCTGTCTGGTGCTCCAATGTGGGTCTCTGTCTCTGTCTCCTTTCATCGCCTGATGAAGGTGAATAGTCAGGAGGATGCCTATATGTTTTTCTTTGGTTTCTCCTTCTTATTTAGCTTCTCTAGGATCACTAATTATAGGCTCAATGTCCTTTATTTATGGCTAGAAACCAAATATGAGTGAGTACATCCCATGTTCCTCTTTTTGGGTCTGGCTTACCTCTCTCATTAAGGGCCTCATTGAATAAATGGGACTTCCTGAGACTGAGAAGCTTCTGTAAAGCAAAGGACACTGTCACTAAGACAAAAAGGCAACCCACTGACTGGGAGAAGATCTTCACCAACCCCGCAGCTGACAAAGGTCTCATCTCCAAAATATAAAAAGAACTCAAGAAACTAGACCGTAAAAGGCTAATCAACCCAATTATAAAATGGGGCATTGAGCTGAACAGGGAATTCTAAACAGAAGAAGTTCAAATGGCCAAAAGACATTTAAGGTCATGCTCAACTTCCTTAGCGATCAGGGAAATGCAAATCTAGCTCATTTATTCTTGATCTCAAAGGGAGACGGGTTGTGTTCATAAAGGAGAGGAAATGAGGCTAGTCGCCAATCCATGCATCCATGTTTTTTTTAACAAAACAGCAGTAGCAACATACACTTCCCAGATAAACATGGCGTTCATTATATTAAAGGGCAAGACAAAAAAGAAACTAAAACTAGAAGACATTTAATTCCCACATGGAGAAGAGACATTTAAGGACAGAGATGTTAAGAGCAAGAGTTAGAACATGGGATGATTTGCCAGTCTGCCTAAACTAGGTTATACAAGGCAGCAAGCCACCCTCTAATATTAGTGGACTGCAAATGGGTGAGTTCCTGCCTGTTCTGCTCTGACATAGGTCAGCCTAGGGCTCTTCTTATCTTTGTCTCTAGGGCCCCAGGCTGACGGGATTTCCTTCTCTCCTGTCTCCTATTTCCATGACGGCCAAGTCAGGAAAAGGGACATGGAAAAGAAAACAAGCCTCCCTCTGCTGCATCCCAGACCTGACTGGTTTTGCTAAAGTTGCATTGGCACACTTTTCATACCTGAAGTCACTAGGCCTAGTAGCTAGAGAAGAAACCACCTGTGCCCCAGGTGGGAAAATTAGCGCTCATGAACTTCCCCCAGCACAGTCATTCCTGTGATCACAAGGGTACCGCGGACACTCCTGTATACTAGTTAACTACCATCTCCATCCTTGAGTCCTCCCTTACCCCTACACAGAGTTCAAATGCTTTTCGTGACTTCTTCTGGTCCGCTAAGCTCAAAATGACAGGCCTTTTAAAAAGATCCATTATCCAAATGAACATCCAAATTAAGAAGGGCACTTTACTGGCTCGCTGTCAGCCTGAAACTCCATCAATCATAACATTAGTACATGTCATCTGCAGGAGGGGATACTCTTGGGTGCTGGTCCAATGTATTTTGGAGAAGTCCCTATGTCCTTGTCTTTTTCAGTCCACCTTTGTCCTTTCTATTGCATTATTCTCCTTGACCACACCCAGACATCATGTGGAAGCTCCGACTTTGATGTACATGAGTGTTCAAAGCCCATTGCCCAGGTGTGAAATAGTGAGGCCCTAGGATCTCTTCTATAAAGACCGCACATTATTAAAAGGACATGGAGAAGTATATTTCCACCTTAAATTTGTATTTTTTAATTCCTCCAATTAATATTAGAAGTGCATCAATTATCTTTATAGTCTTTTATTATAAACTAATAAAAATACTTATAGATTTATCTTGGAATCTAAATGAAGACTTGTGCATGGATCTTGAAAAAAATGATAGCAAAAGTGAGACCAGGATATTCTCTTTGCTTTCCTATGCTGTGATAATATGCCTCAACCAAATGCAGCTTGTGGAGGAAAGGATTTATTTAGCTTACACTTCCCCATCACAATCCATCACCAAAGTCAAGACAGGAACTTAAGGCAGGAACCCGGAGCCAAGAAATGAAGCAGAAGTCAAGGAGAAATGCTGGTTACTGGCTCCTATCTACTGGCTTGCTCAGCCTTCTTTCTTACAGAACCACGAAGGGCTGAGCTCTCCTACATCAATCTTTAACCAATAAAATGTCAAACAGACTTGCCTAGAGGACAATCTTTGAGAGACATTTTCCCAGTTGACAGTCCCTCTTTCCATATGACTTCAGTAAAAAAATATATATATGAAATCATCGCATGCTATTATCCTATGAATCAATAATTTAAGTCATAAATAGCCCCCCAAAGAGCACATACAATAGCTTTTTGTATGACTGCTTATATTTAACTAAATGATAAATCCTATGCATTATCTACTCATGTAGAAACAATAAAAAGAATTAGAAAAAAACTTCAAATTCTTAACGCACATCATATACTAAAGAATCAGCTGATATATCAAAGAGACTAAATAAATGAAAGTCATGAAACTATTAAGGGGAAATAAAAGTGACTATTTTTAATGTAAGTGTTGTAGACCTTCCAAAGAATGTCCAAATTGGAAAAAATATAAAGATAAATGCTAAAGGTTTATTTCCATAAAATGATGATCTTCTATATGGAAAAGACTATTAACTAATTTTTAGAAGTATTAGCCCAAACAGAACCCACTCAGTGATACATTGATACTGAGCGTAAAATGTCTCCATTCATCATTAGAAATCAGTTATGCGATGAAGTAGGAATCTGTGAAAAGTTAAAGAGACAGTAGACAATCGGGAAACATAAGTAGGAAGTAAATATGTTGACTTCATTGGTTATCAGATAAAGAAAAGCAAAAAAATGCCACTAAAACAATTTTCATCTTATACACTGGAAAAAAAACAACTTGTTCCAAAGCACGTGGTGCGAATGTGAGCATGTGGACACTCGGGTGCACTGTTGAACTGAGGACAAACATTTATATTTGTCGGCAATTTTAGTACAGAAGAACACAGAGAAAGTAACTAAGCAAACCAGAGAAGTCATTATTCAATATTTTATGTCCTTTTCATTGTTTGTTGATTTCCCCTTTGACCTCCTCTCTATGTATTATAGTTTTGTTTGTACCTTAGTTTTCCACTGCTATACCAGAATACCATGCACTGATTTTTTAAATATTTCACTATTTTTGAAAATTAATTTTACATACCAATCACACTTTCCCCTGCCTCCTTTTCTTCTGATCCCTCCCCTAACCTCCTTTCTAACCCTACCCCCTCCATTCAGTCCTCAGAAAGGGTAAAACCTCCCATGAAGGTCATCAAAGCACAGTGGGTATACCAAGTTAAGGTAGGACCAAACTCCCCCCCTCCTCCAATCAAGATTGAGCGAGGAATCCCACCCACCACAGGGAATAGGTTCCAAAAAGTCAGCTCATGCATCAGGGACATATTCTGGTCCCATTGCTAGGGACCCCACAAACAGACTAAGCTATACAGCTGTCACACACATGCAGAGGGTCTAGGTTGGTCCCATGTTGACTCCCTAGCTATGGGTCTAGGTTGGTCCCATGTTGACTCCCTAGCTATGGGTCTAGGGTCCCTGAGCTCCCATGAACTCAGATCAGCTGTCTCTGTGGGTTTTTCTGTACTGGTTTTGACCCCCTTGCTCATGTAATCCCTCCTCCATTTCTTCAAACCGACTCCTAGAGCTCGACGCAGGGCTTGGCTGTGGATCTTCTGCTTCCATCAGCTACTGGATGAACGGTCTCTAATGACAATTAGAGTAGTCATCTATTTGACTACAGGAGATGGCCAGTTCAGGCACCCTCTCTGCTGTTGTTAGGAGTCTTAGCTGGGGCCATCCTTGTGAATTTCTGTGAGTTTCCCTGGCACCAGGTTTTTCCCTAACCCTGAATCTCCCATCCCAATCAAGACATCTCTTTTATTACTCTCCCCTTCCATTCCACCCCCAATCTGCCCAACTTGGACTTCCATACTCCAGTCACCACCCCACACCACTTCACCAGTTTACCCAGAAAATCTTTTCCCCTCCAGAGAAATCCATGCATCCCTCTTTGGGCACTTCTTATTATCTAGCCTGTCTGAGGCTGTGTAGTACAGCCTGGCTATCCTTTACGTTACAGCTAATATCCACTTATGAGTTAGTACATACCAAGTTTGTCTTTCTGGGTCTGTGTTATTTCACTCTTCTCTGGTTCCATCCATTTGCATGCAAATTTCATGTCATTATTTTTAACAGCTGAGTAATAATACTCCACTGGTTAAATGTAGCACATTTTCTCTATTCATTCTTTGATTGAGGGGCATCTAGGTTGTTTCCAGGTTATGGCTATTATGAATACCTCTGCTTTGAACATAGTTGAGTAAGTGTCCTTGTGGTATGATTGAGTAGCTTTTGGGTATATGTCCAAGAATGGTATAGCTGGATCTTGAAGTAGATTGATTCCCAATTTTCTGAGAAACTGCTGTATTGATTTCTAAAGTGGCTGTGCAAGCTCCCACCAGCAGTGGAGGAGTGTTCCATTTCCTCCAAATCCTCTCAAACATGAGTTGTCATTTATTTTCTGTAGGGCTGGGCTTGTGAATAGGTATTGTTCAAATCTGGGTTCGTCATGGAATATCTTATTTTCTCCATTTATGGTGACATAATGTTTCTGAGTATAGTAGTCTGGGCTGGCATCTGTGATCTGTTAATATCTCCTAAATGTCTATCCAGTATCTTCTTGCTTTTAGAGTCTCCATTGAGAAGTCAAATGTAATTCTGAAAGGTCTACCTTTATATGTTACTTGGCCTTTTTCTTTTGAAGCTCTTAATATTCTTTCTTTATTCTGTATGTTTATTGACTTGATTATTCTGTGATGAGGGGACTTTTTTTTTGACCCAGTCTATTTGGTGTTCTTTAAGCTTCTTGTACCACCTTCATTGCCATATTCTTCTTTAGGTTGGGTAAGTTTTTTTCTATGATTTTGTGAAATATATTTTTCTGCCTTTGAACTGCAATTCTTCTTCTTCTATCCTTATTATTCTTAGCTTTGATCTTTTTATGATGTCCCAGACTTCCTGCATGTTTTATGTTAAGAATTTTTTGGATTTAACATTTTTTTTTGGCCAGTGAATGTATTTTCTCTATTGTATCGTCAACACCTGACATTTTTCTTTTCCATCTCTTGTATTCTGTTAGAGATGATTGCTTCTATAGTTGCTGTTTGTTTACCCAGATTTTCCATTTCCAGAGTTCCTTGAGTCTATTTTTGTTTTTGAGTCTTAAGCTGTTTGCTTCACCTGTTTGATTGTTATTTTCTTAGCTTTCTTTAAGGGATTTATTGATTTGTTCCAATTTTTTGTTTGTCTTTCCCCATTTTTTTAGGAGAATTTTTCATTTTCTCTTTAAGGTGTTGTAGGAAGTCCTACAGCAAGTAGTTACCCACCCTCTGGGATGTGGCTTCTTATACTATTTATGCCGATGTAGAGCATGTGTCTGGCCTCTTTTCCAGCTGCAGGATTCGGTTTCGGTTCTCCATTCCAGAAGAGGATTTTGATTTGTGAGTCTACCCCTAAATAAATGTCTATTTTTCTCAATTCTGGGCTAGTGTGGGATTTCTTTTAAGTGTCCTTCATTAAGGGCTTCTATTAGTTTCACAAAGTTATTTTTAAGGTTATTTTCTTCTGCTACATCTGTGTTGGGACGTTCAGGTCTTACTGCTGTAGAATCATTAAGTTCTGTAGTATCATATTACACTGTTGTGTACCCATCTGGGTTTGGGGTAATTATAGAAACAGATGTTAATTGTTGTGATATCTTTGATGGTTGGGTCTTTTGTTCATTTATAGTCTCTTTCTTTTGTTGTCTTTTGGCTTGAATGACAAAGGGTTTTGATGATTGACTGGTCTAGTAGGGTTGTCTCAACTGAGATGTGCAGGGGTTTGAGTTTTTAGTTTCAGCATATTATCCAGCTCTTCTGGCTGGTATGGGCTGTATTTGTGCCTATTGGGTCCATTCTTACAACTGGAGGGGGTTGTGCCTGTGCTTACGGTGTCTGTTCTTCAAGCTGGTGTAGGTTTTGTCTGTGCTTGTTTTTCTAGGTGGTGTGGGTAGCAGTTGTGCCTGTAGGATCTGTTGAGGTTGCTGGAGAGGGCTTTTCATGGGAAGGCCATCTTCTTCTAATTGGTGCAGGTGGTGCTTGTACATCAAGGGGCTCTTCCTCCAAATGATTGGGTGGTACTTGTGCCTATAGGAGCTGCTAATTTTGATGGAGATGGTTGGCCAGGGAGAGGATAATAGGTTTAGTGAGTTGGACAACTGAGTGTGTCCTGTGGGTTATAGGGTCCAGTGGGTGGTGGCAGTAGTGGAGCAGCCTGCCCTGAGGACTCTTAGCTGCTGACTGGCTCAATTGTTTGATTTATAAGCCATAGAAGTTTATCTGGTTCATGATTCAGATGTCTGGGATGTTCAAGGCATGGGCCAGCATCTGACAATAGCCTCTGTGCTGTGCCATAAGATGGCAGAAGAGTAGCAAGCTTTAGGGCTATGGAGATGGCTCACTGTCACAGCAAAGCACTCATTCCTGAACCTACTTACAGGAAGCATTATCACTGTGTTGGCAGAAGTGGAGTCCTTATGACCATGAAGCATTTTTTAATGTTGTTAATTGCCAAAGGCATAATATGGCAATTAAATTTCAATATGAATTTTAGAGATGACATTACAATCATTGTAGGTCCTAATAGAAAACAGTATAATCAATTAATCTATCAATAAACAAACTCACTAAATATACAAATTAGGATACACTCTGAATTTATAATATTTGACAATTTAGGGACGTAACTTAAAAAATACTACCTTTGAAAGTTTTATGCTTCATATTAGAGAATGAAAAGAGAAAGTGACATTGCTTTTACTTAGAATATTTGCCACGTGCGTGCGCGCGCGCGCACACACACACACACACACACACACACATTATATTCTGAATTTTTGTCTTAAGATAATGGAAGAAGAGAGTAAGAAATAGTGGAGAGTAAAGGAAAACTTTCTAATTTACCCAATTATACTATAGTCATATGTTTTACAGTCACATTTTAAATGAATTTATGAGGCCAAATTCTGTCTATATTAAAATCTCAGAATATAAATTTATATTCTAACATGAAATAAATCAAAAATCAATAAAGTGCATGAAATAGGAATTCTAACATTAAATAAACAAAAAAGCAAGAAAGTATATGAAACAATAGTTCCATGGTCACAAAGCAATGCTGGTTTGTCCCTGGGAGGTAGGACACAGTTAGATAAACAGCACCATCTTTAACATTAACTGTTAATGTCAATATACTTTTTTTTATTCCTCTATGGTCAGCGTATATTTTCTCACTATTTTATAGTCTTGATTGTAACCTGCACTTAATTATTCTGCTTTTTCTTCAGTCTCTGAACATTTGTAATTTAACCAGAATGTTTAAGCTATTTATCTTCAGTGTGGTTATGAAGGTGTGCATACTTAGCTGTGCCATCAGGTTACTGGAACTTGGCTCATCCTCCTTTGGTTCCCTTTTCTTTACTTTCCACCTTAGAAACATTTGCCAGCCGCCCTTCTCTGGGAATCCTAATCCACCCACCCGAGACAGCGTGAGGAGTTCACACAAGGCACTGATGCTTCGCTTAGTAAAAAATTATTTAGCTTATTGTCGGTGGCCCTTTCTTCAGTTTCTGCTGTGTGTCTCCAAATTCACTGATCATTTTCAGTGTCTTTTTATGATCACAATCGTAGTTTATAATCTCTAAAAATTCCTCCTTGGGTCTCTTGTTATAGTTTTATGTTTCTTCTTAAGGTCTAAAACATATGGAAGGCAGTTATAATTGGTGTTTTAATGTCTTTGTTAGTTCTAACATCTGCTTCAGGTCTGCGATGAATTTGATTAATTGCTATTTTTCTCTACTAGTGGTTTATATTTTTCTGATACTTTTCCTGCTTTGTAAGTTTTGATTAAATGTCAGATCTTACAAGTTTTACCTTTGGGATACAGGAAATTTTGGATTCTCATAAACATTTTTGGGTTTTAGTCTAAGTTTACTTAGAGGTTACTTGAAATTGCCCTATACTATTGTCTCTTTTGTTTAAAATGTGTTAGGATCCAGGATAATACAGAGTGTGGGTTAACTGTTCCCAGTTCCTGACACCAAATGCTGATGAGCACAGTTGTCAGTGCCCCATGTGTGCAGAGACTTGCCTCTCTGGGTGGAATGAACGCACAGTGGTTCAATTCTCTTTGATTACTGGGCTCCAATGCTCTTAACTGGCTCTTCCCCCCAGTGAGCATATTTCTCAGGACGTCATCTACCTGTATTCAGCCAAGACCTGGAGGGAACCCTCATTCCATACTTGGGCTGTGCTCTCCTTCACACGATCTGCCAGGCACCAAGCTGCCTCTCCTCTATGGCCTGGAAACTCGCTTCAGTGAGTTTAATTTAAACACCAGAATATCTGTATTAGTATCAGAAAATATGAATTTTAGGAGAAAGAATATTGCCAAGGATAAGGAAGGTAAATTTGTGTTGATAAAGGACTCGATTCATCTAAAAGATATAGTAACTGTAAGAGGTTATTCATTTGCCAACAGCCTCAAAATACAGTGACAAAATGTGATAGAATTGCACGAAGAAATAGAAAAATGTACAATTAACCTCAAAGATTTAGACTACAGATGTCTGTCTGTGGTAGAGCTCTTGTTCAGTCTACTCCATGGCCAGGACTTGGTTGACACCATTACAAAAACTAAACTAAAGAAAAAAAAGAAAGTGGCCAAAGATGTTAATATCCCTCTCAATAATCAAGAGAACAATATGTAAACTGAATAAAATATTAGAGTTATGAGCAATTCTATCAATCAAAATCAACTGTTGACAATTATAAAATAGTAAACTTGGAAATGGTAGAACACATATTCTTTTAAAATTTACATAAAATCTTATCAATGTAAACGCTATTTTGCTATAAATTAAACTACCAATAAATTTATAATGATCTAATTCAAGTAAAATATTTCACACAATATAATGGAATCAAATTAGAAATCGAAAAAAAATAAAATCACTAAATATATGGAACCAACAGATTTTTGTTATACACCCATAAATTTAAAAAATCAAAAATTTAAAAGAAAAACTCTGAAGCATCATTTAGCACTGCTCGCAGGAAAAGTGCACTCTGGAAAGAACATCACAGGAAATCTGTTCACAAAGAGAAATACACTGCAAATGTCTTCTGGGGGGTGTTTTTAAAGATTACTTTTTATTTTTGATTATGTGTATGTGGATATGTCTGTGTATCTGTGTGTGGGCATGTGAACATGTATGCAGGTGCCCACATGGTCCAGAGTTGTTGAATAACCCTCAAGCTGATTGATACTGGCTCTGGGAACTAAATTACAGTTGTCTATAAGAGCAATGTCTGCTCTAACTCACTGAGTCATCTCTAGTCTCTCACTTCCTGTTTTAAATGAATGCAGAGAAAGGGGGAAAGAAACTTGAATAATGATAGACAGTGTAATATTAGAATAGCATGGCCTGCATTCAAACTTGCAAAGAATAAATGTTTCTGGAAAAATGAATATAAAAGCCATATAAATCTAGACTTAGGTCTTGATGTTGAAAGAAAGAGAAAAAAACTGAATTGGGACTTAAGCTCCATGTTATATTTTTTTATGTTATATTTTTATTTTTAATATTTGGATCTGAAGTAAACAAAATAAAATGTTAACATCTGTTACATCTGGGTGGTCAATGTTTTAGGTCCCTGTTATCACAAGTTATGACTTTTCCAGAAGATGCGAGATGTTTTATCATTCAAAACAGAGACGAAAAAGTTTAAATAGCTCTAGTCATAGAATTTTGGCAAATGTCTTTTGAACAGCAAGATAAATTAAATTTGTGATTTTTCTCAGGCTTCCTTTCCCAGTCAAATAATCCAAATGGATTAATCAGTGATGATTTCTATTTTTAAAAATGTATTTCTGGTTTCACTCTGATAAGTCATAGGAGCAGGCTAAGCATTTGCTGGTAACACTAATATACAACAAATGTCACATTTCTGAATTCTGAATCCCACTCAAAAGAGTTGAGGCATAATATAATCATGATAATTGAACAACCCAAAGTCAAGGCATGAACCAAATTCTTAATGTACAATAGCAGTTCCCATTGATACCTGGACTCCTCAGCTAGTCAATGATTCTGCCAAGACTGCCCCCACCATTATGAAAGCATGAATACATGAGGAAACTCATTTGTCTTTGTTTCCTGGCTAACCTCAGGTCTAACCAAGGAAATGTTTCCCACATCTTTCAGTGCCATGGGACTCAACAATCTTAATTTGCATACTGTGACCATTCCCCTCTCCTCTTCCTTTCTTATTTTTTTCTTGTATGTTTGTTGTTTTGTTTGTTTTTGAGGCAGGGTTTCTCTGTTTAACAACCCTAGCCATACTAGAACTAGCTCTTGTAGACCAGGCTGACATTGAACTCATAGAGATCCCCTTGCCTCTGCCTCCTGAGTGCTGGGATTAAAAGTGTGCACCACCACCGCCCAGCCCTCTCTCCTCTTTCAATGCGAAATCCATTCTGGATCCTCCTCTCCTAGTATCTGGGAATTTCCACCTACTTTAGTAGGTTAATCCACGTCCCTTCTACCATTAGCAGGCCTTCCCTCTGCTTGGTGATTTCTCACTTAAACCATCACAAATAAGCCTGAACATTAGCTTGGGTCAAGGTCATGACTTGAGGTCAAATTTTGTTTTTAGATGCTAAAGATATAGTGACTACCCACCATGGATGAGACTCTGGGTTCAGACCCGAGCACCACATAGTTCTTTTTCATCTCATTTTTGTTTGTAGTTCTGACTTGTCCAGTTTCTTAATAACTCCTTAAAGCAGAAAGCTCGGAGCGCCAAATTTGGCTGCCTTCTTGTAGAACCTGAAAGAAAGTAACAGGACTTTATGTACTGTTACCCATCTATAGCAGCCCAGCTACAAAGGCTTCACTTGAGAATTCTACAATTTTTGTACAAATATTTCATGACCCTGCTGCTTCATAAAATTTCTGCATATTATCTGAATATAAAGTCAAATACATTCATAGGATTCTTCTGGCAGCTGCACATTGCCTGGGGAGAGCCCTCTTTACCCTTCAGTTTCTTCTAGATGCCTGGCCAGGGGCCAGAGTGCCAGTGCACAATCTATCTGCCTTCACTTGCCAATTCATTTGAGCACACCTTGTGCTTTTAGTGTTATTTGTTCCCTTACCTCTGACCCGTCTCTGTCAAAAGGCAATTTCAGAGAGGGGAACTCCCTAACATCTTCTTCAGGGATGACTGAAGTCAAGAATTAATTGAGTCTCTCTGCTATCTTTTCTCATTTTCTTGATGGACCTTTTGCACTGTATCCATCTCACAATTCCGTGGTTGGCTCCCCTCCACTCCAATTTATTTAAAAGACTGTACATTATAGTTTTTGCAAAGAGCTCTTAAAATTCTTTCTTGGTCTGTTTACTTTTGAGTTTATGTCTGTCTACTGGTGTTTCCTCTGTTGCCCTATTCCTCAACTTGGACATCTTTAGTTCTTTTTAGAAAGGTGCTTTCTTCCAGAAAAAACCCTTGGATGTTGCCAACAAAAATTGGGTTATCTGCATGGCAGCTATTCTTTCTGACCTTCTAATAGAAGACAGACACTTTTAGACCCATCTAGTCTCTCTGAAGGTATTCTGTAGGTGTGCAATGTATTTATGTGTGCATATGTATATATTCCCTTTCTCCCTAAAGCTGATGAATAAAATCCTGCGATAGTTTTATTTCTTTTTCTATAAAACATTGAATTCAATTGTCATAATCCTACTCTTTGAAACACTCTGTTACACCTCTCTACATAATCACTATCTACTACTTAGAACCACACCTAGTTAGTTTGCTACTTGAGTAGGCATCTCTAGCTTGGGTTTTGATACTTATAATCTGGTCTAACATGACCTTGGCTAGGACAGTTAGAATTTTCAATAAGTAATGCCTCATACTACATTAGGCTCCCCATAGTGTGTTTAAATGTAGAGGTTAATTTTGTGATAGGAAGGAAGGTCTTTTGAATTCTGGACTCTGAATTGGAATATCACTGTTTAAGACAGATTCTATCATTCACACACACACTGGCAGGAAGATTTTTGAGGACTAGCTCTGAAGCTGTTTTCTAAAAGCTAAAGGCATGAGGGTTGAACAATTGCTGCCACATTCATTCTCCATCTGCCTGCCAAGGTTTCATTCCCCCCAAATATTTTCTTAATCCCACTGTAATCAAAAATAATTATTGATCAGTGATAGGCTTCTAGTCTTTAAAGTTTATAGTTAAGGTGAAACGTAGGCACTGTTTATAACCTTCATTTATTAGTTCACTGGTTAAAACATTTCATTTTTCTCAGTTGAATAATTAAAATCTGAAAAGCATTTTCCCATAGGGATGAAAATGGTAATTTTGGATAAAGACAGCCACTCTGAGCCATAATTTATAGTTTATAAAATAATGCTAAATCATACCATAAATACTATAGGAAATAATTACCTTTATGAGAGGTTTGTTTAAGCATTCGCTGTTTAATTAGTGTGAATGAGTCTGCAGTAAGTCTCTCACCAGCATCCTTCCCACTCCCTAATTTGGGGATGAAGTCAAATAATGACTCACTCAGAAGGAAGGAAAGATGTGTAGCCGGCCTTTATGTGGTAGGCCCTGTTAGATGTATTATGTAACTTTTACAATATCCCACTGAAGGTAGCAGCAACACACCCTTCTATGTATATTTGAAAAAAATTCAGAACAAATGATGCATAACTTGCCTATGTTGTAAGTCAGGAAGTTGTCGTGAGTACCAGCTCTTCTACTTTGCCCTGCTGCTGCAAGCATTGAGGACCATCAGCATTACAACAGCGCAAATGAAGCCTAGGCTAAAACAAGCTTATTATGTGTAAACACCAGTGTTTCAGATTTGGCTTGGGAAAATGCCACTCATCTGGCTGTTTTGTCTCCCATGACTCCATAAGAGGATGCTGTGTTCCTCCGCAGCGAACTAATGAACCCAAGTTGTCTTCCTATATAATCAACCTGAACATCATTTAAATGTAGCTGTGTATGTCATCAAGATCACTTAAGGTTCTGATGTCACTGTATGAAGAATGTTGCTGGTACAAGGCATAACATAAGGTAAAAAGAATATGTTGAAGAATAACAATATTCCACTGGGTGGCCAGGGTGGAAGCCACTGAGGCCCAAAATAGTAAATGTTCTGCTCACCCTTACACTGCAGAATGGGAACAATTGGCAAAACTATATATAGAAAAAGAGGCACAATTCTTTCTTCACACCCCTCCACATGCACGCTTTACAACTCTCTGACGTATCATTAAACATTTGCTCTGCAGCCCTAAGAAATCTTAAAGAACTTCTTTTGATTTCCCATGTAGCTCTGACTAGCGAGGACTCCGAACCATGAAACCAGATCCAGTTTCCTCTCTGTTTTATTGGCACACTTTAAACGTCTCTGGATAACTAATTTATGCACTGCAGAAGTTCTGAAGGTCATCATTTTGAACTTGTGACTGATTTGTTTTTGTTGCAATAATGTTATATGTCAAGAGCCACAAATCTAGCATCTGCAAAGAACTCGGGAGATTTACATAAGTAAGTGAGGCACGACTGGGTGTGAGATAATTGGAATTAACAGGGGCAGAGAGAAGAGGCTAGCTCGCCACTGTAGGCATGCTAATCCAGAGGAACAACAGAGCGATTGCTAGCCAGGCAAAGAAAGCCTGTACCCCAAAGCTATTGCTAGCATACCACTGTGACTGGTAGGCCGGCCCCCAAAAGCTTCCCATCTTCATTCATTGCAAAAATAGGATCCTTTACTGAATTTTAACCTTGAAAAAATGGCATTTATTTTAGCCATACATAAAAACATGAACATTATTCTAACTGTGGGGCAGCATTGCTAGACTGATCCATGCATACTTTGACCGAACACTTCTGTCTCTTCTAACACCATTTCTTCGTGAATAAGACATTCAGATTCTTTTAGCTTGATGAAATATGTGGCACACAAGAGCTGACTAGTCACCCTACCGTGCGACAGAAAGTAACAATTATGGACTTTTAATTACAATTTGTAGTTTTGGTGAAGATGAACTTCATACTCAAAGCTATGAGGTTCTCAAAAGTTGATGCCTTCACAAAATTCACTACCGAGCAGCCTGGCAGCCCCCGCCACCCCCACCCCAGCCACATCTCAGCAATAGAGAAATAGGACTTATGGTAACTTGTTTAAATAGCAATTCATTCTTTTCGATCATTTGTTTTTCAACTTTCAGTGTCTTCTTCACAGTCGAAAAAGAACTGCAACTCCAGTGATTTTGCTGACCTGTGAAGGGGCATTCTTCTCTTCCAAACGCAGGTGCGGACAGATGGGGCTGGGGGAGTCCCTAAGCATCCCAAACTCTACCTGTTTATGACAGTGTTCCCACCACAGGGTGGGGTTTCAAGCAATGCTGAGAAGTTCAAGCCCAGGACTAGAAGAACAACATTGTAACGTGAAGGCCAGCTTGTTGGGGTTTCTATCCTGCCCAGTTCCCACAACCAGTAAGCCCCAAAGAAAATCACACAGAGGTCTCCATAAGTTATAAACTTATTGGCCCATTAGCTCAGGCTTTGTATTAGCGCTTATAACTTATGTTAGCTTTGAATACAAAGATGATTTTACTTCAGTCTTTACTTGTGGAGAAACATAGCTTCCACATGAGTCTTGGTTGCCACCACTTAAGCTAGCATTTTTATTTCTTGAATGGCATCATCTTGCTCCAGTGGTATGTAATATACAGATTAATATTGTCTTTGTGCTATCATAGTCTCTTAATAAGTTTCAAATGTCTGCCCATAGGAACATCTTTTTGTCAAAGGGAACAGGCTTGTTTCTGGAGTTTGCTTCCTTGAGAACCAGTACTTCACAACTCCCCTTCATTCTTATTTTTACATGGCTAAGCTTTATAACAATTTTGGTCTCTTTCTCACTTATTCAGGATTATAATTAGTTCACCAGTCTTAGCAGAGCTGTTTGTCCCCTCTGTAAGGTTGCACCATCCATGATGACTAGAACATTAAGTCAAATGTCAGTAGTCCCCTCTGTTCTCAGGCCTGTGATATCATCAAGCTGAGGGTTTTGCCTAGGCTTGCAGTATCAGGTACATGTTTCATCCATGAAGCAGGCCTATATCCAACCAGAATGTAACCGATTACCCCACAGCATTACCACTATTGAGTCAGGGAGGTTACTCTTTTTAAGGTGGTGCCTGGTTTCCATGTTTCTAAGTTTTTTTCAGACTCTGCTTTTTATTTTAACATTTCATTGGTTTTCAGCACTGTTGGTCAAGTTCTTCCAGAAACCTTATATCTGGCTTTTTACCATATAACACTTCCATAGTTTTCTCTTTTCTATCTGATTGTGTTTTTTATTAATTTTTTCATTAATTTTACACACCAAACACAGTGTCCTCTTTCTTTTCTCTTCCCTTTCCCTCACCCCACCTCTCTTCTATCCCGCCCCCCACTCCTCTTCTGTCTCCATTCAGAAAGGGGCAGGCCTCTCATGGGTATAAACAAAGCATTAATGACTCCACAGCTGCTACTCACACACACACACACACACACATATTCATGTGCACACACATACTCCCCCACACCCCCACAGGGGGCCGGAAGTAGGAGAGAGAATGTAGCTTATTGCCATTACATAACTTAGTGCCTTAACAGCAAAATGTGCTTAAATCAATTGTTTTTTCTGTCTTAAAGAATACCTATGATAAATCAGATTGAAATACTGAGAAACAGGAGGCTCCCAAAATTTAATGATTCAAGACATTTAGGCATTTGTTTCTGCCACTTGTCACAGAACAGGAAAGTAAGTGTGGCTGGGGGATTCTGGGTAGGAACTGTGCCTCAGAGGAATCAATATTTCCTATGGCTTCTAACCCAGATTTTCCCTAAAAATATCTTGGATTTGCACCTTTCTTAATATAAATGCCTCTTCTTAGGTACCACTTCCTCAGATGGGTGCACATACTTTTCCCAGATAACAGTATTATTACAAATACTGCATTACTGTCTTTGAAGTATTTGTCAGTGCCTGAAATTATCCTGTAAATTTATTGCTTAAAAAACTTCAAGAAAACCTTGGCTCCCTTAGAGAAAAGAACACTTTAGCATGTTCATTTCCCTAGCACTATTATCCAAAACAGAGCTTGACAGCAGATAAGTGCTGTGAAAAAAATTACTGTGTCAACAGTTAGAGAAAGGAGGCCATGAGTGTGAGAAGGAATGAAGCAGATGCATAGGACAAGTCAGAGAGGAAGTGGAGGCATGAAAACTGCTAACATTACACTTTAGTTTCAAAAAATATTTATTTTAAAAAAGGGGGAATACTCTGTTGGTCAGCTTTCTGTCACTGTACAAAAATACCCAAATAAACAATGTTCTAGAGAATATTTTTATTTTGGCTCAAGGTTTCAGAGGTGTCTAGTATGCAATTGGCTGGCTTGGTATATCTTGGTTTATGGTAAGGCAGAACATGGCAGCAAGGACACCATATCACCACATGCTGCTCACCATAAAGGCAGGGGAGGGAGAGGCTCCCCAAGCCCCTTTCATGAGCACTCTCTTAAGAATATAAATTTTTCCCCTGGATTCCATGTCCTGACCCCTTACAGCGTTTTCAGCAGCTGACTAAATTCCACTTCCCTTTTCTCCACCCCTTCTCTTCCTTGTATTGTATTTATCATGTAACATTTTATCTACAATCACTTTTCTGTGTTTGTTTCCTCCCCTAATTTTATTATATGACTCATTCTAGCCTACATTACTTTTGAAACTTTAATCTGAAAATAATTCTATATTTTCATTTATTTGTAAAAAATAATACAACTAACCTTTACCACATCTTTCAACTGCTACTGTCTTATATAATCCCAATGAAACTGATCGTTCGATGGCATCTTGGCAGTCCTGCGTACATGCTACAGCCATACCTTCCCTCACACCTCAGGCTTTCCAAAGCCAGGTGGTGGCACACACCTTTACACCCATCACACGGAAGGCAGAAGTAGGCAGATCTCTGTGAGTTCAAGGCCAGACTGGTCTACAAGAACTAGTTCCAGGATAGGCTCCAAAACTGCAGAGAAACTCTGTCTCAAGAAAAGTAAACAAACAAACATCATTTGTGAGGAAGCTACGTGTTTGTCCAAGCCACCCAGAACTGAAATAACCACACAAAAATTGTATTAATTAAAATATTCCTTGGCCCATTAGCTCTAGCTTCTTATTGGCTAACTCTTACATATTAATTTAACCCATCTCCATTAATCTGTGTATCGGCAGGTGGCAGTGGTTTACCAGGTAAAGTTCTGTCCAGCTTCTCTCTAACTCCTCCTCCTTTCTCGCAGCATTCTGTTTAGTTTCCCCCACCTATCTCTGTTCCCCGATAGCTCTGTTATAGGCCCAAAGCAGTTCCTTTATTAACCAATGATATTCATTGCATATGGAGGGTAATCTCACATCATTGTTCTTAAGATGATTCACATATGGTGAAGCACTCTTGCATAGTTGGGATGAAATACCTTAGTTATGGTATATGATATTCTTAATCTGACCTTAGATATGGTTTACAAGATTTTATTGAGAATGTTGGCGTCTATAGTTCTCAGGGAAATATCTATATATATGATATGTTATATGTATACATATATATGTCATATATATCTATACACATATATTCATTTTCATTGTGTTCCCATATAGTTCTAGTGTCAAGTAATACTGGCTTTATGAAATTTGCATGGGAATGTACTTTCCATTTCTATTTTACAGACAGTTTTAAAGGTATTCATGTTAGTGATTCTTTACATGTTTGTAGAATTCAGCAAGTTCCATCTGGTATTGAATTTTTTTTGTAGGTGGCTTTGTTTTTAACCTTTATTGCTTAGTATAGGTTCACGTAAGTTGTGTATATTCTGTTGACTTAATGTTGGTAGAATGGGTCACATGAATCTAGGGATTTATTCGTTTCCCCCAGATTTCACAAGTGTTGGAGGATATTTGATCACACTGTGAACCATGTATTTGCACTTGCATTAGTTAAATAAAATTAACCTTGTGTCAGGAGGCTGAGTTAGCAGCTAGTTGACAGAAAGTAATCAGAGGAGAGGGCATCTGGAAGAGATAGAGAGACACACCAGAAGTAGTGGGGAAGGACTTTGAATGGGATGACTTGTTTTGTTTTGGTGGAGTGGAAGGACATGTTTTGGGGAGATGACAGCAAGGAGAGAAGGTTATCTAGTAGCTACTCAACGTCTCTAAGCTAGTAAGTTCTCATCCTAGTCTTTGAATCTAGAGTTTTAGTTCTTCAGTATTTGTTAACATTTGCCTTGTGGCCTGAAATATGAGCTGTTTTAGAAAAGACTCTGGGGACTCCTTAGAAAAAATATGTACTGTTGGATAAAGTATTCTATTGCTAAAGTTCACTTGTCTTTCTATGCACTTTAACTCTGATATTGCTGTGTTGACTTTAATAGGGATACCCTATCAAAGGAGGAGAATGGGATATTGAAACCCAATATGTTGTATCACTTCTCTTGGATGTTCTCATTCATGTGTCTCCTATTTGTTTTACAGAATTTAAAGCCTTAACATTTAGTGCATTTATGTTTATACTTGTTATATAATCTTATTGCTATTGAAAGATGCTTACTAAATTCAGTAATTTGTTTGTTTTCTGGATTGGTTGAGTTGATTATTGTTTGTTCACTTATTTCTCTCCTATCTGAATCATGGTTTTGATAACTTAGTGTGTTAGCCATGATGAATTCTTCCTATATCTCTTTTCTTTAACCTATTTCCCCTATGAACTTTACTTTTTTCTACGCTTTCATTATTGAGACTTTCTTCCTCTTCTTTATACCACATTTCCTTGAGCATCTTTTGTGGTACTGTCTTGGTAGTCATGACCTTCCTTAATTGTGCTTATTTGGAAACAGCTTTATTTCTTCACCATTATGAAAAGAAACTAAACGTATATGGATACTGTAATATGTGCCTTTTCCACACCACTCTGGAGACAGAAGCAGGCAGATCTGCCATAGTCACTCTAGGTCAGTCAAAGATACATATTAACAGAGACCCTATAAAAATAAATAGAATAAGCATAAATATAAACATATGTGTGATGATGATAATATGAAGAGAAGAGAAAGGGGGAGGAGGCAGTCAAAAGTTAGCTAGATATAAAAATATTGGTTGGTACTTACACACCTTTTATAGACTAAACTGTTTCATTCCATGATTTCTTGTCTTTAGATTGCTGATGAGAGACAAAATACTATTCTGATGTGTTTGTCTTTGAAGTTAGACTTGGTTTTGTTCTTATAGCTCTTAATATTGTTTCTTTGCTTCTTATCTTTTATGCTTTGACTGTGATATGCCTATGCTGCCTAAAGTTTCCTCCCTGATCATATTTATAGAGCGTTCTTAATGCACCTTGTGTTTGTGACTCTATTTCATTCTCTACAACTGGGAGCTATTTTAGGGGAGCTGTAATTTCATTGAGTATCCTGGGGTTATTAGGATGTGTGTTATTTTGGTAGTATCCCAGTGTTTGTGGATACCTGATCACACTTGTTTTTGATTTTGCTGAGGTTTGAATTAGGTTCATCCTTCATTCTCAGTGCTCTTTCTCCTGCTTGACAGAGTTTATTGGTGGTTCTTTCCATTGTGATTTTCTATTCAATTCTCTGAAATTTTCATTTTCGACCCCTCAATTTGATTTTATTTCAAAATGTCAGTTTGCTACAGCATTTTCTTCATGTTTCTTTTTTATCCATACTAATGATGCTTTCATCCATATTGCTGACTTTCCTCAGTCTTACTTTCTCTCCAAATCCTAGATTAAATTAATTTAATGGTTTATACAGTCTTCTTTATTGCTGGTGAACTTTTGAAATATCCATGTTGCAATTTACTTGTTTTGACAATTTTTGAATTTGATAGCTGTAGAATGATGATGTTTTGGAAGAGTCTTATTATTTTTTCTGTTTCTTGTGTTTCTGTGTTACATATCTCTTCCTTTTTGATTCTGTGATCTTCTTAATGAATAGCCTTTTCTTAAGGAGTTTATTGTGGAATATTACTTTAAGTGGGCAAGGATGTGTTCATGTGTTTATGCTGAGGAATATTACTTTAATTATGAAGTTGTGCTACATTTCTCTCTGCAGCCTTTGTTTGTAAAGATGTGTTACATTTGTTTGTGCTGCATCTGTTTCACCTTGCCTGCTATCTGTACAGGTTGAGAACTCATCTTTGCTATTTCAGGATCTACTCAGTATCACCCTGTTGGAAAGGCATGGTTTATCACGTCAATTAGAGCTCAGACTTCGTGGGTTCTACAGAAGTGACAGTCAGAAAAGTGGCTCCTCACTTTGATCCACTTGCTGACCTCAGGTTCATTGCAATCGAACTCAGGTATTCTCCGTTGACAGAATCTCAGATCTCTTTCCATCTATCAAGAATGAAGCTGCTCTCCATAATTGCCTCTCAGAGTTGTGCCTCACTCAGGGAATGTGGCAAGTTAAATTCTGTCTCCCTGGCTGATGTCGTCCCCTGTTTTCAGGCCCTCTCAGGATGGTCATGACAAGAGTAATCTTTTTGTACACTGTGAAGATTTGAAACTCAGACTGGTTTAATAAAAAAAAAAACCGAATGACACATAGCTAGGCAGGATTTTGAGGGCAGAGAGGATGCTGGGAAGAAGGATGGAGGCACAAAGCGTCAATAACCAGACAGAGTGGAAGCAGCAGGGACAGTACAGAGTAAAGATAAAAAAGTAGAGGCAAAAAGTAGATTGATAAAAATTGGTTAAGTTGTAAGAGTTAGTTACAAAGAAGCCTAAGCTATAGACCAAGCTTTCAAAATTAATAAGAAGTGTCTGTGTCATGATTTGGGAGCTGGCAGATGTAGTAGGAGTATTTTGTCCCACTAGCCCACTCCCAAATAAGCACACCAAGACTTATTATTAATTATAAATGCTCAGTCAATAGCTTAGATGTGTTACCAACTAATTTTTTACATCTTAAATTAACCCATATTTCTTATCTACACTCCACCATGTGGTGGTACATTTGTTCAACAGAGAACATAAGGTGGGAGCAGACCAGAGCTCAAGGCCTTTGAACTGAGGACTTGTAGAGACAGGGTACCCATTTGTTTTAATGATTTCAAATAACAAAAACTATTATCAATTAAGAATTACAGTTACAATATCCAGACAATTTTACTTGGCAAAATTAGAGAAAATACTCTATCATTTATCTTGTCTTTGAGAGTCTAAAGTTTTATACCCAATATACTTCTTATCATACCTTTAAAGCAAAACTTAAGTCTAATAATTTAGTTTTTAAATCCATCAAAGACTCCAGGAGGATATAATATTATATAACAACAGGAACATCTGGTTGCCTGAATAATCACTTAAAATTCTTCTGTAACATTGAGGCATCCAACTTTGGTCTAAGGGTCTAGTAAAACTGCAGAACATATTTGAAAAGGAGGAAAATTTGAAGAGCTGTCCTACCCTGTCTTGGCAAAGTTTGACAGTCACTTTTTTTGTGTGTGCTCTGTTGGTTCAGTTTGGACAGTATACTGTCAGAAATTGAGTCAAGGGTATTTCTTTTTGCCCAAATGGCTAGTTTTTGTCATAAAGAAATCAAACTCTATATGGAAGATATTCAGTGTCCATCATCTTCCTTTGAAGTAAATTGTTGTTATCAGTAGTAAACAAGTCTCACTGTCATGAAAAGACTTAGATTATTAAATGCCTTAAGTGCCATATTCTGTAGGTCTTTGAAGTGTGTGAAGACCATCTATCTATCTAAATGCATCTGTTTAACCTTAGAAACATACCCAATATGACTATAAGTTTGACTATTGTAGATGACTATTAATATTTCTTAATTATACATTACATTTTAAACTAGTTGCACATAAGCATACCCAAATAAGAGTAGAAACATACACATAGTATAGAAAAATAAACTTTAAATTTACATCAATAAACCAAAATCCATACCAACATAAAATATTTTGAGATTAATAGTTGTTTTTTAGATTAAAGTAGATTCGAATATCTACCCCCTTTCCTATCATTCCTATATCATAAACCCCTTTAGAAAGAGACATTTTAATTTAACTCTTTTGTTTGGACTTTTTTTTGCTAAGACCAATATCAATAACAACTTGTAACCAACCCCCTTAAATGATACTAAACATACACAACCCATCTTGGGAATGTGGCTATTGTAATATTCTAGACTGCTTCCTAGTGTTCAGGGGTATTAAAGTCTTTGGGAGACCCTGAGGAAATTATGATAATGTTTAAGTCTTTGCTGGAGTAGCTTGTGAGGCTAGACCATCTCAGCCAGAATCCTTGAAGCTGTTCTAGATGCAGAACTCTGAAGAAACTATAACAGAGGCATTTCGAGATTCTAGATTACCTGGGCCACTTGTTTTCATTGATGTTTGATCCCCTTGTTCTGAAAACACATATACTTTTAAAAGTAGCATAAATATCTGTATTAGTACAAGTATAGACTATGTGTTGTACACAAGTTAGCCAAAGATGATATTTTTATATGTTTGAATAGGTAATAAATATGTTACACATTTTGTAGGGTTTATTTATTTAATTTTTTTTTGGAGGGGGTTATTTCTTTATGTCTGAAGTCAGAATTTTTCAGTGTGTCTTCCTTGATCAAACCTGATTTTCCTTAACCTGGAATGAATTCATAGCCTCTTATTTCCAGTGTAAATAAAAACATAACTTCTTTCTGATGGAGGTGGGTCTTGTATCTTATCTGTTGCTTTCATTGGTTAATTAATAAAGAAAACTGCTTGGCCTGATAGGACAGAAAATTAGGTAGGCAGAGGAGACAGAACAGAATGCTGGGAGAAAGAAGTTGAATCAGGTAGTCACCATGATTCTCCCACTCCAGACAGATGCGGGTTAAGATCTTTCCTGGTAAGCCACTTCGTGGGCTACACAGATTATTAGAAATGGGTTAGATCAATATGTAAGAGCTAGCCAATAAGAGGCTAGAATTAATGGGCCAAGCAGTGTTTAAAAGAATACAGTTTCTGTGTAATTATTTTGGGGTAAAGCTAGCCGGGTAGCAGAACGCAGCCCGCCGCTCTGCTCCTATTGCAACAGAGTGGCGCTCCAACGTGATGGACTAAATACACTTAAAAACCTGAGAGGGCTTTTAAAAAAAGGAGAGTTTAACACAGCTTTTGGCTGTTGGTGAGTGGCTTGCTGCAAAGAAATTTTCCTGACTCAGCAGCAGGAAAAAACTGGCTGTTTTAAAATGCCGGCTTTCTGGGCTGTGCCACCATTGTGATCTCTGTTTGGCTCCTGTGGGAGAAAGAGCTTTTGAATGGAGCATTTAGAGTAAAGTGCTACGGCTTGCTTGATGGCAATGTGGACTGCTGTGTGCCTGGAACTGTGTGTGGCTCAGGGGCACCAAATGGCTCTGAGACAGGAGTGGCTCAGCTCCACCATGCTGAACTGTGCTGGTCTCAGGCAGAAACTACTGTAATTACCATAATAACAGCGCAGTTAAGGTTTAGACTGGGCAGGACACAGGTGGTACTGTATTACCTATACATGGTGCAACTAAAGTTTTTAAGAATGCTTAGCATTTTAAGAAGTGCTCCTGGACACTAAAGAATTACAGATTCACAATAGGATGGATTCAGAAATAAAAGAACTTTAAATGGATCACAGCGTTGGATGAGTATACATAGGCTTGAGAGAGAAGAAGAAAAAATATATAGAGAATAAAGTTAATGCCTTCAAAAAAGGGAAGGGGTAAAGTCTTTAAAGAGATAGAGTATTCAAAGAAATAGAGAAAAATAAGCCATGTAAAAATGGAAAATTCACAGAGTCTGGATTATGTATATTGTGTTTTCTTTAAAATTTTTGACTGTGAAGGAGCTAAGTACAGAGAGACATTTCATTATATGGGCTGTCAAGTGGGACCAGAACGGATATCATGAGGGTATTATGACTTCAGAATTTGGGTCTAAGGCTATGATGCTTTGGAAAGGGTCTTCTTTTGTTTTCACAGAGGATGAGACCCTGTGGATTTCTTCTATCCCAATATGGTATGATAGACCATGCCCTCCTGAAAGTTGCTGTGAACACCCTCAAAAAATTGCTTCGCTCAACTGCCAACTGAGATGAAACTAGCACACAGGTTATACCATGAAAGACCTAATTAATGACACCCCTATTCAGCACGAAGCAGTTTGAAGAGAAATAACTACATCCATATTCCCAAATGTTGGTTATAAATGTTCTTTTACATTTAAGGGGGATATGATATAGGTATGAAAAAATTGCATTGGTATGGATTTTAAGGTCAATTTTGTTATATGTGTATGTATATTTCTAATCTTGATTAAGGTATTGTGATTGTGTAGTTCATTTTTAAAATGTAATGTATAATTAGGAAATATAGGTTGCTAGTGGATAATCATCAATAATAGTCAAGCTTGTAGTCATGTTAGTTAGATTTTCTAGATATGCATAGATATATTTCAGATAGGGATTCTTCATATCTTTCAAAGGCTGCAGAATATGGCATTTTAAAGGTTTTAATAACTTAGGGCTTTTCATGATAATGAGACATGTCTGCTCCTGGCAGCACCAATCTACTTCAAGAGGAAGATGGGCATCAAAGAGGCTTCTTATGGAGTTTGACAGCCATTTGGGCAAGAAACTGTTCTTGCCTGAACTGATGCATAAACTAGACACAGAGAACCTGCAGAGAGAGGACTGCTGAACTTGCCTAAAGGTGAGATTGTCTTTTGGGGTTCCTGATTCTTGAAAGAGTCTACAAGACATTCTGCAGGACACAGCAGAAAGTGACTGACTGTCTTTGAAATTTCCTGCTTCATGGAAATGTCTGCTGGATACTATGGGCCTGAAGGCTGAAGATGGATGCCCCAACAGTACAGAGGAACTTTGGGTGACTGTCCAGGCAGCAAGATGTCTCTGTCATTTCTAGAGTTTGGATTTCTTATTTGCTTAGGTAATATTCCTTCTGGAGTCTTTGATGGAGTTGAAGAATGGATAGTTATAGTTTTCCTTAGTTATGATAAAAGATAAAATAGATATAAATATTGTAATTGTAATTCTTGCTTGATAACTGTTTTGTTATATGTAATTTTACTATGTTAAAGTTACAGCCTTCCTTTTTTTGTTTAAACAGAAAAAGGGGAAATGATGGAGGTGGGTCTTGTATCTTATCTGTTGCTTTCATTGGTTAAATAATGAAAACTGCTTGGCCTGATAGGACAGAAAATTAGGTAGGCAGAGGAGACAAAACAGAATGCTGGGAGAAACAAGCCGAATCAGATAGTCGCCATGATTCTCCCACTCCAGACAGATGCGGGTTAAGATCTTCCCTGGTAAGCCACTTCGTGGGCTACACAGATTATTAGAAATGGGTTAGATCAATATGTAAGAGCTAGCCAATAAGAGGCTAGAACTAATGGGCCAAGTAGTGTTTAAAAGAATACAGTTTCTGTGTAATTATTTTGGGGTAAAGCTAGCCGGGTAGCAGAACACAACCTGCCACTCTGCTCCTATTGCAAATTCTTTCCCAAAGCAACACACCTTTTAATTTCTATTGTGAAGTCAAGATAATTTTAAACTATATAAGGCTGGTAAAAATCTAGCAGTTTCCATAATCCAATCATTCTTAGCAGTTTTTCTCATTCATTAGCAGTCAAAAAAACTTAAAGGCAGCACAATAGCATACCGAATCCAGACTTTCTGTGTATTTCGCATCTTTATGTGACTTTTTAAAAATATTACTTTACTCCCTTTTTAAGAACTTTACTATTTTTAAACCCTATTTTAATCTATGACTGTCTCTTCCCTTTCTCCTTTTTCCCCAAAGCTATGTATATTTTTAGATGCGCTTAAACTGTTTAGAGTTTTTTTCCTCCTGGATCTGTTTTTATTGAGCATCTGTATTATTTTTCGATGCATGAGATGAACTTTAATCTACTATGTTATTCACTGGCAGGGCTCATTTTATTTCGTGCATGGGCACATGGCATTGGCAACTGGCTTTTTCCCTACCACTTGGTTCCCTGAGAGCTTAGCCTCATAGTGTATGTACTAGCAGAAGCCGTGTTTACTGCCCCAGCTCTAGGAAGTTTGGGGGCTCAATCTGTCACTGAATAGCACTCTTCCCATTGTTTATGAACCCCATTTAATTGCTCAGTAGCAATGCCTCTTAAAAGAGTTGCACCTGTGTTTGCAACTAAAACTAAGTCATGAAGCTGCCTCATAGAGGAGCCGTGCCTTACTTTGTCGTTAGAAAACAGAGTCTACCCAAGAAAAGGAAGTTATCAGGAAGCTGCGTTTGGCTCCATTTATTTGTGTGCTTGGAATCTTTTTCTTAAACCTTTCTTAGGTTTTATGTGGAAATTCCTGCCCCACGTTGGGAATCATTTCTGGATGGAGTTTCTCTGTCCTGGCAACTGCTCCTAAATAACCACACAGAAAATTAATATTAATAATAAATGCTTGGCAGATAGCTTAGGCTTATTACTAACTAGCTCTTACAACTTAAATCAGCCCATGTTTCTTATCTAAGTTCTACTATGTAGTTCTTGGCTTGTTACCTCATTTTCTCCATATCCTGTTTCCTTTGTGTCTGGCTTGCATCTCAGACTCCGTCCTTCTTCACAGTGTCCTCCTAGTCTGGCCTTGCTTCACAATCTCTTCCTACCCAGCTACATGCCAGTGTTTATTACTCTTTATTAACCAATGAGAGTAATACATTTACAGTGTGCAAAGATTGTTCCACAGCAGGCCAGTTATAATAATATTCCACCACAGGGGTCTATCTCTTTGTGTAACATTCTTAGTTGTTATGTCATATGTTATATAATATGCAATATCAAAGTCTACTGGTCTTGTCTTTTTACAGACTGTATGGAAATCTGACCTATCTTTAAACTTTAAAAACTTCTAATTTTTATTATTTTACATATTTACTTTGTATAGATTTTTTACTATAAATACAGAAAATATAACTTTTTTGTTTTGACTGCCAAACATAATTGAAAAGCTTAATGGGGGTGTTTGGTATTATTCAAACTTTTTTTACTTCATAATTTCTGCCCAGGAACTAATTTTTCTGGCGAAAATTTTTTTTAAGTTTTCTTTTTCTCAGAACAATAATCAACTTGGTACATAGCCTTTTCTGACATCCACAGAGAATGTCTAGGGGCATGAGTTGGGAAATCTATTTTCAGACTAGCAATGGTAAAGGTTTTGGACTGTGTTACTTTGTGTAGCTGAAGTTATGGGATTTGTTTTCCCTCCTGTGTAAAAAGACTGGATCGGATTAGAATCTCTTTGCTTTTGTTTATTGGCACCTGTTGACATTTTTGGGTTCTGAACCTGTTCATGTGACTGAAATTTATAGGGAGAAGAAAATACAATAGTTGCTCCCTGTTGCTCTGGGGTAGAAGTGGCCATCTGATCTGGCCTTTCTCTGTTTTTTTTTTTTTACGGACTTTTTATTTTGCTTTATAATATAATATACATAGTTTTAATTGTATTTGACAATAGCAATCAGAGAGTGAGTCTGCTCTGTTTCCTGGACTGGGAGCTCCTTCCCATGCTCTTTAGTCATCATCTGTGTCTGTGGCTTTTGATACAGATTTTTTCTTCATAATAACTTGAAATTGCTCTTAGTGTTTACTCTGATCTCTGTAAATCCATTATTTATATTTTTGTTGATTTGTAATGTATTTTTTAAGCTACTGTAAGAGCCATTATGCTCTTTCTATGAAAGACTATTTCCCTGAAATACTGAGTTTTGAAAATTTTATAGTCACAAATCCTTCTTCTATCTTATGACTACACTGCTTTCACATTATAAATTTTTATTGATTGCTGCATTTATGCATAACTTATAAGTAATATTACACAAATTATAATTGGTTGTAATTACCATAAACCAAGATGAACACTTTGGGAGTGAAAAGAGGCAAAGACACGTATCTCACAGGCACTATAACTGCTTTGAATGATAAAACACTCAATAAAAAATAAGTTATAATCATTATAAAAGAAAGCATGAGGAAAGTGATATCAAGATAATGCAGAAATACAAAGGCATAAAAACTTTTTTCCATGAAACAATTCAACAGTACCTGGATAATTTCTTTTTATGAGAATTCAGAAACAAGCTTAGTGTTGCACACACCCATGGAACAACACTAATCCAATCAAAGACACTTGTAACACCTCTGCAACATGGACCCTTCTTCTATCACAGGGACACATAGAACAGAACTCTCAGCTCCTGCCTTCTGAGGATGGCAGTAGGAAAGACTGGGCACTTTCCAATGTTGTGGCTATTCAGCGAACAACACAAGAATCTGGGAATTTTTATATCTATTGTATTCCAATAACTGGTCTGCAAACACCCAAATGCTTGTAACCATATTATAAAGCAATACATGCATTCAGTCCAACTTCAAAAGTCCCCATACTCTTTAACAGTCTCAAATTTATTTTAAAATCTAAAATTCAATATCTCTTCTGAGATTCATGCAATCTCTCAACTGTAAAATCAAAATACAAAAGCAGATGACATATTTTCAACATATAATGGCAAAAGATATACATTCCCATTTCAAAACGTAGGGAGCATAGTGAGGAAATACTGGACCAAAGCCTGACTAAAAACAAGCTGGGCAAACTCCAAACTTTATGTCTTCAAGTCTGATGTCAGAACTCTCTACAGATCTCCATTTCCTCACAGCTTTTGTTGACTGTAGCATACTTCTTTTTCTTAGGCTGTTTCTACTCCCTGTTATTAGCTCTCCTCAGCAGGTATCCCACAACTCTTGCATCAACATCTTGGGGTCTTCAAGGCAATGCAGGATTCACCTTCACAGCTTCACGTAATAACCTCTCTAAGACTCCATGTAGCGACACCTCTGACACATGCTGGCCCTCAGCAGCTTCCCTTATCCAGAGACGGAGTTTCCATAACCCCTTTCTTTAATCGTTGACTGATGTGGAGCAATCTTTTCATACACTATAAAGATGTATTGTTCTCATTGGTTTACTAAAGTACTAAATAACCAATAGCTAGGTAGGAAGAGATTAGGAGGGACTTGTGAACAGGAAGAGAGTTCTCTGAGATGAAGGGTGGAGTCAACAGTCAAATGCAGAGGAAGCAGGGCCTGTACAAGATGAGTTAACGATCCATGAGCCACATGACATCAAGTAAACTAATAGAAATGGTTTAACTTAAGTTATAAGAGCTAATTAGAAACAATCCTAAACTATTGGCTGAGCATTTATAATAAATAATAAATCTCTGTGTGATTATTTGTGTGCTGGCTCATGAAACAGAATATTCTGCCTATACTGGACTCTAAACTCAAAACCACATGGCCAAAGCTGTCAAGTTCTGCTGCTTGCTGGAACTGGAACAGGGTCATCTTGTTCAATTATGTCTTCACCGGCTCTGTTTTTTATGGCCTTTTTTCACTGCCTAAACTTAACTGTCCTGAAACTTGATCTGTAGTCCATGCTGGCCTCAAACACAGAGATATGCCTGCCTCTGCCTCCACAGCGCTGCGGTTACCACTACATGTACCACCACACCAGAATCTTAGCTTTTATTTAATTTCTTTTCACAAGGTGGAAGCTTAGTTGGGTGGGAACTTGTCCTGAGGTCACCACTGTCTTTATTCCATTTAACAAAAGGATTTTCTTTAATCTGCTTATCTCCTTCTCCTTGAACACAGGACTTAGCTCCATTCCACTTTCTTGTGTCCCTTTTCTCCTCAAATTGTACGTTTTATAACGTTTCCTGCCCAGTCTGTCATGGCCACTAATAACCACATAGTATAATATAGTCCACAACAGGCTGTTTTGGAATCTCTTCTGCAAATGCAATTTATCCAAAACTCTTCAAGTTAGCCTCTGGAAGATTTTTTTTTTTTTGACAAAGGCAGAAAACAACCATATTCACCAAAATATCACAAGAATAGTCTCTAGGTCACATATTAACTCTCTTTTCTTCTGAAACCTGCTGAGCCAGGTCCCCATCGTTCAAACCACCCTCAGCACTAGTTTTCCATGTGCCTATTAGAACAGCCCATTAAACCCCACTTAATGTTTTCACCTGCTTTTCCAATCCAAAGTAAAGTCCCAAAGTCTACATTCCTTCAAACAAAAGCACGGTCAAGCATATCACAGCAATACCCCAAGTCCTGCTACCACCTTCTGTCTTAGTTAAGTTTCTATTAATGTGAAGTGACATTATGACCACAGCAACTCTTATAAAGGAAAACAGTGTACCACACTGAGCATAGTTTGAGCAAAGGACACCGCAAAGCCCACCCCCAGAGTGACATATTTCCTCTAACAGAGCAATACCTACTCACAAAGTCATACATCCTAATAGTGGCACTCTGCTTGGGGTCATTTTTTTTCAAATGACCACAGCGCATTCTCCTGAAGTGCCCAGTAACCCCTCGAGAGCAGAGTCCTTGTGTGACCACAAGATAAAAGAACTGAATCATCCCAGATATCCATTGTGACTATAATATAACAAAACAAGAAATCAACAGCTGAAAATTTGGCTGTAAATTTTACAAATATATAAAACCCAAAAGATACAATATGAAAAAGATACAATATGAAGAATCCAAAAGGAAAATGAGAAAATAGGCCAAGACTAGACTAACACAGTGAAGTGGAACAGTCTAAAATGGAAGTCTAGGATTATAAATACCTAGATTAAAGTGATGATGTTTCAAATAAACCAGTTCTATTCCTCAAGGAATTATACTCAAAAAGGATAAATTATACTCAAAATTATCCATAGGAAAGAAATAATAAGGACCAGAGCAAATGCAAATGAAAGAGGATATTGAAAAAAAATGACACACATACATACACATATACAAAATCAAATTGGACAATTTTTAGGAAAACTAATAGGGCATTTTGTATTAAAGGACAAAAGAAAAAGAGGCTACTGTGCAAAACATATGTCAACAAATTGGATAACGTAGAACAAATGACCAAATTCCTAGACTTTCCAATTTCAATCAAGAAAAAAAAAATCAAGGGAAACCTGAATAGCCCATAACCAGTAAGAAGATTGAATTAGCAATCAAAATGCTGCCAAAAAGGAAAAGCCCAGGGCCACATGGTTTTAATGGTAAATTACAGCAAACATTTAAAATATTAATGTCAATCCTTTTAAAATTCTTCCAAAAACTGGAAAGGAGAGATCACTTCCAAATTGACTTTATGAGGCTAGTATTACTCTCACATCAAAGACAGAAAAGGACAGTACAAGAAAACCTTAAGCCAATCTCCCAGATAAAAGCAGACTCAAAGCTTTTGTTAGGCCAAATCAACAGTGCTTTAAAGTGACCATGCAGTAGCATAAGTTGGGTTTATCTCTGGGGTGCTAAGATGGTTAGACTAGCCGTAATCAATCGGTGTGATGCATGACATCAAGACAGCAAGTCTACTAACTGCATGAGCATCTGATTCAACATGTCTAACAAAATTCAATACACTTTTATAATTAAAGTAGTCCATAACTCAGAATAGAATGCAATTTCCTCAATATTATAAAGGCCAAATACAAAAATCCCACAATTACAATCATATGCCATGCAAAGGATAAATAAAACCTTTGTCATTTAAAAAATTCAAAATTTAAATGACATCAAAACTGAAGAAGAAATAAAAATCATATCACTTTATAGACTGTTATTTATGTAAAGGAAATTCTAAAGATCAACCATGTATCACCACAAAATCTCTTCTCTCTCTCTCTCTCTCTCTCTCTCTCTCTCTCTCTCTCTCTCTCTCTTCCTACCTACCTACCTGGAAATTATAAATGAATTTAGTTCTGTTTCAGGTCACAAAATCAACAAACATAAAAACAAACAAACATTCAAATGAGCAGTGGCATTCCACATATTAATAAGAATAAGAGAAATTAAGGAAACAATCCCACTTATACTATTAAAAGAAATTATAAACCAATTAACTTAAATAAGAAGGCACTATATTATATACTTAAAACCTGGAAACTGTTTAGCAGGCAAGGGCACTGACCATCAAGAGAGACAACTGGAGTTTGGTCCCTTGGACCCACATGGCAGAGGGAAGAATGGACTCTCATAAATTGCACTCTGACTTCCACATGTATGCCATGACATAACACAAATAAAAAAGGAAGAGAAAGATAAAAAAAAGAAGGGAAGGAAGAAACCCCATTTTTACAAAGCCCACAAAGCATTGTTCAAAAAAGACATGAACAGAAAGACTACAGATCATGAATTATATTTATTATTAAAATATTTTCCCAAAGAAGTCTCTAGATTCAATGTAATCCCTACCAGAATTTTAATGACATGTTTGAAAGCACACACACAAAAAAAACAAAACAACAACAATAAGGAAAAAAAACCAATTCTAAAATGCTTGTTGTTCCAGATCTTAAGGGCAAGCAAGAACAAAGCTGGAAGGATAGTGCTTTCTGAGAGTCACAGTAATCAAAACTCTATGAAACTGCTGTGAAAACATGGAATGCCTGTAACTAAACCGTGACCACTTAGCTCATCTTTGAAAAGGATGCCATGAGTAAGCAATAGCCAGGGAACAGTCTCTTTAATAACTGACTGCGGGGAAATTGAATATGGAACATTCACAGAAATATGCACAAAAATCAACTGCAAAGAATTATCTGTAAATGGAAAGCCTTGCAATGATAAAAGTGCCAGAAGAAAGCATCTGTGACAAACCTATCAACACTTAGTCTCAAGAATAACTCGTGGAGATGGGACCAAGGCACACAGCAAGAGTGACAATAGACTAGTGAAGCTACATCAATCTGAAGAATCTCATTGTAGCACAGGAAACAGGCAGGGGAAGAAAACACACCTTCCATTGTGAAGATTCTCACAGGACAGGAACTTGGAGGCAGGAACTGAAGCAGAGTCCACGAATGAATGAGTGCTTCTGATATGATTGCTCCCCATGACTTTCTCAGCCTGCTTTTTTATACACCCAGGATGACCTGCCTGGGAGTACCACCACCCACAACGGACTAGGGATTTCCATATCAATCACTAATTAAGAAAATGTAACACAGGCTTGCAAACTTGTTTTGTATTTTCTCAAGTGAGGTTCCCACTTCCCAAATGACTCTAGCTTGTGTTAAGTTGACATAAAACTATCCAGCAGAACCCTAAACAAATATGCTTATGGACAACACTAAATGAACTCAGTGGGTTTTTGTTTGTTTGTTTTTATGTGTGTGTGTGTGTGCGTGTGTGATGTGTATGTAGGTGTGTGAGAGAAAGATGATTAAAGAATAAAAGTCTATAAATTAGAGAGAGAGCTGGGGAGATTTGGGTATGGATTGGGGATACAAAGGAAGGGAGAATGTGATGTAAATACAACAGTCATGTATACAAATTCTCCATATTTTTTAAAGAAACTTTTGCTAAAGATAATACCCATGTTAATAGAAAGAGAACTGCATTAAGAAAGCCTGATTCAATGTCAAGGTAAATTTACTTCCCCTCATATCTGGAGAGACAGATCAGTAGTTCAGAGTGCTTACTGCTCTATCAGAGCTAGAGTTCAGGTCCCAGCATCCACAGCCTATCCAGTGGTTCAAAAATGCCTATAACTATATGAAAGGGCTCCATTGCCCTGCTTCATATCTCCTTGACCTCCCTCAGATGTATACTAAGATATATACATACATACATTCGACTCCACAACAATTCCATTATTAAAATTTCTCTAGGAAAAAAGTCATTATTATTATCAGTATGACATTTCTGACTTCTGTTTACCCATGAAAAATGCTTCTTCAAAAATAAGTATTTTGAATATACATGTCTGGGCTAACTGAGAACCTTACATTTCACCACCTGGTGTGATCCAGTGAGGTTTCTTAGTTAGTCTAAGCTTCAGTTCCCTCTTGAGGAAGTAGAGTTAATTATGCATATTTTATGTGAAATCGTAGGCAAATAATTGGGTACACTACACATAAAATATTAGAGGAGCATGTGTCTTTCCTAAGCAGCACTCAGTAAATGACAGGTGGTCTGCACTTCCCAGAGAAGACTGTGATTAACCAGCTAGCTTTATCAGATTACACAGTGCTGCCAGTGAGCAGCCAACACCAACCAAGGCTGGAGACAGGATCACAGCTCGTGTTCTTCTCTGAGGACATTTTACCTTGGTTCATGTTTTAATCAATCCATGGTTTGGTGACTAGTGTCTCAATGGATAAAGTGTCATTTATAAAATTTTCCTTTAGTGCATCATGAAGCTTCCTGCCACATAAAATGAAATTTTCAAAAATGACTACATTATGTACCTACATAAACTGAGATTCGTGTAGAAATTCACTGATGTCCTTGCAACGAATGTCTTCCTTTCTTTTGTCTTCACCCTTTTACTTTGGTCTTCACTTGGGTTCCCCCCAAGAAGCAGATGAAGTGAAACATGATACTTGGTAGATCTGAGTGAGAGAAACTTGTCTTCTAGCATGCAAGCCCATCTTGACCCTCTGCCTGAGTGAGCCACAGAAAGTAATTAGACTGTTCTTGGCATACAGCAACATAAAAGCTGACTTAATTGCTATAATAAAGATCCCCATAAGCTGAAAAATAATCACTAGCTGAATAAATTTTTTTAAAATAGTCAGGAAGAGGAGAAGAGGGTGAATCTTGGGTGGCTGACCAACCATTTTCTTTAAATTCAGTCTTCTCAAAAAATGCATAGCTCATGTTAAAGCAATCTATGTATGTCAAATTAACTGCAGGCTTGCTTCTTAGAAATGTCAGTAAACAAGTTAAGTATTTGAGGCTAGTGAGCTTCAGGAAATGCAAAGTGTATCTCCCCAAATATTTATGGTAAGTTATATAAATGTGTCAGTTTGTTTTAAAGAATATTTGTTGATTTTTACTTATTTATTGTGTGGGGGAAGGTGAGGTTGAGAAATGTTAGTACTGAAGTTAGAGAACAATTTGCAGGAGTCCATTCTATCATATCAGCGTGTATGTTCCAGAGATGCAGCAAGCATCTCACCAACTGAACCATCTCATCATCTCCCCTTGCTTTCTTTCTCTCTCTCTCTTTCTTCCTTCCTTTTTTCTTTCTTCCTTCCTTCCCTCCATCTCTTCTTTCTTTCTTTCTTTCTTTCTTTCTTTCTTTCTTTCTTTCTTTCTTTCTTTCTTTCCTCCTTCCTTCCTTCCCACCCTTTTTCCCCCTATTCCTCTTCTTTCTTTCTTTCTTTCTTTCTTTCTTTCTTTCTTTCTTTCTTTCTTTCTGTCTGTCTGTCTGTCTGTCTGTCTGTCTGTCTGTCTGTCTGTCTTTCTTTTTTCCTCTCTGTCTTTCTCAAAAACTACTTTATTAGGCATAATAGATAACTAAAATCTAGCATTCATAGAGAGGAAAGCAGGATTATAAACTGTCTAAAAACTTGGTCATTAACAGATTTGAAATTGCACTGTCAATTTAAGTTTTACAAATAATTTTCTGTATTTTACAAAATATTAAAAGTATATTTATCACTAGTTGCATAGCCAGTTGGAAGAAAGTGTGAAGGAACAAAGGCATGGGAGCAAATGTTTTTCAGTATATAACTGTGCTCCAAGTGTATTTTAATATGCTGTGGGTGTGCCAGTTAAAAGATTAATTGTTAACAAGTAAGAAAATAGAGACAAAATGATAAAAATCACTGTTTTGTTGTTTCTTTCTAGGATAAAATGCAATTGTTCAAATTTGAAAGACCCTCATACTTACCAACAGTTCTCAGTAGATAGTCTTTCCCCTATTTTTACTATAATACATATATATATATGTGTGTATATATATATATGAAAATACATATAATTTCATAGTTCTTGGTCCAAGCCATGATAAACTAATTATTCTTGCCCTGATTTACAAGGATTATTATCTCAGCTGATGATGTTTTCCTACAAGTCAGTTTAGCACTGATTGTTGAGAATAAAATCTCTAGCACAGAGCTATAAGCAAGGTGGAGATTAAGGTCATTCCTGTAGCCAATGTACCTACTAGACCTTGAATTTCCCAGGCTCATATGACTCCAGGACCTTGAGTTCCCTCTGAGGTACTGGATTAACTTAGGGCTTCTATGACAAAATGCCCCAAACTAAGTCTTTTAGAACTTTAGACATTTGTTTCAAAATCAAGATATACAAGGTCATGTTCTAAAGGTCTGAGGAAGACCTTTCTCATAGACAGACAATGTTCTTTCATTTCTTGGCTGCCAAGACCCAAATAATCACTAAGAAGCTATATTAATTACAACATTGTTTGGCCAGTGGCTCAGGCATATTTGTTGTTGGTTTCCAGCCACCCAGTCAACTTTGACCCAAAATAATCATACAAAACCTGTATTAATTAAATCACTGCTTGGCCCATTATCTCTAGCTTCTTATTGGCTAACTCTAACATATTAATTTAACCCATTTTTATTAAACTGTGTATCACATGACAGAAGGATATAACACTACCTAAGTAAACAGGAAGTGCATTGTAAACAACTTTCAAGGTTCTAGAAATGACAGAGGCATCTCGTTGCCTTGACTGTTACCCAAAGTTCTTTTGTAATGTTGGGGCATTCATCTTCAGCCTATAGGTCCATAATATCTGACAGACCTTTCAGTATTTGAAGATCTATTCTGCCTTGAAATAAAAAGTTCATCAGTTGCTTTCTTCTGTGTCCTGTAGAATATTCGGCAATTTCTTCTGTGAAGCAGGAATCCTGAAGGACCATCCCCTTTTTTGGAAGGTTCAGTAGTCACTTTTCTGTGGGTCCTGCATGTCCAGTTCACACAATAAACCATCAAGCAGTCAAAGAGCAGTTTTTTGCCCAAACGACTAGCCTTGTCACATTGAAGACAAATTCTATAAAGAGTTTCTTTGATGCCTAGCAACCTCTCTGAAGTAATTGGTGCTGCCAGAAATAGACATGTCTCACTTTTGAGTAAAGTCTAAGTTCTTAAAGCACCTTAAATGGCATATTCTGTAGGACTTTGAAAGACTTGAAGAACACCTTTCCATCTAAACTATATCTCTGTACATCTAGAAAACCTAACTAACATGACTACAAATTTGACTATAATAGAAGACTTCTATTAATCAAAAATTTTAATTATACATTACATTTTTTTTCAAGACTGGGTTTCTCTGTAGCTTTGGAGCCTGTCTTGGAACTAGCTCTTGTAGACCAGACTGGCCCTGAACTCACAGAGATCTGCCTGCCTCTGCTTCCTGAGTGCTGGGATTAAAGGCATGAGCTACCATTGACTGGCTATACATTACATTTTTAAATGGCTATATAAACATAATAGCTTAAACAAGAGTAGAAATATACATACAGCAAAATTGTCTTTAAATTTGTATCAATAAACCAAAGTCCATACCAATGCAATATTCATTTTTATATCATATCTCCTTTTTATTTTTTTATAAAGACTTTGATTGGTTCCATTAACCATTTATAATCAATCCCCTTTGAATGAAAACAAACATTTTTAAATAATCCTTGAGAATTTGGGTGTAGTTTTTCAGTCTACCTCCTGCTGATTGGAGGACTGTTTATCCAGTCTTTCATGGGGTACCCTGTGTGGTTAGTCTATTTCAGCCATCAGTTCTGAAGCTGTCATGGATGCTGGACCACCTAATTGTCACTTCAGGGGGTCTTTTTTGATGAAACCATCTTAGCCAGTAAGGAATCCACAGCTTTCTATCCTCTGTGGAAACAAAAGCAGAGCCTCTTTTCCAAAGTAACATGTCCTTAGACTTAAATTTTGAAGTCAAGATATCTTTAAAAAGTACACTGGTTTAGCTTATCAGCCTGCACAATGAAATGTTTTTCTGCAGTTAGTTCATTCACAATCAAAAAATTCAAAGAAAGCACAATAATATACATAATCCAGACTCTGTATATTTTCCATCTTTATGTGGCCTTTTTCAAATTCTGTTATTTTTATTTTTTAATTTTTGTTTTGCTAAGACAGGGTTTCTCTGGGTAGCTTTGGCATCCTGGATCGCACTCTGTAGCCCAGGCTGTTTTTGAACTCACAGAGATGCACCTCCTCTGCCTCCCAAGTGCTGGGATTAAAGGTCTGTGCCACCATACCCAGCTAGTTTATTTCTTTTTTAAGGACTTCCTCTATCCTTTTTCTTTTCTCTCCCAAGCCTACATATATGTTTAAATACACTGTAAATTGTTTAGAGGTTTGTTTTTTTCCATATTAATTTGTCTTTATTGTATATAAGAATCTTTTTCTGCACACATGAGTCTTAAATCTGCTAAAGAGCGTGGCTGTGATTAAAACTTGCCTTTGGCGGCTGGACATCCCACATCACTTTCTCCTAAACTTTGGAAGCCTAACACATTCTTTCCTTTCTAGACGTCTGTCTTCTTGTGTCTCTTCACTTTCTCCCTACCACCTATTTATGAGGACACCAGTAATATTTACTTAGGGGCTAATCTAAAGATTTCCTTTAATTTGATTACCATTGTGAAGGCTCCATGTGGTGTCATTTTGTTTGTACTTTAACAAATAAACTTACCTGAAGATCAGAGTGCAGAGCAAGCCACAAGTTAGCCATAGAGGCTAGGCAGTTGGAGAACACATCTTTAATCCCAGCATTCAAGAGACTGAGTCAGAGGAATCTCTGTGAGTTCAAGGTCACCCTGGGCCACAGGAGACTGAATCAGTCTAAAAGGTAAACAAAGCCAAGTGGTGGTGGCTCACACCTTTAATCCCTGTACAATGGAGGTGGAGATGTGAAGTAATATGGCTGGGTGGAGAGAGAAATATAAGGTGGGAGGAGACAGGAACTCAGAATTCAGTCTGAGTTTTCATAGAGGCAGCATTTGGTCTGAGGACTTGGAGAGACGGGATATTCCATTCAGTCCAAAGATTTCATAGAGGTAAGAACTAGTGACTGACTGCTCTGCTTTTCTGACCTTTCAACTTTCATCCCCAAATATCTGGCTCTAGGATTTTATTATTAAGGACAATTAGAATTCATGCTGTAGTTCTACAAGGGCATTTTCAGAGATAACGAAAGCTAGAATTTCAACATGTGTTATTGTGCAACCAACACACACCTGATGTCTTCTACCCTTAACATCTGTAGGATTTCCAAGCACATATAAATTATAATCTGCCTTGGGCTACTCCCTCCACATTCTGAGAAATAGAGATCCTACACACTGCTTAGGAAAAGCTCTTCTGAACAACACTACTTCAGTGACGGCTGTGGTCTCCTAAGTTCATATTGGAGGACAAACGTGAGGTTGTTCATAAATGAACCAATAGTAGGGTAATCAGAAAAGATGCTACTTGCCTAGGAAGAAATCAAGACTAAGGGAGATTGCCTGCTAAACAAGTCATCAATAGCTACTCTGAGTTAAAGATCTTTAAACTGTACATGAAAGATAAGGAAAAACTCAGCAGAAAGTGAAAAATAGAAATTTCATATTCTCGGCAGAGGAACAGTGTGTGCAATTGCCCAGAAGCAGGAAGGAGCTTGGCCTATTTTAAAATACTAAATAGAAATAATTCCACTTTCCTATACCACTATTCCAAAGTGATAGAAAAACACCGAGTTTACATATCAGAATACACACTGGGTTGGATTCTCTTTTCCCAGTATGCCTCCTCCAGTTTTGACTATTTATTAACCTTGCTAGTCATATCCACTATCCTTTCCATTCCCAAACTTGCTTTTCTTGTTCAGACCCTTGCCCTTGCTAAGGGATTCCTGCTATAATTGCCTCACTTTTAGGCCTGTTATTTTAAATGTACTTTCACATCCCAGCTAGAGAGAGCTAGCAGTTGAGTCATTGTTGGGCTGTGTTACCCTGCCAAATCCCCACCCTGTACAGCATGACTCTAAAAGCCTTCTATTATGATCTCCAAGGATTCCCATGCTTTGGTCCCAGTTCCCAGTTCCAGCTCATAATCTCTCAATGCCTGCCATCAACTGCCTGGAAACATTTTGCAGTCTGTCCTTTGTTGTTATGATCACAGCTCTAGATCATGCTTATGCAGTTACTTTGGGCTAGGCAACTATTGGTAAAATCTAATAAAATCTTTAACAATCAGATTATGGGCTTTCTCCTCTGTGATTTCTCCTAGAGCATCCTAAATACCCAGCCCTCCATGAGAAGGCTTCTATGCACAAGCCATTATCTTTACCTTCAGCAAATTGCTTTTGATGTTCTGTTTGTTAGGTTTTCTCATTGAGAACTTCAGCAAGGCATTCTGCTTCATACATCTACATATTGAGGTAAGTACCTAGAACACAAAGGATGTCCAAAAATCTTCTGTTGGGTGCATAAGATGGATGATTTAGCCTAAGATAAAGTAAAACAATAAAGCTCACAAGTTTGAAAGCATTCCAGATATCTAAGTGAATATAGCAATTAATTTATTCTAGCTCATTTTTATCTTCCTCTTTTAAATTCTCCTTTCCATACTAGCAGCTTTTGCAATTCAGAAGCTTTCCTATTCTGAATCACTTGGGTGGAAACCACCACAACACAAAAGTTCTAAAACAATACATCAGTCGTGGGATCTTCCTCCCTTCACTCCAAACTCAACCCAAACTCAAGAACAACATTCTATAAAGAAATCAGAACCTCTCGGCCACTGGAGCTGTTGCCCAAATGTCTGAATACGCCTTCCCGAATTGCTACAAATTCCTCCAGGTGTCTTTCATTAGAATGTCCCAGAATTTTATAACATTCCATCACCAATATTGAAAACAGGTGTCATCCATACATTGAACACCTCTGCATCTTTCTCTTTAGCTGAGAGGAGGCACTAGCATTGGGAAGGTATAAATAGACTCAACAGTGCAAAGCACAGCAATCTATTAACAGTCCTCAAGTTTGCTCAAGGATATTTCTTTCTAGGACAACGTATGTACAAGACTATGTCCTAGAAGAGAGAAGGGAGCTCCTTTGGCATCCTGTGCATATTTTAGGGACAAGTGTCAGGACATGCTTCAGGAGTATGCGTGTGTTCTATTTGTGTCAGTATTTGAAAAATAATGAATAGTATTGAAGGAAAGCAAGTAGAATTTCTATTGGTCTCAATAAGGTTGCCATTCAAGAAGATCTAGTGACAGCTCCCTGAACACAACCCAACTACACACTCAAGTGGAATATACAGACACCCAGTGGCTCCAGACTCAGAATAATCATTCCTATTCGAGTTATCTTTTCTCGGAGTGAAGTCTAGAGATGATTTGATCCCACGGCTATTTTTTTTTTTGGAACCTTGCTTTCCAACACCAGCTTGGGTTCAGGGGTAAAAGAAGGCCATGGTAGCATCCAAGGATATGAGAAAAGGCAGCTATCATAATTACAGTAGTCTATGCTGAATGAGTTTTACACCATAGAATCATAAAATTACCATTTTTCCAGAAGATGATAAACTACTTTCTTGCTCAACTGCACCACTCTCCTGTCCAGGGCACCTCTCTCTGCAGGCTGTAAGAGCAGACAGACAACCACTCACAACAGTGTTGGCTGCACTGGTGACATGCATAGCTTCTCATGCTGATTAAGCTGCTCATTTGCAACATTCTGGCAACAGTTACAAACTCTAGTTCTTGGGATTTAAAAAAAAAAGCTGTGTTAGATAGCATTGAGTTGTTGAAATAAAATAGCTAGGAGCACAATCCGGCTGTGTTTAGGGATTTCCTTTTTTTAAGAGGAAAAAAAAATATTTTGGCTCATGATTTCAGAGGTTTCAATACATAGTCTCACAGTCCCCAACAGTACATTGGAGCAGAAGGCATAATAGGAAAAGCTGATCATTTGATTTTGACCTGCAAGCAAAGAGTGAGATGATTAAGGCCAGGATCACAATTTCCCCCTCAAGAAGGTATTCCCACTCAGCTATGCCCTCCAACTAAGTTCCACCTCTGTGGTAACCAACTACCTCCCACAAGCACCATTGGCCAAGCCTTGAACATTATTATCTCCTTTTATTGAGTCTTATCCCCTATGAATAAAGAATACATCTTGCCCAATAACTATATAAGAGGATAATTATCACAAAGAGCCAGAGGCGCAGACATTCTTCCTAGCCCACAACTGACCCATATTCATGAGTTACATTTATCTGTGTTTTTTTTTTCTGTTTCTCCATAAGCTGTCTACAAAGCTGGGTTACATTGGGAGAAATAAATTTTCTGCTTTTATTAAAAGAGTGTTCTCCATCTACCCTTGAATATTATTCTAAAATTTTTCCTTCAAGGTTTGTTGTACTCTTATTTTACAATATAAAAACTCACAATTTAAAAAGATATTGACAATAAAAAAATCACTTTTAGCTTTAAAAATGTCAGGAAAGGTTAATTTTGAGACTCATTGCAAGATTAAAGGCAGTACCTGATGGGGAAACTCTGTCAACCAATCACATCTAATTAAGGCATGGTGACCTGGACCCCAAAAAGAAAAACTGGGAGGACCGAGGTGCACTCTCTCTCTCTGCATGGTGCCCACTGGACATATAGGAAGTCAGACCTCCCACTCTTGTAGCGGGAGTTTTCCCCTTATAACCATTAAAATACAATTGTTATTCTTGAGCTGGCCTAGTTATTTATCGTGCGGACCAAATCCCTAACACTTGGCCCCAACATGGGGCTTTTAGAGCCTCTTGCAGCTCTGGCCAGCTGCCACCCAACTGTGTTCATTTGGGCATAGACTGGCCAGCTTGCATCCAACTCTGAGCCCCATAGCCACGTCTCTGTGTGCTCCCCATTCTGCGTCCCATGCTGCCATGTGAGCCCCATAGCTGCGTCCCTACTCACTCCCGGCTTGGCTTCCCCCAGCTTGGTTGGAAAGGAGCTAACAGAGGCAGTCATTCCTTACCGCCATAACTCCCAAACTTCCGGAAGACATGGACTGAGCTTTTCCAAATAGGAGCATAGGTAGCTGACATTACATAAATGCATACACTGCACTCTAGAATCAAACCATATGAATCAGTAGTCTAGAAGATCATGGTGTCCCTTATTCCCATTGCAGGTGTCCATAGAAGAAAAGAGACTCAGGACTAGTTCCCAAAGAAGGATGAATTTTGCCTAGCAATATCACCACTAGCCAGGTAAGTTCAGGCTTAACTAGTGAGAAAATATTGTACTTATGTTGCTGATTTCTGTATTTGTAGTTTACCTTCCAGCATCCATGAAGGCAGTGACTTTATTATAAACTACCATATATCCACTGTCTTTACCTCAGTCTGTTTAGGTGTTTTAATAAAGTTTAATAAACTTTATTTAATAAAATTTAATAAACTGAATGGATTTTATTCTTTATTTTATTTTACTTTTGAATCAAGAGTCTCACTATGTAGCTCTGGCTAGCCTGGAACTCACTATGCAAACCAGGATGGCCTCAAACTCACCGAGATCAGTTTGCCCTTAATTTCCCATTGCTTGAATTAAAGATAATGTGCCACCATACCTGCCCCTCCTTGTGGATTTTAAAAACAGGAATCTAATTCTTCCATTTGTAAAGGATGGGAAGTCTACAATCAAGAAAACATTGGCCGATGAGCCCTTCTTGGTGTGTAGATGATATCTTATTTCCATGTCCTCACATGACAGAAAGGCTGAGGTAGATGTCTGGAGCCTCATAAAAAAGACATTAATCCCATCCCTGAGGGCTTTCCTCTCTCGTGACTGAACCAAATCTAGAGGCTCTGCCTTGAGACACCATCACACTGGGGATTTGGTTTCAATACAAACCCTTACGCAGAACACAAACATTTGCTTTACAGCAACTGTGGTGCTCAGGATTTTTCAGCTTATAATCACAGAATACATAAACTATCACTGGCACTCACTTCTCACACTTGCTTTGGAAAAATGAGTACAACACAGTACTGACCAACCACCCTTTCATTCACAGCCAGGCCTACACCCAGACAGAGTTGAATCCTTGCTCTCCCTTGTCTCTTTTGACTAAGGACCCTCACCTTGCACTGCTCCTCCAGACCAGCCAGAAACTGCTCCTGCAATGTCTTTGGGCCCAGACTCATTTTTGTGTTCTTTGACTTAGTCTGTTCTAGGTCCTTGGACCTGTGCTGCCCTCCACACCCAGACTCAGTTGAAGCCACACTTTTGTGCTTTTACAGAGATTTTACCTGGTTCATGGCCCCATGCTTCCTTTTTATGACCAGGTCTGACTGATATCCACAGCAGGGAACTTGGACTTCACACCACTCTGAGATTCCCATGTCACACAGGTTACTGCTGATTTAGAATCACCCATTGTAAATGGAGACTGCTCATTCGTTTCCTGCCTTCCCAGACCCAAATAATAACACAGAAACAAATTAATTACAATACTGCTTGACCCAGGCTTTGTATGAGCTAATTCTTACATCTTAAATAAACCTATTTCTATGTGTATCGCCATGAGGCTGTGGCTCACTGGGTAAAATTCCAACATCTGTCTCCTTCGGTAGCTACCTGGTGTCTCTTTGACTCTACCTACTCTCTCTATATATTCTTCCAGCCTGGCTATATTCTGCAAAGCCATTGAATTAAAAAGCTATTTTCACCAACCAACAAAAGCAACACATATATAGAAGAACATCCCACATCAACCCATTTTCTCTAATTAATAATCAACACTTAGTATCTATTCACTCCTCTTACCTTCCCTGAAATCAACCAAGTTCAAACAACAACAAAAACAGAACCAAACTTCTACCCAACTTAATCAGGCTAGGATCTCATAGCAGGTATACACTGTTAAAAAAAAAAACCCAAAAATCACATATAAGAACAAATCAATCAAAATAGCAGCCAATGTCTACTTTATCCACAAAAATTATCTGCCACAATTTACACCTTTCCATTAAACAAACATGCTAAAGGAATTTGTGCCCACAAAAAAATGGACCCTATGAAGAATTCTAGAAGTAGTATTTCAGGCTGATGAGAGAGGTAAGCATAGCCATGAGACTATAGAAAGAAAACAAATAAAGCTAACTACTAAAAGACAAAATAGAGCTAAGAGCATAAATGGGGAAAATTAACAAAGTAACAGCAATTAGCATTTGGTTTTCAATAATAAATCTCAGCATTAATGGCTTCAACTTCCCAATCAAAAAACACAAGCTAGTTGAACAGACTAATAAAGATGTATCTTCTTGTTGTCTATAAGAGACACACCTCACCTTTGAGAATAGATTCGACCTTAAAGTGAAAGATTTAGGGTAAAAAGTATTTTAAGCTCATAAGATCACAAGTAAAGTAGGTTTTAACATCCTAATATCTGACAAAATAGCCTTCAATCCAAGGTTAATAAGAAGAGAAAAATGACACTTTATTATGATCAAGGGAACAATTAACTAAGAAGCCATTACATTCTTTAATATATATACACCAAATTCTGGCAATCCAATTTCACAAAAAGAATTCTACTGGACTTCAAAATACTATTAATTCCAACTCAGTAATAGTTGATAATTTCAATACCCCAGTCTCTCCAATACACAGGGCATTTGGACAAAAATAGAGAAACGTAGGAGTTAATTAACTTATTTCATCCAGTAAACCTAAATAAATACTTAGTGACTTTTAATCCCAAATATTTCACCAAATACTTTACTTTCTACATAGCAGCCCATGGAAGTTTATCTAAAATAGATCACATATGGAGACTGAAACAAATCTCAACTAGCATAAAACATTAACTTACTCCATGTTCCCCATCTGATTATAATGCAGTAAAGCTCAAAATCTGGAGCAAAAGAGTCTTGAGACATTACACAAACTCATAGAGACTGAACAGAACATGACTGAACAATGGGCCAAACAAGAGATGAAGACAAGAAGGAAAATTTTAAATCCTGGAAATAAGTGAAAATAGAAACACAGCTCAGCAACCTCTGGGATTTGTTAAAAGTCATTCCAAGAGGAAAGCAGAGGGAGACCCAGCTGGCTAAAGTTAGACATGAAGAGGGAAGAATTACAACAGACACCAAGGAAATTCAGAGCATTATAAGGTAGTATTAAAAAACAAGTCAACAAACAAAATAAAACTATTCTCCATCAAACTGGAAAAAACTAAAAGAAATGGATGAATTTCTAAAATATAAGAACCACCAAATTTAAACCAAGAAGAGATCAATAGCTTAAACAAACCCATGACAAAGACAGTGATTGAAAACAAGAGTAAAAAATTTTCTGATCCTAGGTCCCGATGAGTTCCTAGATTCAAATCTTTAGATTTTAATGTATAACCTGGAGTAACCATAGACACCAGGGAAACAGAAGGGATCCACAGGAGGAGAAAGGAGCACAGAGATGGGAATAACAGGTTCTATGAAGAGGGAAGAGGGGAAATGCAGAGCACTCAATTGGGGAAAGGAAGAAATAAAGAGGATGAAGGAGGAGGAAAAAAAGAGTTTGGATGCTCGGAAAAGTCATAACGAAACCTACTGTTTGTTAAGCATATTTAGACACACACACACACATTTCCATGTGTATCTGAGTATATATATATATATATATATATATATATGTATATATATATATATATAATTTAAGTGTATGTGTATATGATGTGTCAATTATGTTACCACATATAATGAACTAATGCTCCTCCCATACCTGTAGACTATCTAACAAACAGGAAATATTGCCCTTTAAGTTGTTGGTTAAGGAAGTCCATGAGCCCCCCAACCCCCACACACATACAAAATATAGGTTATAGCCATTTTTCTTAGTTGCCTTCCAGAACATGAAGGCAAGACCTTACTGTTTAAGACACCACAAACTTTGGTCACAAGATTTGCGTAAATCAAGTTGGTTAATGACCTGGAAGCTTCTTCTCTGAAGGCTAGCTCTGATAGTGATAGAAGGTATTATGCAGCTGCCAAGGGAGAAAAGCAATCACCTCACCTTCCTGTAAGGCTGGAGAACCCCAGCGATGACAGGACTAGCAACATATCTCCAATGGTACAATAGTGGCACCTGTGTCTCCGGGCAGCCAACAGCTGTCTAATCAGAGCTAAAGCCCACCCAATTGAAAGAATGCCTTTCCAGAACTGTTAACTGTCAAGAACCTGTCTTGAGAGCTCGTGGACCCTGGAGGAAACCTAATACTGTCATTTTACTAAAGAAATTTCATTTCCAACTGCCTTCTAAATACTGGTCCTTCTAGCCATAGCTAATTGCAGTTCTCAAATCTCACAGAAAGAAGTTTCCTTTTGCAGCAAATGAATTAACGTCTCATCAAAATAAAGAGATTAAGTGGCTACCGGGTACCCAGATCCAAATAGGACACCAATAACCCAACCCCAACACCTAGGAATCAGTGAACACTGTGGAAGTGAGGATGGAAAGATTGCCAGAGTCTGAGGACCAGGATGCTGCATGATAGGTTCTTCTGAACAGGATGGGCAGGTTGCTCCCTTGAAGTTTCAACACTGTGGCTGCCAGCAAAAGATCTGCAAAGTCCATGCCTGCTGACATGCCAACATATGGACCAATGAAAATCTCACAAGTTCCCATTCATAGACTAAAGGTTACAGACAGACAATGGATGCTGAAAGAGGGGAAGCCAGGGATCTTCCTTCCTTCCTTCCTTCCTTCCTTCCTTCCTTCCTTCCTTCCTTCCTTCCTTCCTTCCTTCCTCCCTCCCTCCCTCCCTCCCTCCCTTCCCCTCCCTCCCTCTCTACCCCCCCCCCTCCTTCCTTTCTTCCAAACATCTGTCTGTCTTTCCCAGGATCAAGACCTCGATCCTAAGGAGTTATTCCTAAACACAAGCAAACAAAGGCAATGATAATTGGAACTTGTCTGTATATTTGCACACATAACACATATAAATAAAAATAAAAGAAGAGGTCTTGAATTCCAGAAGAGATGATTTAGGTGACATTGGAGGAGTTATTGGGAGAGGGAAGAGTTGGGGAAAGGACGCAAATGCAGAACTATTATGTACTAACATACAAAGTTAAAAACCAGTCTATTCTTGGTCCATGGCTAGTATGAATAAAAATTAATACCCTTGCTGCCTCTGTAAGTAGAAATAAAGTTTTAGCAGAGTAACAAAAACAAAAACAAAAAATTACCAACAATACTCTGAGAACTCTGAGAGGGACAGTCATCTGGAAATGACTAATGAATCTTTATCGTGCTACCAAAGCTGGTATCATTACCTTTTCCATCTATTGTCTTATTTTAATAGCAGATTATTAGCATCAAACTAAGAATTCACGACACATTTTATGAAAAAATAACCATGCTTTTTAACAAGCTATAAATTAGAACTGAAACTGTGCCTCTCCATATTAATCTAATTATTTTTTTTCCAATAAAAGTACACAATATTCTTGGAAAGACTGGGCTGTATTGCATCAGAACTAAAACATATAAATTCCATCGTCTTGCTGTCTTTCAGGAAGTTTTTTTTTTTATGAAGGGCTTGCCCTTGCTCTCATTCTCTGCCAACAACAGTTTGTGTCTTTAGAGAAAGAACCCCCTAAGACCTTCACACAAGAAATAGAACTGTTCTTTTTGTACAAGGTCAAGATCAACAGGTATCTGTTGCTGTGATAAGCACCATGACCAAAAACTACTTGGGGAGGAAAGGAGTTTATTTGGCTGACATCTTACAATACATCATAAGGCAGGAAATCAAAGCAGGAACCTAAAGGCAGGAACTGAAACAGAGAGTGGGGGAATGCTGTTTACTGACTGCTCCTCGGCTTATTCTCAGCCGGACCACCTGCCAGTATGGCACTGTCCACAGTGAGCTTGGCTGTCCCACACACATCATAATCACGAAAACATCTCATATGACATTCCCTCAGGACAAGCTGAGAGAGACAGGTCTTTAACTGGTGGGTCCTCTTCCTAGATGTCTTTAATTCATGTCATATTGACAAAAACCTAACCAGAAAAGCAGGATTAGATTCTAGATGGTGCATTTCTTATAAGTCCCCAATCCATAGGCAGAAGAAGAACTAAGTTAGTGAAAATAACTACAATATTTGTTAATCATATAGTCAGTCTCATGGGAGAAAAAAGAAAAAAATAAAATCAGATTTTTTTTTCTGTTTCAAAATAAAAACAAAGCAAAGGGGTAACTGCACAGCCATCAGCTTACCACTGTGAATGCTGTGGGTCCAGAAAATTAGCTGACCTCCATGCAGAGCCCGCTGCAGGCTCAGCCCAACTCCTCTCAGTCATCCCAATCTGTTCTTCCACTTTCACTATTTCTCTCTTGCTATGGCCTACTTTGCTCTTGCAAGATTTAACCAAGGCCTGTCATTCAGTTTTGCTCAGGGACAAGCTTCTTCACCAGATGGCCCAGGGAGTGAAGACCAAAATAAATGAGAATCCTTCTTGAAAATCTTCATTGTTCGTTTCCGTCATTGATAATGACGAGCACTTGTTTGTTTTATTCACATGCTACATAAACATTCATTCCAAAATAAATCCTCAATCAAGACTATTCTCCTCTTGGTGACCAGCAGCAACAAACTTCAGACACAAAGAGAGAGAGAACTTCTGACTGCATTTCCAGACTTTTCTTTGCCAAGCCATTTAAGTAAGAAAAGAATGATTTGGTGGGGCCCAGGTTGCCAAGGAACACTTTCATGGATGCTCTTTTTTTTTTTATCGCTGTAGAAAGTGATCTTCCTGGCCACAATGTTGAAGAGGCTTTGGATGAATGGTCTGAAACTATGCCTGGTCCTATTATTACCTCTAGCTGGCAGATGCCCAGAGTATTCTTGTGTTCTAGTGTATATAGAAGGAAAGCCTAGAAGGAGTTGGTAAAGATACACCTAAATAAATTAAAAAATAAATTTTAAAAAAGTGCCCTGTGAGAGCACTGGATTTTTCCACTTTGGTTTCCAGAATTAGAGAAATACCAACATTCTCTTGAATTGAGACAGCAACAGATACTAAAAACTATTTCAGTCAATGGGCTATGTGCTCAGGGTCAGCACGGCACTATACCATGTACTGGAGTCATGAGGTCCATGGACAAGCAGAGAAGTCAATTGTAAATCTCTCCCTGGAGGCTACACTGGTGTTAGGGCTGCGTGCCAGGCCATCAGTGCTTTCTCACAAGGAACGAGTCCCTCTCTTCAATCAACTGCCACTTTTTCTTTACCTACTGTGCCTGGGAAACCTTCTTAGGCTTTGTGTGGGATACAAACAAATACAGTCTTATCTCAAACAAATTTCAGAACAAGTAGAAAGCCAAGTTAAATAGACCTAAAATGATAGATTAGTAATCAAAGGAAGTGATGCCTTCTGGTGTTTCTGGAATATTCTATATTGTGATCTAGGTGGGAGTTATGTGGGTATAAGTATATGTAAAAACCCATCAAGCTATATACTAAAAAACTGCAGCCTATTTAAAGATAAAATAACATAAAGAATTGCTTGCTTTCCATATGTATATGAGCATGAAGTCCTCATCAAATTCTAAAAATGATTAAATGTTTTTACAAAACTATGCACAATTCCAAGAGTGCAAAATAAATAAGAGAGAAAATTGGAGGAAAGAAAAATAAAGACAGGAAATAAGAATAAGAAGCCACGGTTAACGCTATTACCCCTGAGTGCATGCCATTAAGCCTGGCTTATTACTCTTGGTGGGTTACAATTCTGGCTCTGGGCCTATGAAAAGAAGGAGACATGACTCATAATGACCACAAGATCAAAACAAAGCATTGGTTCAGGAGGACACTAGCTGGGGCGGGCTTGGAGGACTAAGAGACTTTTCTCCCATGGGCGTGCGTGGAAAGAACACTGTGATGTACAATCCCATGTCCCTAACAGCATCCATGCAACAGTGTGATAGAGTCTCTTTTTAGTGGATTTTAAAATTTCACTGGTATGTATAAAAAACAGCACAGTTCAGAAAAAGTAAACAAAACAATTGCACAGGTCCAACGTGACACAGAGAATATTCTAAAGTATCATTCAAGCATAACATGCATTCTCATAATTGCGAAGCAGAGGAGTGGTGATGTGGTGTAGAGAAACCCATAAAGCCTTCCTTAAAAAGGAAATACTCAGCTAAGCTTTGAACAAAGGCCATAAAGCATGAGATGATTTGACAGGAATAAAAACGTCCTAGCGGTAAGGGACAAGGGTGAGCCAGGTTATGGAATGAAGTGCGAAAAGAAACAAGCAATAAGATTGAATAAGCAGTAAAATTGGAAAGGAAAATTGAGGCCAGATTCTGTAGGCCACCCTAAGAGAGTCTTTCTTCATTTTGGAATAAAAGATGGAGAAATACAATGATACTCAGGATCGTGACTCTAATAGCATTCATAAAAGATAATATTCAGGAGGAGTAATCGTGCTGTCTTTGACTGAATAGATTAGAAAAGCAAGAAAGAAAAGATGTCATCAGGCTCTTCCCAAAGGCTTCCTGACAACAGCCCTCTGCTCAGACTTATCCACAGTTTATCTGCTCTTGATTGGCTGAATGTAGTTGTCCCCAAGGCAACAATGGAGGCCCACCCACAACCACTAGCCCGCTTGATCGCCTGGGCTAGGGTTTAAATTTAGGCTGTGGTTTGAAATAAAAACATAAAAACAGGTTAAGAAACCAGGGAGGATGTTTTAGGTCATTCTCAATACAACATGAAGGAGAAACAAGAGCTGGAAAACAAAATATTTTCGAAGGGATGGAAAAGGCGGTGTACTACATGAACACAGGGGTCAGGAAATATTTGTACTGAAACTAGACAGCCAGGCTGCCTCTGTGGCTTTTCCCCACTGAAAAGTTCCTAAGCAGACAGCATCCAAATGAAGCAGATTTTGCTCCCTTGCCAGGCTGGGGTGGCGCTTACTGGAGGAATAGACTGGAGACTCCACACCTCCCACTCTTAAAGAGAAAGGCAGGCCCCATGCTGATTTTGGACCCAAGGTCAGCTAGCTCTTTGGAGGTGAACAGCCTCCCAGAGGAGTAGTCCTTTGTCCCATTGTTTGAGAAGCCAACAGACTTCTTGGAGCACGTTTGCTGTTCTAAATTTGTGTCTCCCAATGTACTTGAACCTCAGCCTACAATTCTAAACTTCCTAATAAGACCTGGGGAAAGTTTAAACAAACGCAAAGGCTTAAGGATCTTGTTCCTGCCATGCCCTGGGTGAGAAACAATACACACACACACACACACATTGTGTTTGTGTATTGTTTCTATTTTCATGCTGGCCTATGGGGTGGGGTGGGTGAGGGTCAAGGAAAGAAATCACCTGTGTCTTTGGAAGTAAACATGAGAAGAAGCTCTGTTGGCTGGTGTAGGAGATTTCTAAAAGCTAACCCAGTGTCTTGGACTAGAAACAGCATCCACTCCTAGTTTTCACAGACCCGAGTTTCTTCTTGGGTAGCTTTGAAAGAAAACACCTACCCATGGCACCCGTGGACATGGCTTGGCTTCTTTAGGGCTCTATCTATAATAACCTGCAGGTCTAATATCTCCAGGGTCAGAAAACACTTGGAAAAGAGACCAAACCTCTGACTTTACTTTCCAGGACTCCTTGCTTTCATGACATGAGGCCAATGTGCTTTGCTCAGGCTTCAGTCTTCTCAGTTGTAGATGGAAATCCGCCCTCTTCTTCTTCTTCAATAGGGCTGGTTTTGAGACTCAAACTGGGAATGAGAAGGCCATGAGCAGGAGGACGTGAGCAGGGTTGAAGTCGTAAATCCCTCAGTAAAGAAGTGAGACCTGTCATATTGATCCAGTGCGTTCACAAATCCCTTTCAACAGAAACTTTTCATGCTATAATCATTTCTACAGAGCTTTCGATTCTACTGGTGAAAACAGACTTTGCAAGTTGAAGCCTTGGTGTGTTATTGCTGTGACTTGATCGGTGGGTTGTCCGGCTGGTTCACAGTTCCAGGTGTGAGGCTGGTGGTACAGGGGAAGCCAGAAACTGTTTGCAGAAACCCATCAAGAGGGATTCTCCCTCTGACCCAGATCTTAAGTAAGGTAAATGATGAAAAGGGTCCTTTTCAGTAAACTTCTACCTTGGCCCTTTTGCATCCTCAGGCACTGATGTATGAGGGCCTGGAAAAGAGTCTAGGATTTACATAAGGTAAGTCACCTTATGTAAGCTCATCTGGGGGATGAGCAAAGAGCAGCTTTGCGGCTGAGGTTTTCCCCAAGTCGCACAGTAGCCAATTGGGACAACACAGTCCTGGAATTCACAGAAATCTAGATCTAAACTTAGCTGCACTTGAGAGACTCAAAGTAGTTCCCAGATAGCCAGTCACCTTGCCTCGACTTTGTTTACTCATTTGAAAATAAAAATGAAAAATAGAGGTTCTATGGTAGTGAGAGCCAGAGGGAGAAATGACTTGCCAATTTATATCTCTTTGTGGATTCTTTTAATTATTATCATCTAATTATAATTATGAAATTTTAAAATCCAAGTTTTAGGATGGTTACACATGAATTAATATATATGACTATATGATACATATAAATAAAATAATATCCAATATAGTAATATAATTTTGTGACATTATGTTATTTATTACATACTTATAAAGTGTGATAATGTGTTCATATATTGATGTTACTATAAATACCATATAATAAAATATATGCAACAGCTAGTGCATATACATATATGTTTAATGCATTATATAAATTTGAACTATCTATAATTTACCACATTGTTGGAGATGTGATAACTATTACTATTTCAGTAAGAGGCTTAAAATAGGATAAGTCTAAATTAACAAATTTTAATGTTTATGCCATAGTTTTTAATGCTGTTTTAGACACACAGCAAAGTAGAGCTACCATCGAGACCTATCAGCACACATCAGCAGCACAGCAACACACATGTTGTAATTGACGAATCACTGACACACCATCACCCAAAGTCTAGAGTTCATCGTTTGGCTCACTCTTGGTACTGCACATTCCTGGGGTTTCCCAGCAGTGTAATGACATGCACCCACCACTTTAGTACTGCACAGTTTATTGGCTGCTGCAAAGTCTTCGGCCCCTACCTGCGCTTCCCCCTTTCTTCTCACCCATGGCAGCCACTGCTCTTTCATTCTCTTTGTAATTTTATGTTCCAGAGTGTCAGAGGTGAAATCATATACTATAGAGCCTTTTCAGGATTATTTATCTCATTCAACATGCATTTTTAAAGTTGTGTTTTACTCCTTTTACCTGTAGTACTGAGCTCTGAACCTAGGGTCTCATGTATATATGCAATGCCCTGCCACTGACTTACATCTCCAGCTCAGTAATGTGCATTTTGGTTTCCTCCATGTCTTTTCATGCTTTGATAATTCTGTTTCTTACCACTGAATATTTGATTGTCTGGATGTGACACCATTGATTTGTCCACTCAAGGATATCTTGATGTCTCCCAGCTCTTGGCAATTACAAAAAAAAAATCATCTATAAACATTCAAGCACAATTCTGTGTGGATATACATTGCTAATCCATTTGAGAAATGTCACAGAATACAAAAGCTCCATCATCTGCTAAAAGTCTATTCAGTTTTTCTAAGATATTAGCAAATGGCCTTCTAAGTCACTGTGGTGCTGGGGTTTGGATTTTGACCTTTCTAACAGATGAGCAATGCTGTTGCACTGTTGGTTTAACATGCAGTTCCCTAATGAGGAAAGGGAATCGTGTCTGCTGTTACCTGGGAGTGAGTTTCTGGGAGGTGGCTACACAATACTTTCCTCCCTTACATTCAGATTTCTTACTTTGTTATTATTGAATCTTAACTATTTTATGTATATATGGGTAGCAATCGTCTACCAGATACACTCCACTCCTAGTAACACAGTGTGTATTTTTACTGATAGAATTTATATGCACACACATATATGTTTATATGTATATAGAAGATATATACACACACACACAACTTTTTAGAGTGGTTTGTAGACTGTGGCTCAGCTTGTCCAGCAATGAACAGTTGTTTCTGTTATGACATGGCATGAGTTGGACCTTAGCGGCTGGTTGGTCCGAATCACCATGGGTGAATACACCACACACTCAAAGCTTGAGCGTGGAGTTTATTGAAATAAAGGGGGTGGGAAGGAAAGAGAGAATGGTAGAGAGAGAGACAGAAAGAGAAAGGGAGAGAGAAGGAGAGGGATAGAGAGACAAAGACCTGCTTGCCTCTTAAGAACAGCAGAAAGAGAGGGTGTGAGCAGGTGGGGTTTGTCTTCTAAAATCAGTTATAAAACTTCAAGTTATAAACATTGCACCTATGCACAGACTAGGAACTGCTTCCCATGTGCAGGTAACGCACTGTGCCAGCTTCCCAAGAGGCAGGGCCAAGGTGTGCCTGGATACTAACAGCTTCCCAGTGGAAAGTTCAAGAACCCACCAGCAGCTTTTCAGTCCACGAGGCTGGGTGGCTAGCTCACCTGGTCATCAGTATATGTCAGAATCTCAAAGATGGGGGCTCTAATGCTTATGAAGCAAGAGTGAGGGCAAGCAGGCAAAGAGCTAAAAAGTTTCTTTCTTTCTTGTCCTTTATAGAGGCTACCAGGAAAAGATGTGGCCAAATTTAAGGTGAGTCTTCTAACACCAAATGATCTAGATTTAAGGTGGGTTTTCCTATCTCAAATGGTCCAATTAACAAAAAAAAAAAAAATCACTCACTGGCATGCCCAAAAGCTTGGTTTTTTTTTTTTTTTTTTTTTTTTTTTTTTTTTTTGCTTTTTTGCTTTTAATTGAGAAAAGGAAAAAAAAAGAAAAAAAGTTTCCGCCTCCTCCCAGCCTCCCATTTCCCTCCCCCTCCTCCCACCCTTCTCCCCCTCTCCCCACTCCTTTCCCCCTTCCTCTCCAGTCCAAAGAGCAGTCAGGGTTCCCTGCCCCACAGAAAGTCCAAGGTCCTCCCCCCTCCGTCCATGTCTAGGAAAGTGAACATCCAAACTGGCCAGGCTCCCACAAAGCCAGAACATGGAGCAGGATCAAAACCCCGAGCCATTGTCCTTGGCTTCTCATCAGCCCTCATTGTTCGCCATGTTCAGAGAGTCCAGTTTTATCCCATGCTTTTTCTGTCACAGTCCTGCTGGCCTTGGTGAGCTCCCATTAGATCAGCCCCACTGTCTCAGTGGATGGGTGCACCCCTCGTGGTCTTGACTTCCTTGCTCATCTTCTCCCTCCTTCCACTCCTCATTGGGACCTTGGGAGCTCAGTCCAGTGCTCCAGTGTGGGTCTCTGTCTCTATCTCCATACTGACGAATATCTTGCATATCACCATAGAACCTTCATCTGGTGATAGCTTGGGTTTTTAATTCATTTCGGATGTAGTCAAGGTAACAACCAAGAATAGCCATCATCATACTAGATTACCTTTTGCTAATATTTTCTTCAAGTGATTATCTTCTCATGCACTTCCTCATAAATGGCTTTCTTGGGTCAGAGTGTTAATGAAAATGAAGTTTATAAAGTTTCCTTCACATATCATCTCTGTAAGACTGCCATGACCAAGCCCTTCTAGTTTTTCTACTCTATTTCTTCCAGGTATGTTGACCCCTTTGTGCATATTGTTGTTCATATTATTGCTTGTTCCTCCTTTCACCTGGAGCTTGGCCCGGTGGTTAGTTGTGGATATCTGTATCTATTGCCATCTGTTTCTCGAAGAGGGTATTAGCTTCTCTGGGGTTGTGGACTGTAGGCTGGTTATCCTTTGCTTTACATCTGGTATCCACTAATGAGTGAATACATACTATATTTGTCTTTCTGAGTCTGGGTTTTCTCTCTCAGGACTGTTTTTTATTTTCCTAGTTCCGTTCATTTGATTGCAAATTTAAAGATGTCATTACTTTTTATGACCGAATTTTCTGGATAAATACAACATACTAAAATTAAATCAAGAGCAAATAAACGAATTAAATAGATCTATAGCCCTATATCTATAATCTATAATAAAACAGAAAGTCATCAAAAACATTCCCAATCAAAAAAAAGTCCAGAATCAGATGATTTCAGTGCAGAATTCTACCAGAATTTCAAAGAAGAGCTAATACCAATACTCCTCAAATTGTTCCATACAATAGAAGCAGAACGAACACTGCCAAATTCTTTTAATGAGGCTACAGTTACCCTGATACCCAAATCACACAAAGACATAACTAAGAAAGAGAATTACAGACCAATTTCCCTCATGAACATTGATGCAAAAATACTCAACAAACCACTGGCAAACTGAATCCAAGAACTCATCAGATTTTAGATTTTTTTCTAGTGTATCTATTACAACCAATCCAAGTTCCTTTTAAAAGATGTGCATGCTTTTGATAGCAGTGCAGACACTTTATTTCTTGTCATTTGTATTATGGTTGCCATCTTACTCCTAAAATAATTTAAGTGCTTTATTTTATTTGGAGGTTACATGAAATGAAAAAAAACTAATACTTTAATGACAAAATATAATTACTCCCAGGTGTCAAACACAGCAAACTCATACTCTTTTGTTATCTCTAATATAGGTGATTCTCCCACATTGAGTCCTATAATGCAGCCAGTGTCGTCCAGATGCATTCGTCTGTCTTTGAGCCTCATAGATTTGCACAGGCAATGAGCTCATCATCCTCCAGCAAAGGTTGAAATAAAGTGACTTTCTGTTTCCCATGGTCCTGCCCTCTATCTTGGTTCTCAGTATTAATCCTCACCTGAAACTTTGTTTTGGATACTCTACCCTAAAGCAAAGCTATTGTACTCTTGCGCATATTGAGATATTAACTGATCCTTGCTAAAGCAGCAATTAGAATAAGTAATATAATATTGATCAAAAGCAGTGTACATTTTCCATCCAAAAAATTATGACAAAAATCAAGTCACCAAGATTTCCCAGTAGCCAGTTTTCTCCTTCTCAAAGAGACATCAATGAAAAGACATCATAAAGTTGTTATTGTAATTAAATTATTGAATTAGTCATGCTAATATTTATTACTTAGTGCTGCCATGCCCAGGTTCCTCTCCCACAGAATGAAGATGACACCTATTTCACAGTAGTGTCATTCAGATAAACAATCTATAATGCCTCACTCACGGCTAATTCTGAAAGGAATGTTGTCTTTTAGCTTGAGTCATTGTTTGAAATGTCTCTCGTGGACTCATATTCTGGATGATTCTTCCCTAGATGGTGTCAATGATTCAGGAATTGACAAAAATGTTACCAGGTGGTGAGTAGCTGGAGAAATGACAGTGAAGACAGTAAAGACAGTGAAGGTTATACCTGGTCTCCAGTCCTCTATCTTCTCTCTGTCTGCTATGTGAATTGCCTCTGCCATGTGCTCCAGCCTCCATGGTGTTCTGTCTCACCATACACCCAAAATCAAGAGAGGCACAGACCATGAATACTTTGAACTGAGAGCAACAATGAATCCTCCCTCCACTAACACTGCTTGTGTCAGCTATTCATTCACAGTTCCACATAAGGAAGCTACAATCTAATAGTACAGATATTCAGTATTAAGGTTATGAGCAAGCCTACTACAAATATTTACCTTGGAAAGTATAATTCCAATAGACTACAATTCTACCTTCAGATCCCCAGGAATCAGCTGGGTGGAACAAATGGCAGGCAATGAAGAGTTACTTTGGGGGAAAGAGAGCCCTACTCCCATGCTAAACCCACAAATTGGGATTTTCCCAATTCCGAAATGTTTCTCGGCTTTACATGTATTTCTATAGAAGTCTTAAATTTCTGTTTCCAAATCCAAAATATCTACAACTTGGCATGTATACAAACAGATTTACAAAGCTTCCTATAGCATGGACTCCTAGAACCTTAACAAATACTGACAGTGGTGGTCTCTCTTCCAACCTTGACCATTTTTATATTTCACACCAAAGATGTTAATACTGCATTATAATCAGGATTTGATGTCTCTGTTACTGTCTCCTCTGAGGTCTGTGGCCATCCATTCATCCTTGTACCTCCTGCTCTAGCTGCTGCTCCTGGCTGAAAGAGGAAAGGCACTCTTAGTATTTATTAAGTGAACATTAAAGGTGGGTTACGAACACAGCCTGATTGGATCCTGAAATGGGTATTCCAAAACGAATACCATTACCATTCCTAATCAAAGACCATGGCTCTGGTTCAGAGCATTGCTGATTCGACAATTCCCTATGTCACAAGTGCCAGTGCTAGACTTTTTAAAAGTTAAGTTTGTTTGGTTCAATGAGATTCTAACGAGGGGTTAGCAACAAGCTCTTCAAGAAACAAAAGCCCTGATTTATGACATCTGTCCCTATCTACAGTATAAATACTGCTGCTATGGCCAATTTTAAGCCACCAAGGTAACATTAATGGTCTCCACAACTCCAGAAGATGTAGTATTTGGTTCTCACAGACTGTTCCAACTGGCTTTGGGATACTACTTGTTTGAGTCCAAATTTTGAATGCTTGCCCCTAAGCCAAGGCCGGTTGTCATGTTCCCATCTTAATAGCTGAAGATCTCACCGAGACAATCAGCTGTTGGGGACATTGCCTGTTGGCAACCTGTCTTCCACCCTACTTTGCAGCAGGTCAGATTACCAACCAATCCATGTAACAGGAATGTTCTCTCTGCCATTCCTGCTACCTACTTCTGCATTTAGTTACAAATTAATCAGACTACATCATGTGGAAGTAAGTTGCACTCTTCTGACATACCCCATTCAAGGTAAAGTATGGAAAACAGCACCTTGGATCTTTGTGTTTGGGGCATGGAATGGCAGTGGATGACTTGTGTTCCTGATCAAATGGCTCCGTGTTGTTCTGGGAGTTAGAGGAAGCTGTTTATCTTCAGTGTTTCCAGACAGAAAGAAAATGTTTAGAAAACCTCACTGGGTCCCCAAAGTCTTCTTGGAATTGTTTGGGATGTCTTTGGAATGCCAGTGAAATCCACACAGGATGATTACGGGGCGGCTTTCGGCACTGTTAAAAACTCTCACGTTATCCCCAGGGACTCTGCTGCGGAACACGCTGTAACAGGAGCGCCAAGCCTTGGGGTCAACCAAATCGTCTCTCTGTGATTTGGGGATTTCTCAGAGCCAGAAATGTTATCCAAGATTCATCCCTGTGACTGAGGAAAATTGCATCAGCTCTCACAGGACACCAGATCTTAATGCAATGTCTATTCAAGCAGTGACCTGGATGGCAGATGTTGGAACACAGTCACTGCATGAACATATGACTAGGTGTGGTGAAATCTTGTTTCTTTCTTCTCTGACTTCCAAATAAATTTAGGAAACATCTGGGAAGACATCGTGTCGGAGTAACATAATGGTCAGGGTCACTTTATTCTGTGTGTTTTCTGTGTATAGTGTATGTGGGCTTGTGCTTGGATCGCTCCAGCCATATCCAACTTACATGCAAAGAATATGTCAGGGAAAGTGGAAGCTTACGGCTGAAGGTCAAAAGTCTTCCTCCTTGTCTCAGCCACACGAACTACCTCCTTCTCAGTCCTGAAATCCGATATCATTCAGCTTTCCTGATTCTTTATTTTTTGGAGTGAAAGTCATTTCCTTGTCCTCTGTGAAACTTTGAGATTTCAGGAATAATGTTGAAATCAAATAACCTTTGTCTTTTCAAAAGTGGCTTAGATAAGAACCATTTCAAAGGAAACAGAAAATATTCACACGCCTTTCTAAAAACTCGCTAATATGCAATTTTAGAAAACTCTGATTATTTTTTTCCCTCCGGTCAAAGCTACAGAATCAGAATACAAGGGAATGGAATACTCATGTCAGTCACCTAGATGGCTCCAAAAGTGTTTGATGTCTGTCATCATGGAGGCCAAACACCTGGATGGATGCATTCATTGCACTCTCTAGACAGGTGCCTTGAAACCTTGGAAATGTTGAAACCTTGGAAAATGATAATATTTGATGCAGTATAGTTCACATAGCAGAATGGGGTGCAGTGAGAGGTGGAATGGGGGAAATGACCAATTCTTATACATATACTCATTTCCAACCACTTTCTGTCATATTTTTATATTTAGGTGTCTTTAAATTTCCTTGAGGCATGATGTTTGTCTTGTAGATAAGACAACTGTGCTTTAGGAAGTTGAATTATTTGTGACTCTCACATACTTTAAGAATGACAATGCCAGGGTCTACAGTTCGTTACAAAGAGAGAATTATAAGAAAATACAACCACGTTATAAGAAATAAAATCGGAAGCTGAGAAAAGTAGAGTTCCTGAATAAAATGATAACACAAAGGTTCATGTAACAATGAACTGGACACAAACACTATTCTTGTTGCTGTGAGGAATTCTTAATCTAAGTCTATTATGGGAGTCTGTGGATGGGGCAGGAAAGCAGCCTAGGATAAATGGCTGCTGTTGACAGGTCTCTGGGTTGTACCATGCTTTTCTTTGGCTCGGATCACATTAGGAAAGCAAACACAATTGCCTCATTAATTATTTGGCTTCCCTGAAGTTAGGAATTTTGAAGAATTTTATAGAAATATCCCAGTTCACCACACAATATATGCAGAATATCATGCAAATATATGAATGCTGACTTTAATAGGGGTATGAGTGAAAATATTCAGTTTTATAATTTCTTGTAATTATCAGGTGGGTTAAACTTCCCTCTGAATACAGCCGAAGGCAAGTTGGCCCATTTCAAGGTTCTCAACAATGGATTCATCTTTGGGTAAATAATGAATCATATTATTTCCCATTTATATGCCAAGGAACATACATTCCTGAGCCCACATGGAAAGGAAATCCAAAACTCCTCCTATGAGACTTTTATTCTTTAAGGTAGAGTTGCTAATTCATAGCCAGTGACTGCATGTTCAAATCAGAAAAACCCCGTAAGCAGAGACGATAACACTTGCAGGTAATTTTCAAGGGCAAAGATAGCCTACTTTCCCCCATAAAGTAACTACAGGAGAAGAGAGTATCTTTTTGGAGGCTCTTCTGTGTAGCTCTCATAGTGTAGAGAAGATAATTTCTTGGATCTTGAGGGTGCCTGCAAACCTATGGAAGGACGCCTCGGTGGCCGACTTGCAAGTTAGAACTAGAGAAAGAGCATTTGTTTCCAAAATAAATTAAATGATGAGAAGTTGCAGGGTTAATAAATGAGTAAGAAGGAGAGGAAGTAAGCATATAACTGTTAGGACCACTAAGTGAGTGGACAGGTTGGAGATTATGAATCCCCTGGGAAAAAACAAACTCTGTTGAAGGTTTTCAAGAAGGAACTAAATCATAGAACTTAGAATCCTTTTTATAGATTGAAGTACAAGGAAATTGAACATATTTAGTAAGACTCTGAAAAGAAAGTTTGTATAACTGTTTTACTTAAATGTTAGGGGGAAATGATGAAATCAAGTCAAATTCCAAAGGCAAGAATCATTTCGGAAAGCCTCACATATGCATATCTATAAATACGTAGGGAATAGTGAAAGGCTGTGCTGACAAATTATGTGACCAGACAATGCAGTCAGGCCTTTCAGATCTAGCCCACACTAAAGCATATGCTGAAAACATTCTGTCTTTGAGTTCTTCACTGACCTGCACCAACGTCAGCACTGATTTACACACCCATCCTCCCTGTTCACGGGGATTTGAAATTGTTCTTGTGGCCCTAAAATTATGATCTTGCACATCGGCATGGGCAGGTCCTAAGATAACATTAGCTAAAAACATATTGATTGAATGCTGAATTTGTGCTAGGAATTTTGGCAGCTATCTTCTATACATCACCGTATATAAATTCTGTAACAGATTTCTAAGGTATATGCCATGTTGGCTCTCTTGTAGATAAGCAAAGGGACTATTGCAAGAAGCTAAGTTTTAGTCCCAGGAAAAGAGAAAGAGCCAAGAAACACAAGTTTGTACTAATAGTCATTGCACAGGATGCTGGAGTTTTTATGCTACCCACAGGTGCTCTTTCCCATTTCCACTTTGGTGACAATATGCCTGACCAGAACAAGTGCAGGATGGGTTTATTCAGTCTTTAGTTCCAGCGGTTTCAGTCCATGGACAACTGCCTCCATCACTTCAGGGATGAAACATCACAATGGCAGAGCTGTATGGAGGAGAAGGTTGATTACACAGATTCTCCCTCCCAAGATCCCATCCCAGTGACCCACTTTCTTCAGATGGACTCAACCCCCTAAAATTTCTAGAAATTCCCAAAATAGTGTGCCCAGCTGAAGGCCATACAATTAACACAAGAATATGTGGGGGGGAAATCCATATTCAAACCATCGTATTCATTAAATCCACATTCCTATTTCCTCCTTGTAACCTCTGCTCTCTTCACCACAGAGTCTCAGAGTCTAACCTGGGTCTCCTTCAAACAGGGTCTGTAGACTTGCCATTATACCTTCTAAAACTGATAAAGATTTACTATTCAGCTGAAACCGTGTCCTCTCTTATACTTTACATATCTAGCTTCAGTCTCAAAAATGATCTCATTAGATCAAGAAATCAGGAAGATCATTGGATTTTGCCTTCTCATTCAGAGTCCAGGATAAAAGCATTTATCTTGCTTTCTGTAGGTCTTGCCACTTGATAATCAGTTCTTCATTTCCCAGTAAACACAATGAATGGCCAAGAAGGCTTAAAACTGAAAGAAAGATTTTTGTGACATTCATAACCTATTCTTGTAACAGAGCAAACTGCCTATTTTTTCCCTTGTGCCTTGACAGCACAACCTCAGATGCTACAGGAAATATTCTGGAACTCAGGGTTCTTTATTTCTACACTAAGACCATCACGTTTCAAGCCCTTCTTTTCATAAAATGTTCAGGTTTCAGCTAGACACACCGTTTAAATGAACTATGTCACTTGGGGTGATAATGCCAAGATTATCTAACAAAACTCCAGTGCAAAGCCTTGGAAACCTTTACAGTTGTCAGCCAGGGGGACTCCAAGAGACCCCCTCCAACCCCCAAGCATCATATGCTATTGATCTTGCCCTTGGTTGTCTCCCAGACGTTGAAGATAAGACTCTGTTGTTCAAGACACCACACATTTTGGACAGAGGACTTTGAGGAATCAAGCTGGATCTGATCTAGAAACTTCCTCCCAGAAAAACAGCTCTCCTAGCACCAAAAGGAGCAATAAAAGCTTCCAATACAGAAAAACAATCAGTAGTTGCGTGAAGTCTATTAACCACAGCAAGACCCCCAATGGTAAAATAGCATCGCATATATGCTGGGGTAGCCCACAACGGTCTAATTGAACTTGAGACCCACTCATCTGGAGAGGCTTGTCCTTGTAATCACTTGTGGTTGATGAGTCCATAGACCCTGAGGAGTCCAAGAGAACCATCTACTTCCACTTCCCTAAACCAGCACGATTCTAACTGCACTCTAAACAAAGCGCTAAGTCTATCTTTCTTCTTTCCACAAAGTCACTTTTTTGCATCAGGCAGAGACAATCAGAGAAACCCATAACTGGTCAAAATGGAGAAAGCTGTTGGCCATGGTGGGTTACACCTACAATGCTGTTTTAGAGAGATAACTCAGCCGTTAAAAGCCTGGCTCACAACCAAAACACCTACAGTGCTTCCCCTACACCTAAGGCTAACCTCATGAAGAGGGGTTGGAAGGACTGTAAGAGAAGATGGCCAAGAAGTTTGTTCCAAACGAGTGTCTCCTATATATAACAGGGAAGATATATTAATTAAATCTCAAAAATGTGGTTGTCTAAATAAGACCCCACCTCAAAAAAGAAAAAAAAAGAGGCACCTCCACTTGACCTGCCATTGTGGATGGGGGAAACCTCACAAGGCTCCATATCTAGATGAAGAGCTATGGGCAATTAATAAACTGCTTGTAGACAGAGAATCAATTGTCTCATGGGCAAGCAACCTAATAGGTTGCTATTTTCTAAGAGATCATCCCAACACATATATACATACATATGAGCAATACCAAGTTAACTCAAAAGTTTGTATTTATAAATTTTTATACATGCATATATATTAAAATATTATATACAAACACACATGTATATATATATATTTATATATATATATGATGTTACAGTAATAAACAATAAAAAGCCATGTATTTGACAAGGAATGGGGGACACTTAGGAGGAGTTGGAGGAAGAAGAAAGATGGGGAAATGATGTAGAAACAGTACTCATGAATTCCTCAAAAAAATCATTTTCTAAATATGGTAAAATATTTTCAAAACTAACAATGCAAACACCAACAGCTTAAGCCTTACTTCAGGAAACTCTAAGGTGAAAACAGGTCATCCCACTGGTACTTGATACTAAGGACTAGTAGAAAGAACCAAAGGTCCTCAGCTGTATGCAAATGTGATCCAATTCCTCTAACCCCTTGGTTGTAACCACATGAACCACACACACCCCAGCATTTAAGATGACCTAATCCAACAGTATCTGCGTCTGCATATCTAAATAGAAATAATCTCATTCTTAAAAAATAAATCTTTATTAAGTATAACATTGTGGTGATGAGTGTCAATTGCCAATTGCAACTTGACCAAACCAAAAATCCTCTGAATACTAGGCTTTTAGGCATGCCTGTGAATGATTCTATTTTTTGGGGTTATTTTTATTACATTTCTTTATTTGTTGTATGGGGAGAGAAGAAAGGTGTGTGCCATGGCGTGTGTATGGAAATTAAAGGACACGTTGCAGAGTCAATTCTTTCTATCTTGTGATCAAACTCACCCAGAGATCAAACTCTGGTGGTCAGGCTTGGCAGCAAGCACGGTCACTCACTGAGCTCTCGCATCTGTCCCCAGTGGAGGATTATTCTGGTTGAGTTTCAGTTGAGGCGGGAAGATCCACCCATTATGGGTAGGACCATTGTCTGGGCCTGGGAATTCAGGACTGTGTAAATGGCGGAAGTGAGCTGAGTACTAGTGTGTGTGCATTTATTATTCTTCATGAATTACAAGCCTGTCACTCTGATCCCCATCCTCTGCAGAAATGCTTTGTAGCCTCAGATTGTGAACTAAATAAATGTTTCCCATTGAGTTACTTTTGTCTGGATATTTTATCAATTGCAAGAGAAAAGACACTAAGATCACACGAAACAGAAAACTCAACAATCATGCGTTGATCACTTACTGTTTTCCATGACACAAAAGCCCCTCTAGACTGACATTTCAAGTCAAGAGCAGATCGTTGTAGTCCCAGCAAAGTCACACATCCTCGTGAGCATCTCAGTGCCCTCTGCCCTCACATCCTGCCCAAATGTGACTATTCTCTCCTCTCCTAAATTATTTCATATGGAATTATGCATTATGCACTATTTGGTGAGTAGTGTTTTCTCACTCAGCATCCCTTCTGATATGAAGCTTCTTGGTGTGGGTTATTGTAGTTTTATTTCTGTATAGTATTCTGTATGAATGCATCACGATTAATTTACACATGCCATGGTTTCTAAATATTCTAATAGATTTATCATTACTAGGAATTATATTCAGGTCCATCTAAGGGACTAAGTTTTGAGTGAGCATGCTTATTGCATTGTTCTGTTCGCGTGAGTAAAATATGCTCTCACTAGTAATCATCAAATTTCTTCCCATTTGGTTTGTATTACACATCAATGTGATAAGAGGATTTGGATTTGAGTCCTCAGGCTGGGCTTCAGAACACTGGTCATCCTTTTTGGTTTCCTTTATCTGCAAACTTTTAAATAAATTTCTTAATTTGTCTGTCAAATAACTTTAGAACATTAAATATTTTTAAGTCAAGTATAAAATATTACATTAGCCTCTTCACCTCTTGCCCTGGAAAGAATGTGGGAAATACGAAAATTTGTTTTTGCCAAATGGCTAGAGGACTAAAAACCAAGATATTCCCGGTCTGCAGCTGTCTACTCTCCTCTTGCTCTTTTCACATTATCTCTACAGTGCTTTTGAGCTAACTCAGAATTTTTAGGACAAAAATAGTTATCTCATTTATTTTAGTAAATTAATTTTATTCAATGCCTCTCCTGGATAAATTTAGCAAACAATCAAAGAGTGCCCTGCAAGGAATTCTCCGAGGGGTAAATCAGCGCAGGTGGAGAAATGGCACCTTGACAGGAGGTAAATAGACTCTGTAGCACAGGGAAAGTTCCTAGTCCTCATGATTTATAAATAAAGTACTGAGATTGGTCTCTGATGAGTTACTTTACCGAGCAAATAATTTTAAAATGTGAAGTGTTCCTTTTAGTACTTACCGAGGGCTGGATGGGACCAACGGCCAATGGAGGGAGGTAGACCTCATAATTCATCTCAGCGCCCCTTACATTTTGAAGGTCAACTTCTTGCCCCATCCCAGGATGCTTTCACCATGTGTTCCCATTCTGACCTTTGACTTGAATGGAAAAGTGCAACATGAAACTAAAACTTCTTTCTTGGAAGAGAAGTCCTCCCGTCTTCCTCAATTTTCCTTTACAGCCATGATTCAGGCAAGTTTCCCACATATTCATCTGTGGTGCTAGGCTAAACAATGAGAAATGATGGTTTCATTTTGCATGAGATTGATAACTGATAGCATAAAAGAATAATGTCATATGTTTAAAAAGTCATTAAAATCCTATATTAAGTTACAATTTGCTTTATAAAGTTATATGGGCACATAGGTCGCATGCAGAGGTTCCTTTCCACACTTTTCCCCTCTCAGTCCCATAATATATCCCTCACAACTCTTTCCCTACATCCCTGGGCAAATTCCCCTAAACCCTTTCCAATAAAACTTCCTTCTGGCTCCTAATAAACAGCAGATATAGTACATGAAATGAAAACTCTTCATATTCTCAACCTAGAGAGCCTAAATTCAAGTACCAAAGCCGTCTTGGTGCTGCAAATGACTCCACATAGATGCAAGTTAGAAATTGAGGTTTTTTTTTCATTGATGTTTTTATACATACCCAAGAAATGGGAGATTTAAAAAAATGGCATCATCAGACTAGGAACTACTGAAAAGGGTGTAGTGGAGGAGGGAGAGGGGAGGAGGAAGGAGCATCTGGTAATCTCTGAGAGGTTAGTGCATCTGCATTCTAAACAGCAGCTGAGCACACATTGAAACACAGAAGATCAGATCCCTTGGAAATGCCTGAGGACAGTCAGAGCTGGGATAAAAATATGTGTGCCAACATTTGGAGAAACATGAAATTAAAAGTTAAATCGACTTAGTTAATTGAGCTTCAATGATTTTTAATTCGTCGTTCAATGGCTATCATGTTTGTAATTGCTGTATTTTAAAAATCGAAATGAAAAAAATCTAATTACATACATTTTTTAATTAAAAATGACATTTTTCAAGAAATGGCCAGACTAGCCCAGTAAATTAAAATGAGAAAATATAACACTAAAAAAATGGAATTTTTCTGGTGTGTATATCTTAAAACAACAGCATTCCAGAAAAGTTCTATTTATTCTTCAATCTCAAGGAGGTAGAGCCTGTCTACTCATGAAGGGAGCTGTACTCAGATCCTCCCTTCCTAATAGAGTGATAAAGGAAAAGGAGGAAAGGTTATCTTCAGTGTAGAAACCAGAAAGCACAGCCTGTGCAGGTAACCAAGAGCAGCATCTAGGGAATGTCTACAGACAGTGCACACATGCGTGTGAAGTCATGGTATGGGCAGTCTACCTCTGTGCTCCTTTTCTCCAGCTCCTCTAGCTTATTCTAATTATGTAGCTCTATTCACATATAATAATTACATATATAATAATATATATACATATATACTTATATATATGTGTATAATTATATATATCATAATGTATATATATGTATACATTATGATATTCCAACTGGGGAACATTCTAATAAACATCTGTCAGTGTTCCTTAAAACTGTCAACTCAAGGTCAAGAACAAGAAAAACAGGAGAAGTTGTTACTAGAGGACACAAAACTATTCCAAAAAGAAACTAAATGCAGTATAGTATCCTGGTTGGGATCCTAGATCAGGCAAAAGGATCCTAAGTAGAAACTCAATGGCCTTCAGTTTAGACTAAATGTGTTTATAGCAGTGTGTTGGTTGTGGAGACATCCCACACCATCGGGAGGCACTGATAACAGAAACAGGAAATGTCGGGGTGCAAACACCATAGCCATCTTTACAGATTTCTGTCTGCAAGGGGTGAGTCACAGGGGCATTTTGACAGGGCCTTGTGTGGGCTTCCTTCTCAGGAAGTCCTTAGAGATAAGCGTCTGTGTCCCTAGGGGGTGTTCAGTGCTGTCTCAAGCAGCTAGAATGGACACCTTAGCATTTGGAAGTTTATTTAACAATGATAGCTCTTAATTGTCTGTGAGACAATGTAATTTCCACTCCCATCAGTATTCTCATTAAAGACTAGTATCAATCAGAATGATTATTCACCCAATCACAACATTAAGGCTTTATTCCCACTTAGGGTACAGGTGTTTTACCTCCTAGAACAAGGGGAAAAGGCACGGTCACCACTGACGGTTTCCCAATTGCTCGCTGTGCACTGAATGCTCTCTAGTCCTTAGTTATCTTGTTGTGCCAGCAAATGAATGTTTACACCAGCACTAAGTTCTCCCAACCCCAACTCCTCCAAAGGATGAGAGAAGCCCCCCCCACACCGTGTAAGCCTTTCACCCGGTAATGATTGGAGACTAGGGTTTCTCTTCATTGGTGATGATGGAACGTTATTGTCTTGAGTCTCTATCTAAAATTAAAAAGTGGAAAGGAAATTCCATCCCTCTCAGAGCCACCAGCTGAAAGCCAGAAAATAAGTTAGAACAGTAAGGGGAACATTTGGTCTGTTTGCTTTGGTTTTGTTGTATTCGTGGAACTTGCTGCTCTTTCTGCTCTCTTGCAAACTCCACACTCGGTCCTCTTCCGCTGCTCATTGTTCAGCAAATAGGCATCTATGTATATACTTTTTTTTTAAATTTTATTTTCGAGACAGGGTTTCTCTGTAGCTTTTGGTTCCTGTCCTGGAACTAGCTCTTATAGACCAGGCTGGTCTCAAACTCACAGAGATCCGCCTGCCTCTGCCTCCCGAGTGCTGGGATTAAAGGCGTGCGCCACCACCGCCCCGCTTGTATATACGTTTTTAAATGAAATCCTAGTTAACTTATAGCCACGATGTCTGAGGCATGCAAAAGCCCTCAAAGTCCCTTCAGGTCAGGTGTTTCTGGGAGCATCAAGGAGGCCACATTTTCTTTCTTTCTTAGAGTATTTGACACACTTGAATGCTTAGTAAATCACAAATAACAAAATCAATACAGTCATTTAACAAGCGCATGGATGGGCCATATGAGGGTTTGGCTAACTGCAGTGAACTGGGTGTCCTTCTAACCCCCCATATTCTTTCTGACTGCTGTTAAATAAACTTCATTTAGAGGACCGGCCAGGCTGTTGTTTCACAAGGCCGTGAATGAATCCCTTCCTTGTCCTTGAACTTGTTAAACTCTCCAACTTCTACTGCTTTGTCTGGCAGACGACTCCACATCCTAGTGACTTTTTGCAAGAAATAGAACCTCCTGGATCCAGCCTGCTGCCCCGTCACATCTGCTACGAGGCAAGCTTACTTCTGCGACTAATGACTTGAGGCTCCTCTCACTCTCGTTCCCTTTTAATGAAATTTCCTGCCTGTAGCAAAAAAAAAAAAAAGATGACTCAAAAACAAAGAGAAGAGATGAAAAGACAGATAGTGAGGAGGAGAGAGAGGAAGAGATGTGAAGAGAGAGAGATAGAGAGAGAGAGAGAGAGAGAGAGAGAGAGAGAGATGCTGTATATACATGGGCCAGTACCTAATTATAATTCAAGACATCCGCAATTTAATAAAAACAACTCCTCCAGAATGCGGCCATAAGGAAAGAGTTTCCACAATCTGTTCATCTGCATAATTAGTGATTGAGGACCTGGGAACAGTTGGAACATTGCTGAGGAAGGCCCAGGTCACATTATTGATAACATAAATAACAAAGATACAGATTTCCCCAAACTACAAACATCAGAATGTAACTAACAACAACCTAATAGGAGCACAGAAAACAAACAGAAAGCAGATAAACTCTGGAGCCGGGCGGGCACAGACTGGAGTCAAGCACATCACTCATCAGCCTAAACACCCTCAGGTCTTAGTCACCTAAAGCCACGAGAACAGGAAGTCCTCATTAGCAGTGCTTTCTGCAAAGGGTGTGTGACCACAGCTGTGAGCGCACACGCTCAGGGAGGCAGACACACAGACTTCACGCTGTACACACGGGCAGAGAATTCATTTTGGAAAAAAGAAAAAGCCTTGTGTTGCTTAGCTAGACACGGTTATTGGATCTGGTGCAGGGAGAACGAGTATGGCGTTCGAACTCAGCAGACGTCTGTATAAAGGACTGTTAAGCACCTTGAATACCTTTAGGATGAGTCAAGTACTTAGCTCCATTGTAAAACTATGCACTTTCTCTTACTAACTTGAAAAGGGCTCTGAGAAAGAGAACGGAGAAGAGTCTTTCTCACTACCAATCCTCTCTGTTGCCACTCTCGCTACAGGATTGGGATGACGGGGGAGTTGGCGCTGAGATGAGTTGACCAGAGTCAAAGCAAATTGAGAAGATGAGGAAGTCAAGACTCATTTCAAGCTATTTGGCTCAAATGTAATCACTGGCTCTCAGGTACAGCCTGAAATTTTGTGTACATGGAGAGGTAACTTATGCATATTTTCCAAACAACGTGAGAGGTCGCGTGTCACAGATACGCTGAGCATGCATGACCCCAGAGTCCCAGATACCTCGAGTTAAGGGGTGTGTGTGCAACATAAATCATGGCCTGCACGTTTTATTTCTCTGTGCCTGCAGATGGAGTGAACCTTTTGCCGTGTGAACAAAGAACTGTGTGTTAAGCTCAAGGAACATAGGTGCCAGCAGGAGAGACAGGAAAGAATGCACAGTGCACATACCTCTGCCATGCACGGCTGTCCTCAGGGCGAATACGTGAATAGTTTCTACTTTTAACAATAGAAATGAAAATACTCATACTTTTTAAACGAACATGCGGCTTTCTGCTTTCAGGCTCTGGAAACCACACGCATACCTGCGGTTTTGAAATATCCTTAGGACAGCAGCGGGGACGAGCCTGTCTAACTGGATGAATGAGATGAAAGAAAGGCTTGTCCTTTCACTGGGAAATTAAGCCATTCATGTAGAACTGTAATAATTGTACGTTTCCTTATAGGGTGGGAGGCCTTGAAAGCCTATGCTTGCTGTTATTCAAAAAGGGAAAGCAACCAGGAGGCTTTGCACTCGGAATTAAGTAGTGTGTGGTTAACCTGTGAAATACATCTGTTCCGTTGGTTCCCCAGCAAACTCACTCCCTGGTTGCTCCTATGAGCCATACTCCTATGAGCTCTGGAGTTAACAGGTTAACATGGCAGACGGTGTGTCTCTGCTCTAGGTAACTCAAGATGCTACAAGAAAACGCACAGGCTGGTGTTTCACCAGACTTGACTTTCTGAAGAAACCTGGAAGAGCTGTGACTCTGAGTGGTGAGATCCTGCTGGCTACGGCAGCTGCTCCTTCCTGCTCTCTGCCAGTCACTTCAGCATGACTGGCAGAAGTTACCAAAGGAGTGCAGGTGGCGAGAGGTGATGCTCAAGAAGAGACTGAGTCCTTGCATATCCCATATGAAGGGCTGGGGTTAAATGCCACCAATACTCACAAACTCTATAGGTGGTTATCAAGGAAGTTGAGTTTAAGAGATGGAGCATACTTTAGATAACCATGGCTGGATTGGACTATTTTCACTGGGTGACAGAGCTGGAGAGAACATAGCAATTCCCAGATTTATGGATTTCATAAATGGGTATAGTTAAAATACAACAATAGCATGACAGAGACAGCCCTCCAGATGCCAAACTTTAAATTCTGAGCAAAGACATTCGATATTGTTAAAGTGGGAAGAACATCAGACTCAGCAACAGTTGCTTTTAAGGAAGGAACAGCATTTATAAGCAACACATGTCAACTGTTGTACAAGAATAAGTTAAATTATGCTGTGCTCGACACTCTCCCCATACTCCAGTCTCCGCTGCTTCAAGTGGCATGCTACATGCTTCCATTTGGTAAGCATGGCGGTGCCCTCTTAGAGCTGTGGGTGACCAAGGTGTCCCGCTGCTGGACCGAAGTGTGTGAGGCCCCTGCATCTTGCTTGAAGCAGAGCAAATGGCTAGTTCAGATGTCCCAGAAATCACTCTAAAGATCAGTGGCCAGGACGATCCATATAATCTTTTCCAGACTTGACAAGGCCTGATAGGGCTAACCCACCAAGTGCTAGAGGAGCTGGGGAGATGTAACAAACAGTATCTATGTGACAAGCATCGCTGCTGGGTGCACAGCTGTAAGCGACATTACCGTTAATTCTAGTATGGGGGGCTGGAAACTGGCTTACATCCATACACACAAGATGTAAGTCAAAATACGAAGGGAGGGAGAGAGGCAACCTTTATAATCCAGATAAAATCCTGACTGGAAGCAGGAATTTCTGGTGGGCATATGCAAATGAGGACTAAATGGCCAATGCTAAAGTGATCCTAGCAATTCTGCCCCGTGAGACGGAGCGGGAACAGTCCTAAGGACCCACGGAAACACACTGAAACTCATAGCCGGTCCCGGTAGCTGTCTTCTGCACTTGAACTGAAAGACAATTTGCTTTAGCTGTCAGCAACACCATGCTTTATAGCCCACTCCTAATCCACCCCCTCAAGGATAAGCAGTTCACTCTTAACTCCTCACACAAGCATCCGAAAGGTCTGAGTCATTCCAGCAAAGCTCAACAACGTTCTGGTGAGTCTAAAGGTTGCATAAGAGGCAAAGAGACACTGAGCTTCCTCTGCTGTGTACTCGGCCGGTCATGGTTGTTTTACTCTGTGTGTTGCTTTTATCGTTGCTAATACATATGGCGAAACCAACCTTCAAATTAAGTTAAATCTCTTTGCTCAGCTATTCTACTGAGCTATGAAGCAGGCAAGTATTTAGGCTGTTTTATGGAAATTCCGATTTTCAAAGTAATAAACAAATCTCAAAGGAACCAGAAAAGAACTGTTGGACCCATGCCACACATTCTGTGTGGGCTCCCGAAACCGTATTTGATGATGGCAAATTTCCTTTTCAAAAACACCCCAAACAAAGCTTAAGTTTCAGAATGCTTCCTGGGCCAAACTTGTAGTAAATTTTGCTTCTAGAAGGTTGTGAGGGACAAATAGCGCTGGATGAACCTGGCGCCCATGTGATGGGATGAGAGAATTCAAACAGCCAATGCTAAAGTCCAAATAAATAAATTATTGAAGAAGAGAGGATGGACCTTACTATCATGTAATATATTGACTAAGATAAACTAACATTTTAAAATTCATACTTCATGAATTTGAGCAGGAGTTAGAGGGCAGGATTGGGGAGGGGGGCGAGAGAGGGGCAGACACATTGTAAACACACTATTCATGTATAAAATTCTTGAAAAAGTTAAAATTTAAATTAAATAAAATTCATGCTAAAACTCAAACCGAATGAAAGAAAATGGAGGATAAATCTCTTTTCCAAAGACTCCTCAATACTTCTTGCTAAATATAAAAATGACTGATTTCTTTAAAGAATCCCTCAGACAGTGGCTCATATTTGTGTAAACAGTAAAAAATTCTTTTCAGTTTCTCAGATACGATCTATTATATGTAATACTTTTCATTTTCATTGCTTCAAGATTATCTTATCCTCATACAGTCCAGACAGATTTTTGTTCCTAACTGAAACTTATCTGAAAAATATCTGTCTCCTTTCCCTTTTAATTCATTCAGAAACTGCTCATGTAGCCACTCCGGCACTTTAAAAAAGAACCTGCATAGAAATAGCTCAAAGCAAATATTAGCGCTGAGTGAACGAAACCACTGCCTGCCTCTGAGCTAAGTGAGAACAGCTCTAAATGGATGCTTTAACCCATCAGCTCTGCTCTGAGCCAGGACCGAAGGGCTACCTACCAGATGGTACTCTTTTAGAGATCAGAAATTCCCAGAGCCTTGGAAACTTTGGGGGATGCTGAGTAAGAACTGCGAGTTTGGGGACCGCCCATTCATCAGATTGTTCTGAGCTTTGGTCAGAATGGCATAGCGAGGTGCCCCTACACAGCTGTCATGCTGTAGACGTTTTATAACTTAGGTGCTCAAGGTTGATCTGAACTCAGGAACACTGCCAAGGGAGGATCTTAACTTTAATGCTAACGGGTGTATTTTTTTTTTCGTTTCTGGGATTCAATGGAAAGACCAAGGCAACTTACAGAAGAAGCTTATTTTGCTATGTTCCAGAGGGATAATAGTCCATTATGGTAGGGTCTTATAACAGGAGGCGGCAGGCATGGCAGCAGAAGCAGTAAGCTGAGAGATCACATCTACAAACACAGGAAGTATAGAAAGGAAACGAGAAATAGTGTGAGGCTATACCATGAAGCTTCCTCCCAGTGATGTACTTCCTCCAGCAAGGCTGTACCACCTAAACCTGCCAGAACAGCACCATCAACTCCGAACTAAGTATTCAAATGCCTGAGCCTAGAGGGAGCAATTCTCATTCAAACCAAGGCATGGAGATAGTGTGGTGATTGCTGAGGTCGACTGTGGGAATGAACATACCCCCATAGGAACAGCTATGACGCAAGGACAGAGGAAAGGGAGGTAACTGTTTAGTTAGTGCCTGCTTTGTGTCCAACAGTACCCGGCTCCTTCCTTTGGCATTTACTTCTTAAATGTCCCTGAGAAATACTCTTCCCTCTGAGACAGGAAGGTACAGAGATCACCATCTTACCTTGAGAAAAGCAAGTCATCCGCCCATCATACAGTGAGCAGTTGGGCAGAGATTCAAGTAGAATTTTCTAACTACAAAGATGTCTTCTTCCCGCTGTACCACAAACATTCTTCAAAGATTATCTATTCTCTAAAATATGTGCCAGGCCCAGATGGTTTCACAGCTGAATTATATCTAACTTGCAGTGAACAGATAATCCTTATGTTATTCAAAACATTTCTGACCATAGCAAAAGATGGAAAGCTTCCCAATGCAATTTGCAGGGCTACCATAACCTTATTTCCTAGTCCCGAAGAAGACAGGCGAGGACAAAAACTGTAAAATCTCACTAAGGAATATGGATGCAGTATGGTGTCTAAGTTGCATATAAAACCCAGCAAATTAAAAACAAGTGTCAATTTAAAAAGCTGAATTCCAAGACTAAGCATAGCATTTTGAAGGAATGCAGGGATAGCTCAATATTAGAAAACACTAAAACCTAACTTACTAAATTGGTGCTTAATGCTAAGATACAACATAATTCTGTGAACAGTTTCAATTTTGATTTACTAATAAAAACTCTAGGTTAGAAACCTGTGATGAAATTCTAAAGGCTGATTGTATAATGGCAAATACATCAAAAATCAATACAAAGACCATTAACATTGAAAGGCAGAAGACAGAGAAATAATAACAATTTAAATATCATGTTTTATAGGTAGGCTAAGTCCTCAAATAACCAAGTAGTATAAGCATTTCTAGAAATTACAGGAAACAGAAGAAAACATGGATGATAGGTTTTTATGCCTGGGAAGTCAAAAGACTAAGGTGCTAATAATATTGGAGATTGATGGAGGTCATACCATGCCAAAAATACAAAGATATACTTTATAATAGAGTTATTTCTGTTTTATTGATCTAGAACTGTAATGAATTCCAATAAAAGGTCAAACTGGTTTATGATTAAGAATTAGATGAAATAATTTAAGGGTTTGTTTGTGATGTAAATGTACAATATTTGTGCAGAAGTTCATCGTAAGAATAGTGGAGAGGGGGCCTCTACATACTAGACACTAACACTTTTTAGAATGTAAAATTCCCAAGAGAAAACATTTATCTGCACTATTTCCCAGGACCCCTGCAATATTGGGAGCATTACACTCATTATTGTCATTTTAATGTACATATGGATTAAGCTAATATGACCAAAAGAACATTGTTTGGCCTGGAATAAACACACAGATCAGAAAGAAGGAAGAACAGATCTTTAGTACCTGATGAAAGAGGCATTCCAGTTTGGGAGAAAAAGATAAACTGTCTAGCCAATGGTTTCAAGGATATTGAATTCTTTTAGCAGGAAACAAAATTCTATCTCTTCTTCACTCCAAAGCAAGGGTTTAAAATGTAAGTGTAAATGTGTCAGACGAGCATCCCCTACAAGTGCACTAACAGCGGCCATCTCAGCACGCATCTGCTGGCCCTTCCTGTGCCTGATTCTCACGGCCTAGCGGGACCTCCTCACTTCAATTAAGCTTGACTTTTCTCTCACTGTCTCTTTCCCACCCCACACCTGCTGTTCTTTCTCTGTGACTCTCTCCAGATCCCCACTCCAAAGGGATGAAATGTTCTTAGGAGGAATTTGCTTTCCAGATGTATCTCCACAGATGTATTATTTGTATCCTAATTCAGCAAGTGAAATTTGCCAGGATAATAAACATGAACAAATCAGTGGAATTGTAATTTAAGCTTCTCTTGTGTACTTGTGCTAGAAAATAATCTGTGATGGGCAAATGTTTTTCATTTGTAGGAGGCAAAACCTTAAACTTTCCACTTATGAGAGATGATGAACACTATAGCAAAGTGACCTTGGATGTGAGCAGGGAGTGAAGAGAGAAGAAAACAGAGACATACAGCAGTGGTATGCGTTATTAAAAACGAAAGTTAGTATTAGAGTCCCCAGGGCCTTGGAGGGCTCTCTCATGACTTTAGATAAAGTACATTCTAGGGTTGCGAAATGAAGACCTGGCCTAAGGACATGATGTTGATTTCCTGTTCGCTCCCATGTCGTGGAACAAAGAGTCTCAAACACCTTCACCATACAACCATGCAAGCACTTGACCGCTGCCTACAAGCCCTGCAATGAAGAGGACCATGCTTTAGGATGAGCACGGCACCCTTCCATCAAAGGACGAGGAGATGAGAAATCAGAGTAGCCAGTGAAACAGGAGCTGCACCCCCTTTCTCAAGGTATCATCTGGTGTTGTAAAGCAAGTATGCATTCAGACCAGACAATCTATGGGGAAAAAAAACAATCTGTAGGTCATAATTCAGGGGTCAAATATAACTAAACATAACAGACAGGCAAAATGCAATCTATAGAATATAATTTACATATGAAATATAATCTGTATAGTATAACCTGCATGTGAAGTATTTGTTCTTGTTTGCTTGGAAAATTACTGAATTTCTTAGAATTTGTCAACCTAGAAAATAGTTACTAATTATTTCCAGAAAAAAACAAAAACAAACAAACAAATCAAAAAAAAAAAAAACCGCCTCGGAGGAGAGAGTTTGTTTTCCCTCCCTGCAAAAGATTTGAGAGAGGACCACAACATTTTCAAAAACTCCATCTCTAATGGAGAGAAAATGCATATCCAATTTACTATTAGATAAGGCTCATTCACAGTAAGTGTCCAAGGCATTCTTGAATACCAGTTTTATCCAAAGACATGTATTCCAACAATAGCATATTGGTTTGATTCTACAGAGGCTCTTTGCAGATTCAACATTTGTTGTAGTGTGGGACAAGATTCCTGGCATGGGTTTAGGGAAACGTTGGGCTCTTGGTTTGCATAACTGTTGCACTGTCGGGAGCAGATACAAAGCACTAGCTCATTTTGCTGCCCTTGCTCAGTTCAGAACACCAGCCTGCTCCTCTCCCATCTGCAGCCTCGGCAGGCTTTGTAAGCCCCACTGAAGCCCAGAAATCGATGCGGCAAGCTGCTAAAGAGTCCATGGTAAAGAATCCACCAAAAGCTCTCCATATTTCAGCATAGTGAGGCATCAACACACTCAATGTTACCATCAGAAGATGTTCACTACTTCACTTGGGCAGCCTGGGAAAGAAGTATCTGCTGTCTGGCACCACTTCTTTCTTTTTGCAAACTAGCATTTACTTCTTTAGTGCAACAAAATAGAAAAAAAAAACGACTTATTTCCTAAGGCCCTAGAATGAGGAGATGGTGCTTAGGCTTTGAGTTTACAAGGGATAAATATTATTTTCTTCTTTAACAGACTCAGAAAGAGTCAGTGAGGATAGACGTCAGAGCCATTATTATCCCATGTTTCAGTGGTACCCAAGGAATATGACATATCCCAGTAACTTCACATTTTCACATGCATCTGCTTGTATATCTGAGTTTGTTCTCCCTGTAGGTATTTGATTCTTAGACTCTGTATTTCAGGCACTACAGTGGTTGTTGAGGCTAAAGGACAAAGTGCTCTCCACCCACAAGAGAATGGCAGATGAATATATAGTTCTTTGCCTTCTGAGGGTGGAGGTTCAATGGTACTCAGAGCCACAGAACGAGGGAAGCACCGAGAATGGGCACTACCCATGCTTGGCAGTGATGCTCGGAATGAAATGACTTCCTCCCTCACAAAAGATGTTCAGGTTGAAGTCTAAAGAAAAAGAAATATCTAGCCAGAAGATGTCATTTCCTTAGCACTAGACTTGAGTAGCACGAGGGACCAATAAGAACACTTGAGTTTTGCCGTGGGACAGTATTATGTTAAGCACAGTGTCCTACTTATATTTCTTTTGCTGTGATGAAATAACTTGATGAAAAGCAGCTTAAGGTTATCATTATCTTCTCTGTTCCGGATTCCAGCCCATCACCGTGAAGAAGTCAAGGCAGGAATTTCAAACAGCAGTCGCATCCCATCCACCATCAAGAGCAGAGAGAAATGAATGCATGCAGGCTCGCTTGCTTGCCTGTTTGTGTTCAGTGCTATTGCTCTGTTTATCCAGTTCAGGACCCCTGCCTAGGGACTGATGCAGCCCACAGTGGACTGAGACTTCCAGTATCCATTAACTTAAGACAGTCTCCCACAAACAAGACCACCGGCCAACCCAGTGCAGAGAATCCCTCATTGAAACTCTTTCCCAGATGAGGCTACATTGAATCAAATTGAATAATAACTACGGAGTAGAGATCTGTGGATTACTCCACATATTTTCATAGCAAAACTGTCAGTTCTGCTGCCTATGTTCACATACAGAAAAGCAAGACTTCGTTTTATGACCTCTATAATGGCTAATATTGTCTACTTGACAGAATCTAAAACAGCGTTTCTCAACCTTCCCAATACTGTGACCCTTTAACACAGTTCCTCCTGTTGTGATGCCTCAGCCACAAAATGATTTCTTTGTTACTTCAGAGCTCTAAATTTGTTACTGCTATGAATTGTAATGTAAATAATCTGACATACTGGATGTCTGATATCAACCTGCAAAGGGGGGTGTCCCACAGGTTGAGAAGCACTGATCTAAAATCACCTAGGAGACAAATCTGTGAGTGTGTCTGTGAGGGAGCTTCCAGATTGGGCTAACGTAGGTGGGAAGATCCACCTTACTGGAAAGGATGTCATTCTGTCATCCCATACTGAGTAAAAGAGAGAGGGAGACGAGAGCCAGCATTCATCTTTCTCCGTCCTGACTGCAGATGTGAGGAGGCCAGCTGCCTGTCTTCTGCTGCAGTGGCTTTCAGCCGTGATGGGCTGTATCCTTCAACCATTCAAAAACACACACCCCTTTCCGCGACTTGCTTTTGTCCTGTATTTTCACAGCAATAAGAAAAGGCACTCATTCCTTGCTAGCCTACCTGCGCTCTGCCAGAAACACCCTAGGATTTCGTCTTTGTCTACCCTTTGATTCATAAAGCTGTCTAAAAGTATCATTTCTAAATATCTCCTAGTTTGAGTACTTTTTGCTTTGCTCTTCGGGCTGATGAGGGAGGGGAGTTGATTGGGGGAGGGGGAGGGAAATGGGAGGTGGTGGCGGGGAGGAGGCAGAAATCTTTAATAAATAAATAAATAAAACAGTACTGTTTATAGAAAAAATTAAATCTACAAGTTTTATATTGTTCCCTCTTTTTTAAACATTTTTCTGAATTTCATCTTCCTCCATTCCAAAATAATCAGATGTAATTCTATAAAAAGAAGTGACAGTGAATAATATGATATTATATATGTGTCTGTGTGTAAATGCATATATATGTGTATGCATGTATATAATATGTATATGTGTATGCACACATATGCACATATATATTGTTTGAATAAAAATGAGTATTTTTCACAATTGCCAAGGCAATAGGAAGAACTGTTTTGCCATAATTTATAGTCATGGGATTTCTGAAGATTGCGCCCAGATTTCATGCCATGTTTATCTTCTTTTCCCCTCTAGCCACCAGAAGTCAGGCTACATATTTAGAGCACTATACCACTGGCTTAATTCCGCAGGAGATTCTAGCCAGAGACCCGGTTCATTCTGAAGGCTGGAGCACCAGGTATCTTGTGAGTGGCACTATGAAGCCAAGGGAAATGAATGGCAGAGAAATGTCTGAGCATCCCGATAATAACCCCACTCCAGCAGACACACACAGTACTGCATCTGCAGCTCTGATGTTCACTGTATCATACAAAGCTTTGACCACAAATGTTTGTGCACTGGTGTATAAGACTCTAGGGTTTGGAATAAGAAAAAAAAGAGGTGTTGGACCTTTCTTGTGTTACTTGCTTACTATATGTTTATGGGCAGTTTATGAAAGCTGCCTGGTTTTGTTTTGTCTTGATTGTAGATGAAGTGGAAGAGTCACCTGTGACCTTTCAAGGTCAACAGGAGCAAGCATTTGCATGAAGACCCGAATCTGGTAACTGGCATGTAGCAAGTTTTCAAAAAGTAAAAAATTTTCTTAATGATTTGCTTCGCAATTCTAAACTTGGGGAACAGAAACAGTCCACTGCATTTTCTAGGTTTAATTTTTTTTTTTTTTTTTTTTTTTTTTTTGGTTTTTTCGAGACAGGGTTTCTCTGTGGTTTTGGAGCCTGTCCTGGAACTAGCTCTTGTAGACCAGGCTGGTCTCGAACTCACAGAGATCCGCCTGCCTCTGCCTCCCAAGTGCTGGGATTAAAGGCGTGCGCCACCACCGCCCGGCTAGGTTTAATTTTTTAAGCAAGCAGTCTAATAATAGATTTCTGTCTTTCCTCTAAGATTCTTCTGCATAGGTATTGTCTCATAGAAACAGGGTTTTTTTTTTATGTTTGCTTGTTTTGTTTTGTCTTCTGAGACAGGGTCTTGCTATGTATCCCGTGCTGTGCTGGGAGTCAGGATCCTTTTGCCTCAGCCTCCAGAGGGCTGCATGCTTATGCTCACCACCCCCCCCCCCCCGAGAATGAGTCAAGTTCCTTCTTAATTGTTGAACCGAGCCAACATCCATACTGTACTTTCAAAGGGACGGCCTTGTTGCCTGACACAGTTACTGGAGTCTGAACTCAGAGTCTTCCAGAATTTAGGACCGAATGAGCAAAGGGCTCGGCAAAGCTCCAGCTGGTTTGTGCAGCAAAGAACAGGCAGGACTCCTTCTCCTTCACCTCATGCAGGGGAAAGAATTGATCCTTCCCTTCCTCTTCATCCCCCACCTCCTAAACAGATTTCCTGAAAGACCTTCTGGTTACGTTTCTCATCCCCTTGGCAAGGCAACTTGTATGCTGAGCCAGTCAGCTGTCTCATTGAGATTCACTGCCAGGTGGACAGCTTTGATGGCAAGGAGGTGGCGTTCCGCCCAGTTAAGCAGCTTTCAAGCCTCAAGCCATAAAGATGAGCTCCTGGCCCTTCTTCCTCCAGGAGGATGCTGCAGACATATTGCCTGCCCTTGGAAGTACGGCTTTCCTGTGGTGCAAATTATTGAGCTGTGCAGAACACCTTACTTAGTGCTCTCTCCTCGGAGCACTGGAGACACAGACCTTGTCCAGTTTCCTGTGTCAGCTTTTCTCTGCAAGTGCTGTGCAAGAGAGTCGCTTGAGTCGGAAGCAAGAAGTAAGTTGGAGGAATAGTGTTTTAATCTCAGCTGGTGCTACTCTTTCTATCCCAGGAAGAGAAATAATAGTTTTATAAAACATGGAGTCAGGGAGCGGCCCTATGCTTCTGAGTGTTTCTCTTTAAAACAGGCCTCTCATTTTCCACCAAACACAACAACAGCTGTCACAAAGGGAACAATGATGCTGTGTACTCTTGCCTGTATTATAGGCAAGAATAGTAAGAACAACCGATAGAGATTTAAACAAGACATTTTAAAACAAATGGAATTGCGTGTGTTTATCACATATGAAATACATATATTTTATAAATGCAAATAGTTAGCAGAAACTGAAATGCACCCATTAAATTAAGAATCAGAAAGAATAGCACTGGAGGAGACCTATGTGAATGGCTCACATAGGGAACAAGCAGATGGGAATTTTTCACAGAGACTCTGTATGGAAGAGGTCTTTCTGTGTTTGCAGTAAACTTACTGCTTCTCACAGTAGGGGAATCAGGAGGAACCACCTCAAACTCTATACAAGGGAGGGAGAAATGCAAGGAACTGCAGGCCTCACAAGCATGTATAAGGGTTTTGCAACAATCAGTATCCATCTGGAAAATTCGAAGGCAGAAAGGAGCCATCTATTCTTGTCCAACAAGAGTAGCAGGAAAGACTTCTGCTCAATGGGGGTCATCTGCCGGCCTCAGGATGCCCAGATGAGGTATGCAAGGATAGATCCTGTAGAACACTGGGGGAAGGGAGTCGAGACTGAGACCATTTGATCCCTACCTAACAGCACGTTCTTTATGAGACTATAGGTCCACTAAACAATCTATACAAAGGACCATATGAAACCCAGGCAACAGCTGGATCAAAGAGGACTGGATCAGGCAGACTTTTGTGTTTGGAGCCTAGTGACTGAAGACCAGAGTGAGATTGAAAGCCTGGGGCTTGGAGAATATGCTCTAAGGTCATTAGAGGTACTTGTATGGAATGTTCTTGTGCAGTCCAGTACTGCATGCAATGAAAACACACTAAAGAAAGTTTGCAGGATGAATAGATAAAAGCAAATTAATGTATGCTAAATGTAAGGGAACTTGAGGCTTCTTATGACCGCACCAGTAAGTAAGGACCCTCTGTTGGTCTCGATCCAGCCTGTCCTTTGTGCCCTGTTCTCCATCCTCATAGTCGACAAGACAAAGAAAGAGAGGCGCTCAACACCACAGAGAAGGAAAAACCCTGTCTCTCCTGGGATAGCTCAGTGTTTGTAGCTGTCTAGCTGAGTGACTTATGAGAAATCCTTGTGTGTCACTTAAAATCCAAGTATTGGTTGATATATGAGCCCTTTAAAATAAACACTGATATGGCAACTTTTAAAAGCCATGAAAGTGAACCAAAGTTCCATGATGCTCCAGGTGCAGCGGCAGGACCCAAATCTAATGGTGGAGGGATAACAGAAAAAAGAAAAAAGAAATCGAATCAGATAATTCTGTCACTTCTATTGTTGTACTAAAAAAGCAGCCATGGACAGATTGACAACAAGTGGCCATGGCCACATTCCCATTAAATCCACTTCAAATAAAGGCAGTGGACTAACTTGGCCCATGGGTTTTACAAGTCCTGTTCTGCTTTATTGTTTTCAAAAGCTGCACAGGGCTCCATTCTGCAACTTCAACCAACTCTTGTTTACTCTTCCCAGCACCGTGATACGTGAGAGTTGTTTATGAGCTGTGCCAGGCAAAGCAGTTCTCAGTGCACACATCTCACACGCAAATATACACGCCCGTCTTGATTATGTGAAGCGTGTGTCTGAAGTGCAGCCCATACATAATGGCCTCAGGAGGACGTTGTCAAAGAGGAGTTACACCTGTTTCCACACTGTGGGATCACTGGCTGGCCCTTTCCTTCAGCAGAGACTGCAATGTGAAAACACTTTAAATGATCCTAAAAATTTGAAATAAAGAAATTGGAAGCGCCCGGTACCTCCTCTCTCTTCCTATCCCATCCAGCTTACATCCAGATCCCCCCACCTTCTGTTTCTCTCCCCCCTCCCTTCCCTGGTGGCAGAGTGCCTCTCTGCTCTGCCTGCTTGGGCGCTGGGTCCTAACCCCAAGCGCAGGGTAAAGGGGAGCTCGGGGGCTTCTTTGTCCCCATAGCCCGCCTGCAGCAAGCAGGGTGGGCCCTTTGTCTGCGAGCGAACCAAGCAGCACGGAGTTCCGATCAGGGCACCTAGTGAGACACCATTGTGGTGAGTGAGTGCTGCGGCACCCGGGAACAGCCCGCCTACACTTCCTGATCAACCTACAGGGCTACACTGCCCGGTACCTCCTCTCTCTTCCTATCCCATCCAGCTTACATCCAGATCCCCCCACCTTCTGTTTCTCTCCCCCCTCCCTTCCCTGGTGGCAGAGTGCCTCTCTGCTCTGCCTGCTTGGGCGCTGGGTCCTAACCCCAAGCGCAGGGTAAAGGGGAGCTCGGGGGCTTCTTTGTCCCCATAGCCCGCCTGCAGCAAGCAGGGTGGGCCCTTTGTCTGCGAGCGAACCAAGCAGCACGGAGTTTCGATCAGGGCACCTAGTGAGACACCATTGTGGTGAGTGAGTGCTGCGGCACCCGGGAACAGCCCGCCTACACTTCCTGATCAACCTACAGGGCTACACTGCCCGGTACCTCCTCTCTCTTCCTATCCCATCCAGCTTACATCCAGATCCCCCCACCTTCTGTTTCTCTCCCCCCTCCCTTCCCTGGTGGCAGAGTGCCTCTCTGCTCTGCCTGCTTGGGCGCTGGGTCCTAACCCCAAGCGCAGGGTAAAGGGGAGCTCGGGGGCTTCTTTGTCCCCATAGCCCGCCTGCAGCAAGCAGGGTGGGCCCTTTGTCTGCGAGCGAACCAAGCAGCACGGAGTTCCGATCAGGGCACCTAGTGAGACACCATTGTGGTGAGTGAGTGCTGCGGCACCCGGGAACAGCCCGCCTACACTTCCTGATCAACCTACAGGGCTACACTGCCCGGTACCTCCTCTCTCTTCCTATCCCATCCAGCTTACATCCAGATCCCCCCACCTTCTGTTTCTCTCCCCCCTCCCTTCCCTGGTGGCAGAGTGCCTCTCTGCTCTGCCTGCTTGGGCGCTGGGTCCTAACCCCAAGCGCAGGGTAAAGGGGAGCTCGGGGGCTTCTTTGTCCCCATAGCCCGCCTGCAGCAAGCAGGGTGGGCCCTTTGTCTGCGAGCGAACCAAGCAGCACGGAGTTTCGATCAGGGCACCTAGTGAGACACCATTGTGGTGAGTGAGTGCTGCGGCACCCGGGAACAGCCCGCCTACACTTCCTGATCAACCTACAGGGCTACACTGCCCGGTACCTCCTCTCTCTTCCTATCCCATCCAGCTTACATCCAGATCCCCCCACCTTCTGTTTCTCTCCCCCCTCCCTTCCCTGGTGGCAGAGTGCCTCTCTGCTCTGCCTGCTTGGGCGCTGGGTCCTAACCCCAAGCGCAGGGTAAAGGGGAGCTCGGGGGCTTCTTTGTCCCCATAGCCCGCCTGCAGCAAGCAGGGTGGGCCCTTTGTCTGCGAGCGAACCAAGCAGCACGGAGTTTCGATCAGGGCACCTAGTGAGACACCATTGTGGTGAGTGAGTGCTGCGGCACCCGGGAACAGCCCGCCTACACTTCCTGATCAACCTACAGGGCTACACTGCCCGGTACCTCCTCTCTCTTCCTATCCCATCCAGCTTACATCCAGATCCCCCCACCTTCTGTTTCTCTCCCCCCTCCCTTCCCTGGTGGCAGAGTGCCTCTCTGCTCTGCCTGCTTGGGCGCTGGGTCCTAACCCCAAGCGCAGGGTAAAGGGGAGCTCGGGGGCTTCTTTGTCCCCATAGCCCGCCTGCAGCAAGCAGGGTGGGCCCTTTGTCTGCGAGCGAACCAAGCAGCACGGAGTTTCGATCAGGGCACCTAGTGAGACACCACTGTGGTGAGTGAGTGCTGCGGCACCGGGGAACAGCCCGCCTACACTTCCTGATCAACCTACAGGGCTACACTGCCCGGTACCTCCTCTCTCTTCCTATCCCATCCAGCTTACATCCAGATCCCCCCACCTTCTGTTTCTCTCCCCCCTCCCTTCCCTGGTGGCAGAGTGCCTCTCTGCTCTGCCTGCTTGGGCGCTGGGTCCTAACCCCAAGCGCAGGGTAAAGGGGAGCTCGGGGGCTTCTTTGTCCCCATAGCCCGCCTGCAGCAAGCAGGGTGGGCCCTTTGTCTGCGAGCGAACCAAGCAGCACGGAGTTCCGATCAGGGCACCTAGTGAGACACCATTGTGGTGAGTGAGTGCTGCGGCACCCGGGAACAGCCCGCCTACACTTCCTGATCAACCTACAGGGCTACACTGCCCGGTACCTCCTCTCTCTTCCTATCCCATCCAGCTTACATCCAGATCCCCCCACCTTCTGTTTCTCTCCCCCCTCCCTTCCCTGGTGGCAGAGTGCCTCTCTGCTCTGCCTGCTTGGGCGCTGGGTCCTAACCCCAAGCGCAGGGTAAAGGGGAGCTCGGGGGCTTCTTTGTCCCCATAGCCCGCCTGCAGCAAGCAGGGTGGGCCCTTTGTCTGCGAGCGAACCAAGCAGCACGGAGTTTCGATCAGGGCACCTAGTGAGACACCATTGTGGTGAGTGAGTGCTGCGGCACCCGGGAACAGCCCGCCTACACTTCCTGATCAACCTACAGGGCTACACTGCCCGGTATCTCCTCTCTCTTCCTATCCCATCCAGCTTACATCCAGATCCCCCTACCCCCTGTCTCCCTCCATCCCTCCCTTCTTGGAGCAGAGTGCCTCCCTGTTCAGCCTGCCTGGGCGCTGGGACTGAACCCGAAGGTGAGTGCAAAGGGGAAGGTGGTAGCTCCTTTGTCTCCATAACCTGCCTGCAGCAAGCAGGGTGGGCCTTTGTTTGCAAGCTAACCAAGCAGCAAGGAGATCGGAACTGGACTCCAGGAGAAACATCACGGGGGAGTGACATCACTTGGAAGGTACATCAGTTGGCAAGAAGACCTGATCCTGTAAAAGAAGATCCATAGGAGAATATTGGAAGGAAGAGATGGGGAGACGCCAATGCAAGAATTCACCCAACAATCTGAAGGACAACACGAAACCACCAGAAGCCAGCGACCTCACAACAGGAGGACATGAACACCTTAATCATGAAGAAGGAGAAAAAACTGACTTCATGACAGTGATTGACACCCTTAAACAGCATATAAAAAACGCCCTTATAGAAATGGATGAGAAGTATAACAGAAAGTTCGAGGAATTGAGTAAATCAGTGAATGATACCCTAGGAAAGCAAGGAAAAACAATCAAGCAGATAATGGAAACAGTTCATGATTTGAAAAATGAAATGGAGGCAAAGAAGAAAACACAAACAGAGGGCCGGCTGGACATGGAAAATCTAGGTAAACGAATAGAGACTACAGAAACAAGCATAACCAGCAGAATACAAGAGATAGAAGAAAGAATCTCAGAGTCTGAGGATAACATAGAGAAAATAAACGCACTGATCAAAGAAAACAGCAAGTCCAACAAACTCTCATCACAAAACATTCAGGAAATATGGGACACAATAAAAAGACCAAACCTAAGAATAATTGGAGTAGAAGAAGGAGAAGAAGTGCAGCTCAACGGTCCAGAAAATATACTTAACAAAATTATAGAAGAAAACTTTCCCAACCTGAAGAAGGATGTACCTATGAAGGTTCAAGAGGCATACAGAACCCCAAATAGGCTGGATCAAAAAAAAACATCCCCTCGCCATATAATAATCAAAACACAAAATATACAGAATAAAGAAAGAATATTAAGAGCCGCAAAGGAAAAAGGCCAACTTACTTATAAAGGTAAACCTATCAGACTTACACCTGACTTCTCTATGGAAACCATGAAAGCCAGAAGGTCCTGGATAGATGTCCTGCAAAAACTAAGAGACCATGGATGCAAGCCCAGACTACTATATCCAGCCAAGCTTTCGTTCACCATAAATGGAGAAAACAAAATTTTCCACGATAAAAACAAATTTAAGCAATACGTAGCCACAAATCCAGCCTTACAGAAAATAATAGAAGGAAAATCACTAACCAAGGAGTCCAACAAAGACCTCAATAACTCAGACATCTAGAGACCCTTCACCAGCGCAACTCAAAGAAGGGAAACACACAAACCCTACTACTTAAAAAGTGACCGGAGTTAACAACCACTGGTCATTAATATCACTTAATGTCAATGGACTCAACTCACCTATAAAAAGGCACAGGCTAAGAGACTGGATACGAAAACAGGATCCAACATTCTGCTGTCTACAAGAAACACACCTCAGCCACAAAGACAGGCACCTACTCAGAGTAAAGGGCTGGGAAAAGGCTTATCAAGCAAATGGACCTAAGAAACAAGCAGGTGTGGCCATACTAATTTCTAACAAAGTTGACTTCAAACTTAAATCAATCAAAAGAGATGGAGAGGGACATTTTATACTCATAACAGGAAAAATTCATCAGGAAGAAATCTCAATCCTGAATATCTATGCCCCTAATATAAAAGCACCCACGTATGTAAAAGAAACATTGCTAAAATTCAAGGCAGCCATCAAACCGCACACACTAATAGTAGGAGACTTCAACACTCCTCTTTCACCAATGGACAGGTCAATCAGACAGAAACCTAACAGAGAAATTAGAGAATTAATGGAGGTAATGAAGCAAATGGACTTAACAGACATCTATAGAATATTCCACCCAAATAGGAAAGAATATACCTTTTTCTCTGCAGCTCATGGAACCTTCTCGAAAATTGACCACATACTTGGTAACAAAGCTAACTTACACAGCTACAAAAAAATATTACTAACCACCTGTGTCTTATCAGACCACCATGGATTAAAGTTAGAATTCAACAACAATGCTACCCCCAGAAAGCCTACAAACTCATGGAAACTGAACAGTCAACTACTGAACCATACCTGGATTAAGGAGGAAATAAAGAAAGAAATTAAAGTCTTCCTTGAATTCAATGAAAATAAAGAAACAACATACTCGAACTTATGGGACACTATGAAAGCAGTCCTGAGAGGAAAGTTCATAGCACTAAGTGCCCACTTAAAGAAAACAGAGAAAGCACATATTGGAGACTTAACAGCCCACCTGAAAGCTCTAGAAAAAAAAGAAGCAGACTCACCTAGGAGGAGTAGAAGACTGGAAATAATCAAACTGAGGGCTGAAATCAACAAAATAGAAACACAAAAAACAATCCAAAGAATCAATGAATCAAGAAGCTGGTTCCTGGAAAAAATCAACAAGATTGACAAACCCCTATCCAAACTAATCAAACGGCAGAGAGAAAATTTGCAAATTAATAAGATCAGAAATGAAAAGGGGGACATAACCACAAACACAGAGGAAATTCAGAGAGTCATTAGATCTTACTACAAAAGCTTGTATGCCACTAAACTGGAAAATGTAAAAGAAATGGACACTTTCTTAGATAAATACGATTTACCAAAATTAAATCAGGACCAGGTGAACAAGCTAAACAGACCTGTCAGTCGCGAAGAACTAGAAGCTGTTATCAAAAACCTCCCTACCAAAAAAAGCCCAGGGCCAGATGGTTTCAATGCGGAATTCTACCAGAACTTCCAAGAAGACCTAATACCTATACTCCTCAATGTATTCCACAATATAGAAACAGAAGGGTCATTACCAAATTCCTTTTATGAAGCTACAGTTACTCTGATACCAAAACCACACAAAGACTCAACCAGGAAAGAGAATTACAGGCCGATCTCACTCATGAATATCGACGCAAAAATCCTCAACAAAATACTGGCAAACCGAATCCAAGAACACATCCGAAAAATTATCCATTATGATCAAGTAGGCTTCATTCCTGAGATGCAGGGCTGGTTCAACATACGAAAATCTATCAATGTAATCCATCATATAAATAAACTGAAAGAAAAAAACCATATGATCATTTCATTAGATGCTGAAAAAGCATTTGACAAAATTCAACATCCATTTATGTTAAAAGTCTTGGAGAGATTAGGGATACAAGGGTCATACCTAAATATAATAAAAGCTATATACAGCAAGCCGACAGCTAACATCAAATTAAATGGAGAGAAACTCAAAGCCATCCCGCTTAACTCAGGAACACGACAAGGCTGCCCACTTTCGCCATACCTCTTCAATATAGTGCTGGAAGTTCTAGCAATAGCAATAAGACAGCATAATGGGATCAAGGGGATTCGAATTGGAAATGAAGAAGTTAAACTTTCGTTATTCGCAGATGATATGATAGTGTACATAAGCGACCCCCAAAATTCCACCAAAGAACTTTTACAGCTGATAAACAGCTTTAGTAATGTGGCAGGATACAAGATCAACTCCAAAAAATCAGTCGCCCTCCTATACTCAAAGGATATGGAAGCAGAGAGGGAAATCAGAGAAGCTTCTCCATTCACGATAGCCACAAACAGCATAAAATATCTTGGGGTAAATCTAACCAAGGAAGTGAAAGATCTATTTGACAAGAACTTTAAGGCATTGAAGAAAGAAATTGAAGAGGATACCAAAAAATGGATGGACATCCCTTGCTCTTGGATTAGGAGGATCAACATAGTAAAAATGGCAATTCTACCAAAGGCAATTTATAGATTCAATGCAATCCCCATCAAGATCCCATCAAAATTCTTCACAGATCTGGAGAGGACAATAATCAACTTTATATGGAAAAACAAAAAACCCAGGATAGCCAAAACAATCCTATACAATAAAGGATCTTCTGGAGGCATTACCATCCCTGACTTCAAACTCTATTACCGAGCTACAGTAATGAAAACAGGGTGGTACTGGCATAAAAACAGAGAAGTCGACCAATGGAATCGTATAGAAGACCCGGACTTTATCCCACAAACCTATGAACACCTCATTTTCGATAAAGGAGCTAAAAGTTTACATTGGAAGAAAGAAAGCATCTTCAACAAATGGTGCTGGCACAACTGGATGTCAACCTGTAGAAGAATGAAAATAGACCCATATCTATCACCATGCACAAAACTCAAGTCCAAATGGATTAAAGACCTCAATATCAGCCCGAAAACACTGAATCTGATAGAAGAGAAAGTGGGCAATACCCTACAACAGATGGGCACAGGCGATCGCTTCTTAGGTATAACCCCAGAAGCACAGACATTAAGGGAAACATTGAATAAATGGGACCTACTAAAACTGAGAAGCTTCTGTAAAGCAAAGGACACTGTCACTAAGACACAAAGGCAACCTACTGACTGGGAGAAGATCTTCACCAACCCCGCAACAGACAAAGGTCTGATCTCCAAAATATATAGAGAACTCAAGAAACTAGACTTTAAAATGCTAATTAACCCAATTAAAAAATGGGGCGCTGAACTGAACAGAGAATTCTCAACAGAAGAAGTTCAAATGACCAAAAGACACTTAAGGTCATGCTCAACCTCCTTAGCGATCAGGGAAATGCAAATCAAAACAACTTTGAGATATCATCTTACACCTGTAAGATTGGCTAAAGTCAAAAACACCAAGGATAGCCATTGCTGGAGAGGCTGTGGAGGAAGGGGTACCCTCATCCATTGCTGGTGGGAATGCAATCTTGTGCAACCACTGTGGAAGTCAGTGTTTCGGTTTCTCCGGAAATTCGGGATCAACCTACCCCTGGACCCAGCAATACCACTCTTGGGAATTTACCCAAGAGATGCTCTATCACATGTCAAAAGCATTTGTTCAACTATGTTCATAGCAGTATTATTTGTAATAGCCAGAACCTGGAAACAACCTAGATGCCCTTCAATGGAAGAATGGATGAAGAAAGTATGGAATATATACACACTAGAGTACTACGCTGCGGTAAAAAACAATGACTTCTCGAATTTTGCATGCAAATGGATGGAAATAGAAAACACTATCCTGAGTGAGGTATCCCAGGCCCAAAAAGACGAACATGGGATGTACTCACTCATAATTGGTTTCTAGCCATAAATAGGGTCCACGGAGTCTACAATAGGCGAATCTAAAGAAGCTAAGTAAGAAGGTGAACCCAAGGAAAAACATATAGTTATCCTCTTGGATAAGGGAAGTAGACAAAATTGCCGGGGGGAAAAGTGGGATCTTGGGGGTGGGGTGGGATGGGGGTTAGGGGAGATGGGGAGAGAAAAGGTAGAAGGGAAGGAGGGTGGACTTGGGGAAACAGGAGGATCGGGATAAAGGAAGGTTGGATAGGGGAGCACGGAACCACAATTCTTAGTTAAGGGACCCACTTTAGGGTGGGCAGGAGACTTGACCCTAGAGGGGCTCCCAGGTGCCCAAGCTGAGGTCCCCAGTTAGTTCCCTGGGCAGCTGAGGATAGGGAACCTGAAATGACCCTACCCTAGAGCAATACTGACGAATATATGGCATATCATCCTAGAACTTGCATCTGGCGATGGATGGAGATAGAGACAGAGACCCACACTGGAGCACTGGACTGAGCTCCCAAGGTCCCAATGAGGAGCAGAAGGAGTGAGAACATGAGCAAAGATGTCGGGACCACGAGGAGTGCACCCACCCACTGAGACAGTGGAGATGATCTACTGGGAGCTCACCAAGGCCAGCTGGACTGTTACCAGAAAAAGCATGGGATAAAACTGGACTCTCGGAACATGGCGAACATTGAGGGCTGATGAGACGCCAAGGACAATGGCACGCGGTTTTGATCCTATGCAATGTGCTGGCTTGGTGGGAGCCTAGCCAGTCTGGATGTTCACCTTCCTAGATATGGATGGAGGGGGGAGGACCTAGGACGTACCACAGGGCAGGGAACCCTGACAGCTCTTTGGACTGAAAAGGGAGGGGGAGAGGAGTGGGGGGAAGGGGAGAGGGGTGGGAGGAGGGGGAGAAGAGTGAGAGGAGGGGGAGAAGAGTGGGAGGAGGGGGAGGGAAATGGGAGGCTGGTGGGAGGAGGTGGAAATTTGTTTTTTTTTTCTTTTCTTTATCCTCCTTTTATCAATAAAAAAATTAAAAAAAAAAAAAAAAAAAAAAAAAAAAAAAGAAATTGGAAGCCGAGGCAGAGACTTACAAGAACCGCTTAAGAACTGTGATCTTTGTTCCAGAAGACGGTGAGGCCTGCCTCTCCTCCGTGAAGCTGCCTACCTCTAGAGGCACATGTTACCACCCGCCTCAGAATTCTCTGGCTACTGTCTGGCACCACACTTTATAATTCTGTCTCCAGAGGCCGCCACGATGAGCCAGTGAACCAAACAGAGAACAGGCGCAACCACTGATTCCAGGCCTACTCTAACCTTGTTGCACAGTGTGACCCTGGGCAAGGACCTGAACCTCCGCAGTGTGGCAGCTTTACTGCAGAAAAATGTGACAGCAACCCTCGGAGAAGGCCGCAGAAACTAAATGACTACACTCCTCCTACAAATGTCAGTGTTGCCGAGGAGCTTTTTGACTGCCTGACAAGGGACACGCGGCAGAACTCTTCCTTTAGAGAGAGATGGCTGCTGGTAATTCCAAGGAGCAGCTGTCATAGCCTCTTCCTGTGTTTACTTGGTTTGGAGAGTAAACTAGGCTGCTTAGTCTGGCTCTGAACTGAACAAATCTTCCTCCATCTTGCTAGCCAGTCTACGTCATGGTGCTGCCATTGTGACCGCATGGGCCACAGCCTGGGGGAATGTCTAACTGCTATCACAGGGACTGACAGCCTACCGTCAGAATGACGCAAACACCCCTGTCTCGTTTTCTTGCTGCTAATAGTTCTTGCTATGATGGCCATTTGACTCCACACTCAAGCTTCCAGAGGCCCCCTGACAATCCTATTCTAAAGTCCATTTTAATGCTGCTTTATGGCCCGATTTATCTTCCTAACTGGGGTAGTCTGATTTCAGTACTGCCCACTGCAAACTTGTATCCCATTCTGAGGATACGGGGGTAAGGTTAATTCCTACTCCCTGGGAAAATATGATGCTACATATGATCAACCAATTAGCTCCAAAGTTGAACCCACAGCTCAGAGAAGAGTCACCTTATAAAATTTCTTTGAAAATTGTCCTATCTGGAATGAGCCTAAGCACATTGACTGTGAATTAGCTGAATATGGTCCCTAATCCACACTCTCTCCATTTAGTTAGTCCTGTTTTCTTGGTAAGATTTTCATAGCCATACTAATAGCTGAAATGACACCATCAAATTTTCCATAATCCAGTTCACTTTATATATTAAATTTTTTACCTAACGTATGTCTTATTATTTTATTTTTTTTGGCTAAAATCTTTAGTAACCATCAGCATTGCTTGCCTAACAGATTTCATCCTCTGAAACTGTGTTTCATAATGCCAAGCAATATACTCCCAAATGACCCCTAACATGCATGGGAGAAAAGTTTCTAAAGACCAACACACAAAGATGTGTTCAGTTACAACAGTTATCAGGGGAATGCAAACCAGAACCACAAGGAGATACTATTTGACAAAACATTAAGATGATAAAACACAACCTCAGAATGTCACCTCTGTCGCCAACAGTTCTTTATGTAAAGCCTAAGCTCCAGCCATGTAGATGACTCGTTTTCTGGGAGCCCTCGCCCAGCAACTTCTTCATTATAGGATCACATCCATCTGAAATGCATTGGTAGGTCAAATAGTATCCCCCTTCAAAACCACGGCTTCCTTGTGCTTTTAGATCATTTGGATAGGATGTCCTTCAATAGAAGAGAACTAAGGTAGAAGAGAGAACTAAAGTTATTAATCAGTTGTCTTAAATAATAAGAGGTTATTCTGGAGTATCTGAATGGACATAGCATAATGACATGGAGCTCCTAAGGATAAAGGAGGAAGGGCTAAAGGAGGATAGAGTAACATAATATGAGAAAACATCTATCCACCCACTGTAGTTGCTTTGAAGATGGAGGAAGAAAACTGTAAGTCAAGAAAAGTGACCTCTAAAAGCCAGGAGGAAGCAAGGAAATGAGTTTTTACCCATATACCCTAGACAGACATACAGATTCATCACATTTTGCAAGGAGATGTGTATAGACCTTTTCAATGCAGATCAAAGAAGCTAAAGTCTTGTTCTTTAAGCGATTAAGCCTGTAGTAATTCATAATTGGCTACAGTAACAACAAGAAACTAATACAGGCATCCTCCTAGAACGTTACCATTGATAAACTTGGTAGGCAATGCAGCTGCATCTGATATATCTTCTTTGAACCTCCATGGTGATTCCCATTCTCCCTGGTTCTCTCTGGCATATTTTGTATTATATTACTTTCTCTTCCAACTTGATCAAATTGATGTATACTATACATTTTTACTAGACACAATTATAATGTTTTTCCTCCCACTGTCCCCTCTGTTAAAGTACTTCCTGGAACACTGAGTCATCTGATGACTTCTTTCCTAATCAGATAGAGGACTGGGGAAGAGGGAACTTCTGAGCAGGGATGGCCATGCCATGAGTTAGCTGGGACCAGTTTGAAAGGGTCTGAGCCACTTAGACAAACTTCACTTTGGGGACAGGGCTGTCGGCATCTCTTGGGATGGCCACTTGAACAGACATGTCTCCAGAGGAAGGGATAGGCAGGACAGCTGTTCTAGATAATGAAGTTATGGATAAGTGGATGAAACACAGAGACAGAGGCGGTGTCTGTGTGTACACACACCCTACTTCCATACAGAGGAAATATCATAGTTAGGAGGAGACAGGCCCTACCCCCCAGGAAGACACAAGTCTTTCCACAGGACAGTCACTGCCATATCCCCTTCATACTGGTTCCCAAGACTTCTGCTGCCTGATGGAGACCATAATAGGGCTCAATCAGCTCTCACCACCCCTGTTCATGAGAAATATACAGGATCAAACTTCCTGCACAAAGGCTGGGAGACAACAGGGTCCCTGGAGACCAGACAGGAATCACAGGACTCGCTTTTAAGTGCCAAGATAGATTTACTATCACAAGGAACAAGTTCAAGACATTTGCTCGAGATCCCAGAAGGCTCAGAAAATACTACTCAAGTCAATGGATGCTTATCAAACTCTTCTATTGAACCCCAAGTTCATATCTGAACCAGCTCCCTTGGTACTGTTCTCCACATCCTGCTAAAGTGAAATAGAGACACAGCCCCTCACAGCGTCTCCAAGTAGCATTTTTATTGGTCTCTAATGTTTCTTAAAAAAAAAAGAAAAAAATAGCATCAAAAAATTTTAAATAAAGATAAGGCAAATAAAATACAAAGTCCTGGCTGTTGTGGGAATATCAGCATGGCCTCCTTTGACCAGCTGTTCTGTAGTCGGGGTTGGCATCCTTTGAGAAGTGTTGTTCACAGCACAGGGTGGGAGGCACATAAATCTCCTCTGTCTCTTTCACCTGGTTTTCTGTAGTTATTCAAGGTTGTACCCTGTGAAGCTTGTGCAAAACCAACCATAAAGCACAAAATGCCCTGTGAGCGTTCAGTTTCCACCAGAGAGTTTAAGGCAGAAATTTGCTGTCCTGTTTGGTGAGGCGCGATTAACAGACTCAGAGATAGATATTGGGGTTCAACCTAAAGATATGAAAAGCAAAGCAGCCAGTCACTGGCTCTTACCTCGACCTTAGTCTCGTAATGGCAATTCTTCTTCCAGAAATTTCAGAATGAGACTGTGTCTGAGATCTGTCTCCTCCCATTTTATAATTCTCTCTAGGGTTGGTATTAAAGCTGTGCACCACTGGGCATGCATTGCCCGGTTTCTATGGTGAACTGGTGTGGCCACTGGGATTAAAGGTGTGTGCCACCACGGCCTGTGGGACTGTTGTACTCGCTGATCTTCAGGCAAGCTTTATTTATTAAAATACAAATGAAATCTCACTACAGTTTGGTCACACGATGAATCAGTTCCTGATAGAAGAGCTGGAGATCTTCAACAGTGCATCAGCTACTTTATGTGACCACAATAGATATGCATTTGTTCCCAACCTCATTTGGCAAGGGACACCCCTTAATATTGTAAAGAAAGAAAGGCTTTGGGGCTGGATGAAGCAGACTCTCTTCCTGGCCTTCTTGCTTAACAGTATATAACTGACTCCCTCAGAAAGGTTTCTGTCTGGGGGAGGGGTTTTTGCTTTGATTTTTATAACGGACATGATTAAACCAGCCTCGCTGTGATATTTTGAGGTTTAAATTAACGCTTTGGGACTTTTACTCATGTGGTGAATTCAGCCTGGAAATTTTGGAACGCTCTGCTCTTTGTCATCCTGACAACCTTCTGCTAAGGATCAAGACTCAGAGGGAAAATAAGTGTATTTTCCACCGCCGTCCAACACTCGGTGATGTGTGGGAAGAGAATGTCCCTGTAGGCCCTGGCATCTGAAGAGTTAGTCTCTAATTATTGGCACTGTTTGGGTAGGTTTCAGAAGTTTGGCCTTGCTAGAGGAAGTATATCACTGGGGATAGGCTCTGAGGTTTCAAAACCCATACATCATTTCCAGCACGCTTGCTCTGTTTCCTGTCCATAGTTCAAGATGTGATCTCTCACCTGTTCCTGTCCACTGTTTGTTGCAATGCTCTACAAATGTAATGTACCCCTATTATCTCCTTGGAGATATTAATAATAATAATAATAATAATAATAAGTCCAAAATTAACCCTTCCTTCCATGAAGTTTCCTTGATCATGGTGTTTTGACACAGCAACAGAAGAATAACTAAGGCAGAAGCTGCCACCAGGTTTACTGTGACAGACTTGACCTTGTTGGGTTCTGTTGGAATATAGAATATATTGGGACTTTGGATGAGAAAAGCGGTTGAACACTTTAAGTAGGAATCAGTGGGCCATTCTGGTAGGCGCTTGAAAGACAGTAGTGCTGAGGGCAATGTGGACTGCGGAGACCCACTTCAAGAGGTTTTCTGAGGGAAATTTTAGCAACTAGGCTAAAGATTGTTCCTGTGACATTTGGGAAAGGGAGCTGTGCCCTCTTTCTGTCTGTGTCCTTGAACTTGCCCAAGACTAAATTGAAAAGTAATGGACTGATTTTACTTTTGGTGGAGGAGATTCCAAGACACCCTGATATTGTCTCTATCGTGTGGTTACTAGTAATCACTCTTATGCAGATCTACAGTGAAAAGTGCGGCAGAAAGAAATACAAAATATACAGTTTGTAGGGGGAGAGAATGCTGGCAAGCTTCATAGTAAACCCAAGGCTTTCCTTTTGCTTTAAAAGGCGGCTGCAATTGATAGGAAAATTTGCCCTGTTAATAAGAGGTCAAATCTGCACTGGAATAAAAAGAAGGGCACCCTCAGGGGAAAACCCCACCCAACTAAACTTCTAGTTAATGAAAGGAATAGTCTGAGGGAATTTTCTGCTCCTAGAGAGAAACAACAGCTGCTGGAATTGTGAGTCCAAGGAGACAGGGGTCATCCCTAGTGAGCAGTCAGACCTGGCCTTGTCATCCACATGCTCCTGGCTTTAGTGTCATAAATAAACAAGAGTTAAGGGGTGATGGAATCTTTTTCGTTGGCTTCAGAGAGCCATTGAGGCCAAGGGAGTAGGGCGTGGAGTCCCTGCATGGAGGCCCTTGATAGGCCATTGTGTGAAGTTGTGGAAATGAAGCCTAAGTTGCAATGGAGACCCCAAGAATTTTGAGATATCTGCCAGAGTGTTGCACACAGACAGGGGAACCTCTCCAAGATAAGCAAGAAAGAGAGCTGGTAGAGCATAGGGCAGAGCCATCAAAGCCCTTTGATGTCACATATAGAGTTACATGGATTGTAGTTTACCCTGCTAGGTTTGGGTCAGTATCTCCTCACTATGCCCCCATTCCTTCCTTTTAGAATTATATGTATAATTTATTCCATTGTATGTTGGAAGTATGCAGTTTGCTTTTTTAATTTTATAGGGGATTATATTGAAGATATGTATAGAAAATATACATTAATTATGTATGCACATATACATGTGTGCATATACATATATGTGTATATGCATATATACATGTGTGTGTTTATATATATGTATGTGCATATATAAAGCAAATTATATGTTCCAGCAATGATCTGAGGTTGGTTAGGTAAGTGAATTCACACCATGACTAAAGAAGAGGCTGGCTTTACTCCCAAAAACCTGTATGTCTTATGCTTGAAATAAACATATCATTTCTGAATGAGAGAGAGAGAGAGAGAGAGAGAGAATGAATTTCCTAGAGTCTCCTAAGAGATGTTGGACTTTTAAACAATGTTATACTAAGAGACTATGGGAACTAAGTGGAACTAAATGTGATTTTCATTATATGGCCAAGAAAGGAAACTGAGACAACTCACTGCTGCCATATACTCCACAGCCCTACCTCTGAGAGAAATGAACTTCTCTATTTCTAAATTGCTGTACATTCCTGTACAGTAGCATGTTTTACTAGATGGATATTTTATGAGCAGCTTGCTAGAACCACAAATTATTCATTGTCATCCAAGAATCTATGAGAGTTTATGTTCTATATCTTTTAGGTATAGATATTCCTGTTTTGGACTAACTCAGTAGTAAGTAGATATATGTTTGTATTTTCCTTACTACTTAGCTAACATTGGGTCTTAATAACAACAAATTCTGTGGACCCTATTATCTGGGGTATTTGTGTACACTTGTCTGGGTCTTCCTAAAAATAACTAAAATGACTTTATGTAGAAGGAATTTTTGACTCAAGTAGCTTTTATAATGAGATACAAAAACATTTCAGTAATAAATGCCATAGATATGTGTGACCTCAACATTCCTCAAAATAATGTAGACAGGATTCATATAGTTTTGATTCCAAGTATTTTTAGAGTTCATATTTTTATCAAAGTCAAGTTTATAAACTCCCTGAGGTGAAATTCTTAATCTGTTGTGTGTATTCATTTATATCAAACCTTGGAGTGAGGTCCAACATATGAGAAACATTCAGTAACATAAGAATGTATCCAGGATGCACAGAATAACAACCCCTTAATAGAAAGTAAAATCATATAACGTATCAGTCACTGTGTGGTTCACTATCTACTAATGATGTTTTATTATTTTTACAATGTTGGCAGTGTTAGTATCTTATTATTATTATGCATTTTAGAGGCAAGTAGTTTTGTTTTTACTCAAAAGTCTTGGTTCTATCTACACCACTACTGACATTTATTCTTGTGGTTCATGTCTAATAAGGAAGAACAGATTCACCTTGGGTCTGAGGTAATGGATATTTTTCATATTCCTCTGGATCTTTCCCCAGTTCATAAGAAGAAGACTCATTCCAGTTCCAGGAGAAGGCATATGGTGGTTTAGATGTGAATGTTCTCCATAGGTTTAGGTATTTGGACGCTTGGTTCCCCACTTGGTGGCTTGGTCTGGGAGGAATTTAAGAGGTGCAGCATCAAGAGGGAAATGTGCCTCACTTCTAGTTCGCTGCTTCTGCTTCATTCATGCATTTGGAGATGTGAGCCTTCATCTTTCTGATTCTGCTGCCACACCCAGCACTTGTTGCTATGTCTTCATACCATTATGGACTCTTGTCCTTCAGAACCACAAGCCCAAATAAAATCTTCCCAATATACGTTGTTTTTGGTCATGGTGTTTTATCACGGCGCCAAAGTGCTGCTATCAAACTTCCTGGATATCGTGATAACAGACATATTTTCTTCTAGTCCTGATGTCACGCCAGGTTAGTATGAAATTAATTATGCCCCAGGATATGAGATCTTCAACTCAGTGGCATGCATGATTGATCCTTCTAGAAGTACATAAATTTCCTTTATTTGGATGTCAGAGTCTGCCATAGTTTTTTATTTGTTTTTCATCTTGAGATTATCTAGAGTTACATTGGAAGAGGAACCTCAGTTGATAGAATGCCTCCATAGATTGCCTGTAGATACTTCTGTAGGGATTTTTTTTATTATTAATTATTGATGTTGGAGGATCCAGCACACTGGGGAAAATGCTACCCATGTGCAGATGGTCCTGTGGTCTATAAAAAGACAGAATGATCAAGCTATGGGGAGTAATATAGTATGACACTCTCCACCACCCCTCCCCCCCCCCGTGGCATTTTCCAGCTCCTGTCTCCAGGATCCTGTCATGAGTTCCCGCCCTGAATTCCTTCCATCATTGCTTGTGATGTGCAAGTGTAAGTCAAATAAACCCTTTTCTCCCCAAGTTGTTTTGATTGTGGTCTTTATCATGGCAGTAGAGACCAAATTAGGACAGAAATTGGTACTAAGAGTGGGTATTGCTGTCACAGATCCAGCAATATGGTTACTGAAGAATTGTGGAAATGTTCACAACTATGGGTTAGAAAAGCCACCGAGACTCAGAGCTGAATGAGCTGATTCTGTGGAAGGTTAGAAGGTAAGAATTCTGAGAGCAATGTAGATGATGGAAGTCTGGCTTACACCATTTCCGAGGGAAGCAATAACTCTCTCAGGACTGTTTATATCTTATGTTGAATTAAGAATAGTGGTCCTGATAAGCTATTCTGAAGACTCAGCTGTGCTTGACAAGAGATCAGTATTGCTGAAGTAAAGTTGGTGCTTTAATGAGACATTTGAGACTACGTAGCTAGAACTGAGAAATTAGTGGTGATTTAGGAAAGATGACCAGCAAGAAGATGAGATATTTCTGGAAAGTATTTCTTCAGGGTCAGTGTACAGAGCCGTGGACCAGAGGGACCCAAGACTGCGCTTCATGCTGACAGCTAAACTTGGTGACCTATGAGGGTCACCAAAGTTGTGCTGGGTTTGAAGGCATGAGAGGGTCATGGAAGGCAGCTAAAGTTTAGACCTGTGTAGCCAGGCTAAAGAGAGTCCAGGAGAAAGCATTAGTGAAGGCACAGCCCCTACTGCTTTGGAGATTCCAGCATACTGAAGATGGCAGAACCACAGGATGGATGATCAGCAAAAGCAGAAGCGACTGCAGAGTGGAGCTAGCCTGAGCCTGTAAGAGAGCCAAGCGTGCTGTGGGTGAGCACCAGGGAAGCGGAAGCGCCTCAGCTCTTTGGAGCCCAGAATATCATAAGTCACAGACATCGAACTTTAAGCTATTTACACTGGTGGAGTTTGATCTGACTGTGACTGTGCCCTGATTCTTTTCTCTTAGAGTAAAAAATATTTAACCCATTTTTTTGTTTGTTTTATGGGAACCTGAAGTTAAAAGACTTGAATATTTTTAAGAGGCTTTATATTTTTAATTGTTGAGTATGTTTAAAGGCCTTAGATCTTTCTAGTTATTTTTAATTTATTTTCTAAATTTCACTTTATATTCCAACCACAGTTCTCCCTCCAACCCCTCCTCCTGTTTCCCCTCATCCACCACCCCCCAGCCAACCCCCAATTCACTCCTCCCAAAGGATAAGGGCTCCCATAGGGAGTTAACAAGTCTGATACATTAAGTTGGGGCAAGACCAAGTCCCCCCCACCCCCGCATTAAGTGTGAGCATTGCATTCCACCACAGGAAATGATCTCCAACAAGTTAGCTCATGCATCAGGGATAGATCCTCATCCTAATACCAGGGGTCCCTCAGATAGTTCAAACTTCACCACTGTCTCCCACATACAGAGTGCCAGTTCAGTTTCATGGGAACTCCACAGTTGTTGGTCTAGAGTTCATGAGTTTTCACGAGTTTGGTTCAGCTGTCCCTGTAGATTTCTCCACCATGATCTTGATCTAGATGCACAATCATAACACAAGGACACTTGCTCAACAATGTTCATAGCAGCACTATTCACAATAGCCAGAACATGGAAACAACTAGATGCCCCTCATCTGAAGAATGGATAAAGAAAATGTGGTACATTTACACAATGGAGTATCACTCAGCTGTAAAAAACAAGGACGTTGTAAAATTTGCAGATAAATGGATGGAATTAGGAATAAAAAAAAAACAGCCTGAGCAAGGTAACCCAATCACAGAATGACAAACACAGTATGTACTCATTCATAAGTGGATATTAGATGTAGAGCAAAGGATAATCAGACTACAATCCATAGCTCCAGAGAAGCTAGGAAATAAGAGGGGGAAATAGATGAAATCTCCTGCGTAAACTGGGGGTGAGGGAGGTGGTAAAAGGGAGGATGGGGTGAGAACATGAGGGAACAGGATGGTCAATGGCGGAGGGTAGAGTGGGAGAGCAATGATAGAGATATTTTAATAGAGAGTGCCATTATGGGGTTAAGGTGAAATATAGTGTTAGGGAAATTCCTAAGACTCTTAGCAAAAATGGAGAGAGTGTCTGAACCGGCCTTCCCCTGTAATCAGACTTGTGAATACCCCAACTATCACCATAGAACCTTCATCCAATAATTGATGGAACCAGATGTAAAGATCCACAATCAAGCACCAGGCCAAGCTCTGGTAATATAGTTGAAGAGAGGGAGGAGGGAATATATGAGCAAGGGAAATCAAGATCAAGATGGAGAAATCTACAGACTGTAGACCGTTTTAAATTAGTTGTGTTTTATATTGAGGTCTTGACATTAATATGAGGATGATTTGAGGATAAATCAGAAAAGATTTATAAATCAGAGCTGTGATTTAGTAGTAATGTATTAGTGTGTCCAATTAACAAGCTTTAATTGTCATGGCTGATTTTGCTTGTGTGTGTGTGTGTGTGGTGGTGGAAGGGGCACACATGCATGCTTGCGAAGTTGACCCAACCTAAAGTAATCTGGGACATAGATTCTCAATTGATACAATGCCTCCATCCATCATAGTACCTGATGGTAAGTCTGTTTGGCATTTTTTTCATTAATGATGTGGAAGGACTCAGACCCCTGGGGACTGTACTATCTCTGAAAAGGTGACCCTGAAGTGTACATGAAAGCAGACTTGGCAAACCATTAAGCAGTACCTTCCATGACTTCTGCTTTAATTCCTGCATCCAGGTTTCTGCTTTGAGTTTCTGCCCTGACTTCCCTTCAGGATGTACTGTAAGCTGCATACTGACATAAACTCTTTCTCCAAAAGTTGCTTTTGGCCATGGTCTTTATCAGAGCAATAGAAGCTAAACTAGGACAGTCTTTGCCAAGAATACTTCTGTCTTTATTTCTCATCGTGGTGTGGTTATTAAAATGGCTCATTTTCACTTCATTTGTAGAAATCCTAATTAACAGATTGATGACTAGTTTGATGAAACAGTGATTTAGGCCATTATTTGTAGCCTCAAAGAAATGAGTCAATAGAACATGAAATTGGAATGTTATCATGGTACCCTTCCTTACCCTACCCTCCAGATCACTATCCTAGAACGCAATATGTTAGATCAGCTGGAAAATGATCATCATTTAGCCACTTTGAGAGCTTGATAGACCAGAACAATCATTTACACAAATTATAGATTCATTATTTATACAAGTAATAGTAATGCCCCTTTCCTGAATTTACAAATTTGAAGTTGACGCCCTGTTTTAGAAACAAATGGCGTCAGTAAAAAGTTTTCTTTCTGCTCCATCTAGACTCCTAGCTCTATAGATAACACTACCTGCACTGAGGAGAAGTCTTCTCCTCCCAGTTAGTCCTCTAGACACACCTAGAAGTCTGCTTTGATCTCCTAGGTGACTCCAAATCCAGTCAAGTTAACAGTGATGACCAACTGTGGTTCCCAAAGTGATGTGTAACAATGTCATCTCTGATGAACATTGTGAGCCTGACAGGATTTAAAATCACCTAGACGTCTCACTGGTGGGCATGCCGGGAAGGGTTATCTAGATCACTTTAATTGAGATGGAAAGACCATCCTTATCACTGTGTAGCATCCTCCATGAGCTGGGGTCCTGAACTGAATAAATGGAGACAATGAGATGAACGTGAGTATTTACTACTCTCTCCTTACTGACTGTGGACCCATTTTGAAAGGTTATTTTTTTTCCTTTAGCATCTTCTGCTATGACTTTCCTACTATGAGGGATTGTGCCTTTGAACTGTGAACCAAAATAAACCCTTCCTTCCTACTTTAAGTTGCTTTTGTAAGGTGTTTTATTACGGTAATGATTACCTAATGTAGAACTCCGGAAAGCACATCTTAAATTTTAACTTACAAATATTAAAAGACTATTGTCTAGTCTAGATGCTGAAACTTCAGAAAAACATTTAGTGAGCTATATACGTCTGTCATTTCATCTCATCCTCTAAGAAAACATTTTGAAGTTGAATATTTGTTCAAACAGGGCTCTAGAAGAAAATTTAATCTACCCCATTACTCAATAGAAGTGTGACAGAAACATGAAGAGATGGACATCTGTACCCTGGGTTCCTGGTGATTGCTCTGAAAAGCACCAACTCTTTCTTAGAGTCCAGATCTTGGGTGTCATAGAGCCGCAGAGGAGCTGTAAGAACTGAGGAAATACACAGGGGCTGAATTTTGTTTCTGGTTTATCATAGCTCCAAAAAGGTAGCTAATAAATTCCTGGGCTGCCCCTATGGCTGGGAAAGATGCAAATACTTCTGTAGGTGTCTGGTAGTGGGTAGATGTGATACCAAGTGTTCCAGATCTGGAATGGGACAGTAGTTATGACAAGGAGTCACCACAGGAAGAGAATTTTGCCTCTTATATCCCAGGGCCCATTAAAGAACAGATCTGTCCTAGATGATGTCTTCAGCTTTGCACCACAATGCTTCAGGACCATGCTCAGTTGTTTCACCTCATAGCAGAGAGATGAGCAGACCAGAGGAAGCCTTACACTGTCACTATGACTTCCAGGACTCTCACACAGTCAAGGAGAAAACTGGCCTAGATTGCAGAAGGGACGGAGTGGTCAAAGAAGTTTCTGGGTAGCTTGCATTCACACCAAAAATGGCTAACTTTTCCCAAGTTGGCCTGTGGCAATGTTACTGCCTCTAAATATCATAAGACTTAAATAGGGATTGGGTGACTTCAAAGGTAAAATTGATTTCCATTCAGAGACTCACATATTAACACCTGTTTCCATACATAGATTAATGAATTAACACACTATAAATCTCATTGTGAGCAATTTTGATGTAAAAAAATATGTGCAAGCAAGTAACAGAAAGTTGCACCACTTCAGTAAGCCTTGGTGTAGTGTTATATCCAGGCAAGGGTGTTTTAAGGCATATTAAAAAAAAAATTTAACTTTGTATCTTAAATATTTATGCAAACTCTAAAGTCATACATGAGAAAATGACAACACATAAGAACACAAATATGAACTATGTATAGTGGTGGGTTTTAGAACAGAGTGGCTCTTTCAGTGTACACAATATAATCCACGAAAGAATTGTGTCTGACTATGTAAAATTGAAACATTTTTCTCTAGGGAAAAAGACAAAACTCAAGTGATGACAATAGAAAATGTTTGTAAACACTGCCACAAAAAGATTTTATCACAGTTTAAAAATTATTTCAGATAAATAATAAAAATATCAACACCATCAAAAATACCAACATAGAAAACAGAAGACACAAACAAAGCACAGAAAAATAAGTGTAAATAGTTTGGAAGTATGAAAAACACACACTTTTATTTGGGAAAGAGAAATTAGCAAATCTTCTCATAAATATAAAATTAAGTTAAGATGAGATTCTTTTTATTTTTCAGATTAGTGAATCACAATTTGCTTTTTAGCACACTATATTTAAGGAGATAGAATTGAGGCTCTTATAAAACACAATGAGTAAACTCTATGGGAAAAGTCTATGACACTTATCAGACACTTATCAAAAATAAAATCCATATGCCTTCAGGTATGATATGAATATTTAAATTCTTATGGGTTATTAATATTTCATATACATCAGATAGATATTGTGATTTTGTTTGAAAGAGAATATAGCTGTGAAAACCTATACATGTATTAGTAAAGGCTGACCAAAAGCAATGGGGATGTCTAGATAATGTGATTATTAAAGGGAGTAGGGCAGCCCAGAGGAACAGGCATAGATTATTTCAGCTGCATACATTGAAAGCGAGGTGTGGCACTTGACTAGTGGGCAATCACAACAGAATATATATATATATATATATATATATATATATATATATATATATATATATCATATCCCTGTATGTCCACGCAGTATCGGGGGCACACTAGGAACTAGGAGCTATGTGATTTCTTCAAGGAGAGGCAAGGTGCTGAGAAGCAGATTGGTGGGTGGCAACTCATTTTCCTTTTTTTCATTTTTGTATCTTTCCTATTTTATAACACTAACATTTATGTTATAACAAGAACATATAGAATAGTGGTGAGGGAGAATTGTCTGTATTCTATCAATCATGTTTTAAATAAACACTGATTGGCCAGGCAGGAAATATAGGCGGGAATACCAGACAGGAAGTAGAAATGATGCAATGAGAACAGGAGAATTCTGGGAAGGAGGAAGTTGATTCCTCCCACTTTTGCCCAGATCACCAAAGCAGCAGGATGTAATCTGCCCCACTGAAAAAGGTACTGATACACATGGCTAAAATAGATCAGAATAATGGGTTAATATAAGCTACAAGAGCTAATAAGTACTCTGAGCAAATGGGCCAATCAGCTTTATAACTTATAGAGATCTCTGTGTGATTTTTGTTGGGGCTTGCCCAAAGTGGGGAACTGGGCAGGACAGAAACCCCAACAAGCAGACCCCATTCATATTACATAATAGCATATACTCCCTCTTAAAGATAGGAAAGGAGAAAAAAGAAACACAGCCAAAGGAAAGGCACAATATGAACACAAAGGAACAATTCTTTACATAATACAGAAAAATAACCTAGATGCCATGCTAAGCTCACTGAGGCCCCCCTGGATTCTTTTCTTGCAGGGGTTTCTGGGGTGCTTAGAGGGAGGATGGCCACTGTTTTGTAGCCCACGGCCTGATTTAACTTTTCTGTCGTTGTTGTTTGGAGAAAAGTGAATTGTAGGCCTGTGGGAGGTAAAAATGTGCAGTTTCCAAGTCCCAGCCCCCAGACTGCAAACCTCAGACTGTGACCTTATGTGGAAACCATGTCCTCACAGCGGCAAGTGAATGACATTGCAGTCGTTAGAGTTTATCTTCCTCCACTATGACTGTGCCCTTATCAGAAAGGAATCTGAGGGAAGACTGATGTGTGAAGGAACACGGAGTGGTCACCCATCTAGAAGTCAGTGAACACCCCCTCCCCAGCAAAGCCGAGAGAGTCTGGGACAGCTCCAGCCCCACCTCCTCAGAGTCTTGCTAAACCTTAATCCTGCCAAAGAGGGAACAAATGGAGTGACTCTGCTCGGTGACTCACTCTGACTGTGTTTCAGGGGTCCCAGGACACTGCTCCCCTGCTTTTGCCAACTCTTTCCCTCCTCCAGGTTTCCAGACCCATTGCCTTTCCAGGTCTATTTCCTTCCTCCAGGGGAAGCATCCCCATGATCATAAAATGTAAATCCAATTAGCCTTTCCTTGACCCTACGTAATTCTATACTTTCTGCCACTCAGCAAAATGAAAGCTAAAGTCTGATAGTTTCCCTAGAAACAAAGGATCCTTCTGAGTGAGAGAGAGAGAGCAAGATAGAGAGAGTGATAGTGAACACAGGCTAAAAGTGTATCTTGTCATCCTTTTATTTGGCTGCAAGCTTTTCATTGTTTATCTCTACTGTAGTTTGTTTAACCATCGATTGCCTTGTTGGATATCATGATGCTTTCGGCTTTCTGCCACTGAGAGAATCCCTTTTAGGTGGACTTCATGACTCAAAGGGCAAGCGGCCTTGTCTTATTTGCTGCTTCTTCGAGGTGATGCACCTACTGCTATAAATACATTCTATTTCCAGCCCTTTCCTACTAAGCCCATGTGTCCTGTGCACAAGAAGCATTGATGAAAGCTTAGGAATGATGCTCCTCTTCCAATTGTTATGAACCAGCTCGGCTTCCAGACGCACCCAGCACAGAGCACACTCTAGACCCAAATGTGCAGTGAGAAGAGAGCTTGGCAAGAGTGGCTCTGAGACTCAGCGGTTCTAGAAGAGAGGATCGAATCTGTGTTCGTCCTCTGTCGTAATCAGAAATGTTGGTGATCTGTCACATTCTCAGCTGTTCATGGGGTTATCTGGGGACAGTAGGAGCAAACTTTTCCTGTCAAGGACTGGTTCATGTGGTGAGCTCTATGATCAAAAGGCCTGGGAGTTGCTGTCTATGGAGGAGGAACCGGTGTGGGCAGGTGTGGAACTGAGTGAGCCTGGACCGTTCTTGCTGAAGCCTTGTGCTGAGGGCTGGCATTGAATTGCAAAGAACTGTTACATGTCACAAGAATATCCCTCTTGAATTTTGTTTCAGTAATTTAAAATATGGCAAAGTCACGCAGTTCACAACCTGCCCTTAGAAGGAAGCAGTGAGCCAGGCAGTGGTGGTGTATGCCTTTAATCCTAGCACTAGGGAGGCAGAGGCAGGAGAATCTCCGTGAGTTCCAAGACAGCCTGGTTTACAAGAGCTAGTTCCAGGACAGCCATGGCAGTTACACAGAGAAACCCTGCCTTGAAAACAACAACAAAAACAAACAAATCATAAAAGGTGGCAGGCTGTTCCTGGAGTCTGTGGTCTGACACTTCCCGGTGTAGAAATTATTTTGTTTTTTTGTTTTTGTTTCGTTTCAATATTTTTAGCTTTCGTTGAATCTCTGGGGATTTTACATCACACTTCCTGATCCTGTTTATCTCCCTGTCTTCTCACTTTTGCTCTTTGCCCTTGCAACCTCCTCCCAAAACAAAACAAAAATTGAAAGAAAACCCACAAATCAATAGCATATCCCATTGAGCTGCAAAGTCTGCCCTTTATTCCATTCATCTTTCCTTGTCAGTGTTTACTGCTATGAGTTGTTGGTCTGCTCTGAGGCCTCTGGCTTCTGCTGCATTGGCAATGGTAGACTCTCTCTAGGACTCCTCAGATATCCTGCTGCTGTCCTGTGTCATGGAGATCCTATTTTGGTTTGTTCCCTTCACATGCTTCAATAGTTCATAGAAGTAGTGGATGCTGAGGTGGGCCAATTCATACCCCTAGTTCTGGATCTGAATGGTAGTTGGGTTGGTCAGCCCACCAGCTTTTTCTCATAGTCACTACCGAGGCTAACTCTACAGCGCTGCCTAGGTTAGCTCACCCAACACAGCCTGTAGCAAGGGGCAGGGCCAGTTCTGTTCTCAGGTCTCCAGAGTCAATTCACCCACGTTCATACCCCCAGGACCAGGCAGAGGAGTGTGTGTGTGTGTGTGTATGAGTGTGCATGTGTCCTCCTGGTCTCACACCCTCAGGCCCTCAGGGCTGGCTCTCCTGTACTACCCCAAAACAGGGTCATCTCTATGTGATCCCCAGACAAGGTACAGAGCCTGCTTTCTTGTGGGCTGCAGCCGGTGAGGGTTAGAAGCTGAGAGATAGTTCTTTCATGTTCATGACGCCGGGGTCAGCTCTCTCGCCTGCCATAGGTGGCAATAGGTGAGCTGGGAAGGGCATCTTTGCTTCACCCATGCCCCCACATGGCGAATGAGGGAGTGGGGACAGGGCCAAGCTCTCACTATATCAGACTCGGCCTATCTATATCCCCCAAAAATAGATTCAGCTCTAAAGTACCATCCTGGTGAGCTGTATGTCCATGGTAAGAGATGGGGTCATCTTTTCCAGTGTGTGTTGAGGGGAAGCTTTTTCCCTGAGGGGCCAGGTCAGCATTCCTGCTACAGTACCCACTGAATGACAGGACTAGCTATCCCAGGGCCAGTAAAGGGCCAGGTTGATTAAACACGGCCCCAAGATTTCCACCATGAGATTCCTAAGACCCCTGGTATTAGCATTAGTCATGGACATCATCACAGACCCCAGCTATAGCAGGTCCATTGACCCAGACATGACACTTGGCAGCATCTCGGCCGAACATCACCATGGTCCCAGTGGCCAAGCAGACTAAACAAATCGGTATGACCCTGGTGGCAACATGGCCATTGGACTGGTCTGGACCCTGGGCATCTACAGAGTCCTCAGTGGTATCAGGAGTCAAAAACATCAACTCAGACTCTGGCTGCCGTAAGATCATAGACCCAGACATGACCCTGGGCAGCAGCCCTGGTTCAGATAACACCATGGTCCCGTATGAGATCACAAGTCACTCTGATCAGCATGGCCCCCACAGCGGCATGGTCCCTGGAGACGTACCTGGTTACAGGTTACAGCCCAGACCATGGACATCAATGTAGTCTCTGACAGTGATGTGGGAGTGTCATATATCAATCTGTTGATTTCATTGGTTAAGTAATAAACCATGGGCTCATAGCTTAGAACATAGGTGGGTGGAGTAAACAGAACAGAATGCTGGGAGGAAGAGGAAGAGCCTCAGACAGAGACGCCATGCCCCACTCCTGGGCAGACACACGCGATGAAGCTCCGACCCAGGATGGACGTAGGCTAGAATCTCCTTGGTAAGCCACCTCGTGGGCTACACTGGAAATGGGCTAGTCCAGGTGTGAGAGTTAGCCGAGAAGAGGCTAGATAGAAATGGGCCAAGCAGTGTTTAAATGAATACAATTTGTGTGTTGTTATTTCGGGGCATAAGCTAGCAGGCGGCCGGGGTGCTGCGAACACAGCCCCACCGCTCCTATTACTACAAATGGCACCCAGACGTGTGGATAACTGAGTCCACAGAAAGCCTGAGAAAGCTTGGAAAAGAATAGAGTAAAGCATGTTTCTTGTGGCAATTTCTTGGGTCTGCTCTGCTTGCTAGAGGCAAGCAAGCACTCTCATCTAAGAGAGGCTTTCCTGACTCGGCTTTAGCTGCAAAACCCTGCAGCTCTTAAGAGATCCGGCCACGAAACACTTAAACGGTGTTGAAGAAAAGCTAAACACATGCTTTTCGGTTTTCAGCCATAGCAGGAAAAAAGCTGCGCAATTAAAAATGCCGGCTTTCTGGGCCATCCTGCCAGGGCAAACTCTGACTCTTTTATGCAGGCGGTTCATGCGGTTTGCAAGCACAGGCTGCTGAAGCTCGCTTGCTGGCAGGGACCTTGAAATGCCATAGAGTTGTGGCACTGAACATGGCTACAGCCAGTACCTCAGCCATGAGGCTGGAAAGCTAAGGAATGGGCTACATCTAGCCAGCAAAGCCACACGCCTTTAGTCCTACTGATATTGCTTGGTACATTAAAGACTCATGTGGTCAGAAAAACAGAGAGATATACAGTAAAGAGAGATTCAAAGACAAAGAAAAATTTTAAATGATTTACAGTGTTAAAATATATGCAGACTAAAAGTTAAAATTCTTAAAGTAAAAAACAAAAATAAGGAAGAAAGAGAGTAGTTGGGTGCGGTAGTACACACCTTTAATCCCAACACTTGGGAGGCAGAGGGAGATTGACCTCTGTGACTTCAAGGTGTGGTAGCACACACCTTTAATCCCAGTGTCTAGAAGGCAGAGACAAACAGATCTCTGTGAGTTCAAGGTTTAGTAGTGTACACCTTTAATCCCAATGCCTGGGAGGCAGAGACAGGCGGATCTCTGAGAGTTCGAGGACAACCTGGTCCACAGAGTTATTCCAGGTCAAAGATATACAGAGAATATAAAATAGAAGTAAAAAGAAACGAAATAGAGGTTAAAACAAAGCTGTACAAAGATGGAAAATAAACAGAGAATTTTGATACTGTATGCTATTATGCTCTCTTTGAATTATTTGAATGCTGAGGAAAGAGCAACAGCTGCTAAAAGATATTTATTTATAAATGCTGCTGAACTAATCCAACATAGATATTTTGATGCCTTGACTTTGAAATTTGGATCTAAGGACATGATGCTTTGGAAAGGAGTTTCTTATTTTGTTTTCACAGAGGATGAGACCCTGTTCATTTCTTCTATTCTGATTTGGTATGATGGACCACGCCCTCCTGAAGGGTTGGTGTGAACACCTTCAGAAAATTGCTTCGCTCAACTGCCAACTGAGATGAAACTAGCACACAGGTTATACCATGAAAGACCTAATTAACAACGCCCCCATACAGCAGGAAGCAGTTTGGAGAGAAAAAACTGCGCCCATGTTCCCAAATATGGTTTATAAACGTTCTTTAACATTTAAAGGGGGATATGATAGAGATATGAATAATTTACATTGATATGGATTTTGTTTTAGTGATTTAAATTTAAGGTCAATATTGTTATATGTATATGTGTTTCTGATCTTGATTAAGGTACTGTGATTGTGTAGTTCATTTAAAAATGTAATGTATAATTAAGAAATATAGGTTAATGGATAATCATCAGTAATAGTCAAGCTTGTAGTCACGTTAGTTAAGATTTTCTAGATGTACATAGATATATTTTAGATAGGCATTCTTCATATTTTTCAAAGATTATAGAATATAAATTTTAAATATTTTAATAACTTAGGGTTTTTCATGACAATGAGATACTCTGCTCCTGGCAGCACCAATCTACTTCAAGAAGAAGACGGGCATCAAAGAGGATCCTTATGGAGTTTGATAGCCATTTGGACAAGAAACTGCTCTTGCCTGGACTATTGCATAAACTGGACACAGATTACCCGCAGAGAGAGGACTACTGAACTTGCCTAAAGGTGAGATGATCTTTCGGGGTTCCTGATTCATGAAAGAGTCTGCAAGACATTCTGTAGGACACAACAGATAATGACTGAACTGACTTTGAAATGTCCTGCCTCATGGAAGTGTCTCTGGATACCATGGGCCTGTAGGCCGAAGATGGATGCCCCAATAGTACAGAGAAACTTTGGATGACTGTCCAGGCAGTGAAATGTCTCTGTCATTTCTAGAGTTTTGGATTTCTTGTTTGCTTAGGTAATATTGTATCTTTCTGGAGTCTTTGATGGAGTTAAGAATAGTTAGTTATAGTTATAGTTTTCCTTAGTTATGATAAAGATTATTGTAATTTTTACTTGATAACTGTTTTGTTATATGTAATTTTGCTATGTTAAAGTTAAAGCCTTTTTTTTTTGTTTAAACAGAAAAAGGGGAAGTGATGTGGGAGTGCCATATATCAATCTGTTGATGTCATTGGTTAAGTAATAAACTGCTTGGGCTCATAGCTTAGAACATAGGTGGGTGGAGTAAACAGAACAGAATGCTGAAAGAGGAAGTGAGGTAAGACACCTCAGACAGAGACGCCATGCCCCGCTCCTGGGCAGACACACGCGATGAAGCTCCGACCCAGGATGGACGTAGGCTAGAATCTCCTTGGTAAGCCACCTCGTGGGCTACACTAGAAATGGGCTAGTCCAGGTGCGAGAGTTAGCCGAGGAGAGGCTAGATAGAAATGGGCCAAACAGTGTTTAAATGAATATAATTTGTGTGTTGTTATTTCGGGGCATAAGCTAGCAGGCGGCCGGGGTGCTGCGAACACAGCCCCGCCACTATTATTCCTACAACCATGGACATCAATGTAGTCTCTGATGGCAACATGGGTCCAAGACATCAATGCAGACCCCATCTCTGATAGTACCATGGGCCCAGACATGGTCCTAGGCAGCAGCCCAGGCTTTTATGTCACCATGGTCCCAGGTGGTGGCACAGGTGAATCAGCATGGCTCCTATGACTCACATGACAATAGGCATGACCCCTTAACCAGTATAGCCTCGAACATCATCGTGGCCCAAGGTGGTGGTGGCCCAGACCACAGACCTTTGGACAGCCCTCAGTGGCCACAGACACTAAACAGGCCCTCAGCTGCTTCATGGCCTCAGACCAAGACTTACCCCTTGACTATATCCCAGCCCTGGACGTCACACTGGACTCGGGTAGCAAGCAGGTCATTTACATCAGCCTACTCCTCACCAACCCTCTCATGATAATGGCCCCCTGATGCCTGGTGGGCCCCTGGATTAGTTACAGGTAGCACCTGGTTGAGTCCTGCCCACCCCAGTTGCAAGCATGACGTGGAGATGTTGCTTTTTGTCTCTTGAGTGCCTGGGACTAGAACCCACAGGATTTGTATGATGTTGACCAAACGCCTGGCACCAAAGGCCTTCTAGGTGACAATCAGCTCTTGGTTGGCTGTGCCTTCCCAGGCCAGGGGTCTTGGGGGAGCCACTGGAAAGTGCTGATCGGCTTCTGGTTGCCGGTTCTGCAGTATGTTAGAAAACCCCTCCTTGAGGAGACTCAGATGCTTCCTGCAGGCTTTTGCAGGCTTTTTAAAATTCACAAGGTATCAAGACTACTTTGGGCGCCACTGAATGCTAAAGCAGTCAAATGGGTAAATTAATGTCACTGCATATTAACTGCTGTCAGTATCGATTCAGATCACAGGTGGGCATATTGCTTGAAGGAACCAAAGAGCATTCATCCCTATGGTTTTATGTAGAGTAGTTCCTGGATCAAGCCAAACCATAATAGTACTTTAGGGACCCAAACCTTACTGACTCCTTCTCCCCCTTCATTTGTCCTCCTCCGTGGAGTCCAGACTTGTCTGTCTCTGTACACCTCACACTACAGAGTTCTTGCACGCTGCACACAGACTATACAGCGAGCCACAGGGAAATTTCTCTCATCTATCACTCTGTTAATGGCGGGCTATGGCTGTGAACATTGTTGGTCACGTCAGTGTGTCATTTGTATAAAGAAGACTCTTGTTCAGCTACAGGAAGGATTGCTTTTGTTTTGTTTTTAAGCAGACGTTTTGCTGTGGGAACTCAGAGTCTCTTTCCCTCAATGGCCAACCGTCTGTATGCATACTTTCTATTTTATTTTTAGTTGTGTGTGTGTGCCCATGAAGGCAGATACCCAAGGAGATTATAAGAGGGTGTCAGATCCATGGAGTTGGGGTTACAGGTGACTGCACATCACTCTTTGAAGGGACAGGCAACCACACCCAGGTCCTCTACCATGAGTTCTTAACTGCTGGGCATCTCTTTAGTACTCTAGATGAGTGTATTTTGTTTTATATTTTATATAACTTTACAAGTTGTAATTTCTTTTTCCCCTCCTTCATCTTCTAATGGAGGACACTGCTTTTTTAAAGGAAAGAACAAGGTATTGGTGGTGTTCAGGGTGTGAAAAGTCTAGGTTTGGTGGGAGAAGCATTCCAAGGCTTCATGTTTGCCAGCTACTGTCTCATATAGTTAGTAATCTAGGGGTGTCTTTTCTCCGTAATTTCCAACACTTCCACTTGAAGTCCCAAGTTTATCTTGCTTTTTAAATCTTTGTCCAGTGCTTCCATTTGCAAACCTGGGAGTCCAGGCATGCGTAACCCCAATTTGGAGACTTCAGGCTAGCAAGATGGTATTCCAGGGTCAGAGCAAGTGAAGATCCTGGGACAGCAGCCTGCCCTGGGAATTACTGGCGAGGTTTTAGGAGTGACAGCAAGGAGCTCGGCTGTCTGATGCACCCAAGGAAGAAGGAAAAAAAGATCTGTCCAAACACGGAATGCTCACTATAAGAATTGAGGAAACATTGCCTATTTGTTTGGAGCACATTTCATTATTTTTAAACATATGCAGCCTGTAGTTCAGTGAGCACGTCAGGGATAATAGAAGAAGAAAAGCAAATGAGGGGAGGCGGCACTGGTCCTGACTCTTCTCCACAGCTGGCTGCTGGGTGAGACAGGGCCTTCCACAGTGTGGTTCCCTGTCTGTCACCTAATGAAATGCAGTAGGGGGATTAATGTCATTAACTGAGGCCAACATGCTGTGTAGTAAACAGACACCCGCCCCCCATTTCAGGGGCTGTTTCTCAGCTCCTGCCTCCTGGCCTCAAAGGTCACTCCCTAGCCTTCTATTAGTTAAATGGGAAGAAATTAACTGGGCTGGAGAATTTTGTGGTCTATTTGAGGGAGAGCAGGCTCTGGGGGATTTAGCACCTAAGTCGGCCCCTCCCTCCTTTTTTTTTCTTGCCCTAATAGGAGCTTAAATTTCTTCTTTGGGGGAAACTTGAGGTAACCAGAGACAATAAAAGTCCTCCAAGCACATGCTTTACAGAAGAAAAAAAGAACCCGTTTTTATTTTGATAAGCAAATTAACTACCAGGTGTGGAAAAATGGGGGTTGATATTGGGTTGTCTTGTTCATCTCTCTTCGCTGTGGAACTGTGTTTCTCACATATCTGAAAAGCCAACCGCTCAGAAATGAGTGCCCCACCTCTTCATGAACTCCAAAGAGTGGAGAAAGCAAACAGCAGCAATATGAAAAAGTTGAATTTTCTCTTCTCAGAAAACACCCAAAACTTGGTTCTAAAGAACCTGCAGTGTGAGAGGAGGGGTACAGAAAGAACATGGGGAAGAAAGTCGTGCACTTCCAGAGGACAATGATGACACAAGCAGAGAACCTGAGGGAAATGTGGTCATCCCTGAGAGAACCATGGAGAAACAAAAGAAAAGGAAGAAATAGCATCCAAGGAAAAGAGAGAGACTGTCTGAGGGCAGTGTGACAGGGGATGCTCAGGGTTGGCTCAGAACCTTCAGGAATCTTATTTTTTAAAGGGCATCGTGGCAGATTTTCTATCCTCTCCATATCAGCAGGTCAGAAAGAGAAAGGTAGACAGGCAGAAAATCCCACAAAAGATCCAGGAAGCAATCCCTCTAGCCTTTCAAGGTTAGCAGAGTCACTAGGCTCTGGAAGCTTTGAGAGAGGAATGACATCTCAGGCCCCCTACTGCTACCCAGATTGTTCTCACTGGTCATCTAGTAACTTTCCTACATCCTATGCCAGAAGCCTTCAGGAAGGAATCTTCCTTCATGACTCTGTCTATATCAGACAACAAGGAGCCTGAGATTATCTTCTGCCTTCATAGTTCCCACTCTGCCCCCCATAACTAAGTGATCCCAATAGGGAAAGAGTGCTGTCCTATCTACCAGCTACTTCCTGATCCTTCCATATTCCCTAAACCCCTGCACTCCTAACCCAGCGAGAGTCATGTTTCCCCTTTAGTGTGGGCACCTAATGTTCTTGGTTTAGATTTAACCCTGGCCAACTGAGACAGGAGAGTCTTCCCTGGCAAGTCCCACTGAATCCTGGTACAGTGCATGTCTTATTCCTACTGAACGGCTTTCTGCCTCAGCAAAACCCTCTAGCCTATGGCTGCTCAGGGTAGAGGGAGGATAAAGGGGAGGCAGAGATAGAGAAGTTACGTTTCCATTGTCTGAGATCCATATAGAACCTGCCTCTCAAAAGGACATAGAAGAATATTTATAATGTATGCCCTTAACGCACTGACGTAGAAGTTGGACTTTGGAATTGGAGAAGAGACAAATGAAACTAGAGCCCCACCTCCTCTCTCTGAAACAGATCCTAAAAGATTCCCTGTGGCCTGGCCAAAGCCAGCAGTTCTCATGTGTGATAAAATAAACTCTTCCAGCTGGAGAATGCCGGGGTTATATTTTTATCTCTGGTGTCTGGTGACTGCATAAACTAGAAGAACAAGGCTAGAGTGATTTATATGTGTCATTAGAAACCGAGGACTTTTAAGGGTTCGTAAACATGTACAGTATGGGACATATTAGGCGTACCATTTGGATAATACAAAACACGCATGGCAACCTTGAGTACTTACAAATTTGATGCAGAGAGAAAGTGAAGTATTTGTTTCTCTCCATTCTTTCTCTTGCCTGGCCAGAGAGTCACATGACCTACCCCATGTGAAGAAAGAGAACAGAGGTTTGAAGATCCTGGCTCGGTTTCAGCCAATGGGGGGAGGGATCATTCAAAATTTAGGGTTATACCACAATCACCTGTGCAGTTTGTCACGGATCCCGTCTGCAGAGCTTTTGATTTAGTGGTGAGTGTTGAAGTCTGAGAATCTTCATTTTATGAATGCCTCCGCCAAGCCTGAAGTTTATCCAGCGCGCGGATGGAGATTTGAGGACTCTGGTTGATGTTACAGTCCAGACCCACGAGCACGGTGTTCAGAAGGAGCAGTTTGCTAGGAAAGGGTGATGCGCAACGCACGCCAAGCCCTATTTACTAACCGCACAGGCTTCTTGAGAGCGGCTACCGCCATCTTGGTGGCATTGCTTCCTACATGCGGCAGAGGGCGTCTCTGGTCCAGGCCGTGTAGCAGCCTCTACAGCTGAACCATGGCAAAGGATGTGGACCTTCTTTCACTTAACTCCTCGTATTGGGGCCCAGAACTAGAGAAAAACGTGAGGGGCTCACGTGGCCATGTGTGTGTGATTAACATGTGAGCAACTCATAAACATGGGTCTGAGCAAGGAAGACCATTTTTCCCCCCAGAAAATTACTTACTTTGTGGGTGCTGCCCTGTAAGTAGCTTCACATGAAACACACTGGAGAATCATATATCTCTATATTTATCTGTGTGTGTGTGTGTGTGTGTGTGTGTGTGTGTATCTATATAAATATCTCTATCTATGTAGATAGAAAGATAGACATCTAGTTAGATATATAGATATACATAATGGAGGGAAGGGGACAGGGACAACTACACTATTATACACTTTAGTATTTAATGGTTTGGACTCATACCAAAGGCAATCCACTTGAAAAGGAAAAAAAAAAAAAAGGCTTGCCCCTTCAAGGGCTGCATAAGGTGACAGAAGCCGCTCTATGAAAGTAAATCTCACTCTCACTGCCCAGCTGGCCGATTGTTCCAAGCCAGTAAATCGCAGATTCAACAAACGCATTCAGGAAGGAGAAGCAGATGAGTAACACCAAGCTGTGCCGATAAGAAGGCCAGGCAAAGTCTTTGAATTTGTGCACAATGGAATAAATACCTTTCATCCACTCGCCCCGCTAAGCAGGCAACACCAGGAAACTCATTTTCCAATTAGTCAGCAGGTTTCGGCGCCATTACCTTGGAGATCAGATTTGCTACCATTCAAAAATGCATCACAGACAGTGTAGGAAGAGTTAAGCATCCTGCCTGGCATGTGGGGTCTGGGAGGAGGTGAAATGAGATTAGCTCCAGGAAAATGGGACGGTTTACATTACCAGAGGGGCTCTACCTGGCTCCAGGCTTAACAGTGAACAACGCTCTCAGCATATGGCCTTACAATGGATTAGTGATCAAGTACGATTAATCCTAATAGATCGTCTTTTGAACCTCGGTGGCTTGTTAGGTGAGAAAAAAATTGTCTGTCCCCAAAGTGTCAGGTGAAACTCTCATTTGAGGTAAGGCTACCATGTGGAGATGGGTCTCCATCTGGTGGCTTCCTTTTGTGAAACTCCACCAGAAGGTGTTTTAATGAGGCTTTTATAGCAGGCGCCACCTGCCACTAATCTGCCCCTCTAAAAAGGTGTAATTGAGGGTTGGTTTTACAGTATGGCTCATAGCCTAACCTTGGGAATTCATCAAGAAATGCAAATCTGGGTGGGATGGTGTAATCACGAAATGCCATTTTGGCTTTTGGGTTAGACTGAAGTGGTTATAGAAATTTGTGGTTGGTTAATTATAACCAGCTATGTAGTAGCTTCCCCTTTCCGTTAGATTAATACGTGTGTCATCTCAGAATTAAATAACCAAGTTGATGGTGACCATATGTCTTCATTCAATTCTTTGCACATGTAAAGAGTTGCAAGGCTGCTCGTGGTTCACACAGTTTGGAGGTTTCATTTACACGATTCATGTTGAACTGGTTCAGATTTACTGTGTGTTTGTCTCCTGATCAGTGCTTCAGTCCCACAGTGCGTTATTTCAGTGAGACATGAGGAAATTACAAAATCACAGACATGTTTTCTGTCGGTGGTACCAAGAGGAGAGAGTGATTCTTTATCTCTTTAAAGACACGGATTTTTGTCACACACAGAATCTTGTCCCATTGCTCTCCTGACATGGTTCTTTGCTGGTTACCAAGGACTGTGCCTGAAATGCACTTGGCTGCAGAAGGAGGGAGAATAAAACAGAACAACTGGGAATCTTTAAAAATTTCAACAGGCGATTGAGTCCCTCTACATCCAAGCGCTCTGCTTCAACCTGGAATTACCACTCACAACAATGATCTTGCACAGACCCTGCCTCTCTATAGCATAGTTTCTGGCTCACTCCTATGCCTTCAGTTTTATTTCTGAAAGTAATTTACCTTCACTGATATCATCTCAAGATATTATAGTTAGAAACATTTTGTACAAATAAACAAATCCAGAAATCTGGTATAGTCTTAGACAAATTTTAATTCTATCTATACTCAATTCAGAAGTAAAAAAAAAAAGAAATACAGAACCCCCCTTTACACATTTTCAATTATAAGCTTAAAAATGAAATATTGCAACAAAGGTAGATGACCTGAAACATGTAAAAGGACAGTTGGCTTACAAGTCAAATTTGGGGTGATATTCATAAATAGAAAGTGTGACTTGGAGGCAGGAATCATAAATTGTTGGCACAAAGGTAAAATTCGACCTGCAGTTTTATATTTGGGCTTTTGTTGTTTTTGTTTGTTGGCCTGCACATGGTGTGCATATTTTAATACAAATTTTAATCCATATGTACACAATGTACTTTTCCTTGTTTGCCAAAGGACCCATTTACTTCCTCCCTCATCTCACGCCCCCGCACATTAATAAAATTCAGCCCCAGACCTAAAATAATGAGGCTGATTTTCGCACACCCCTGTGAATTGACTTTTGAATCAATCCAGGAGCATGTCTGCATTCATGTGCTGTTGCTGAAGCCCTTGGGGAAGAAGGGAGATAGCGGGCACCCTCCCAATTAGCAGGATCACAGGAGCCAAATCTGCCACTTCTAGAACTAAATATTTTATTATCATCTTGCTCTCATAGTCCTAGCATCCTTGGGTTAAACCGAGGTAACAAGGCTGGAGCAACGTGCTAGGCGCGGGGGAAGATTTGCTCAAGCTCTGCAACCTCTTTTCCACAGGGGGAAGGTTTATGATGGGAGTGTGTAAACCTTTAGAAGCCTCCCCTTTCCTGATGCTCTTCTCCGGGCTTCAAGTCTCCTCGACATGAATCATTTGAGTTGATTCTGCCAAAGAAAAAGAGTGCATGAACTTTGTTCTCCCATGGCCAAAAGAATGAGTTCCACTTTTTTTCACTTTAGCTCTAGATAAATTAGAGAAATTGGTCCATCTTTCTTCCAAAGTATTCCGTCAGACTTTGTTTAATGTAGAGGAAATAATAGTTGCCTAAACTGCGCATGCTACACAGTTGTCTGGCATGCAGCCTGTGTGCTGTCACTGGCTCTGTCCATGCATTTCATCAGGCATGCAGCCTCCTTCCCCCTGCCTCAAATTCTGTGCTTGCATCCCTTAAGGCACTGGCTCTATATTCAGACTCACTATGAGGAGTTTTTATGGGTCAAGCCTTTTGGGTTTCCTCACATAGGGTTCTTTCCACATCTCAGGATGCACTTGACTCCCATGCCCCTGCCAACACTCAAGTACTTGGTGCCTCTCACATCATTTCTTTCCTCTCCCCAAAGCTCAGTCTCTGCCAGGATATTCCTCCATTTCTGCCCACATTCTCAGGGCCCAAGAACTTTGTTGGAAATGTTCCTTTGTGTCCTTTCATTAGGAACTTTTAGATGTGAGGTCTTAATCCAAAGGAATAAAACTGGCTCGTTCACCTATTCTCTTCAATTCTTATTCATTTTTTTCATTATACAGGTCTCACATTCAGGCTCTTTAAGTGGAGTGGGGAATATGAAGGTCAGGAGAAAACTTTATGATATCCCACAACCATACTTAAGGTATGTTTGAGAGAGAAAGAAAGAGAGAGAGAGCGATTTCAAGTACACATCTACTTGTGTAAATGAACCATGAAAGTGAGAACTGGAGAATCTTTGTGAGTGTGGTTTAGGTTTGCATCTTGATACACTTCAGAAATGGCAAGGATCAGAATGGAGATACACTGACAAAATCTTGGAGCTACAACCTGTCTGCATAAAACAGATGGGGATGATTGATTAACTCATCAAGAAGCCAAATCAATTTTCCAAAACTCTTTCCTTCCTCCACGAGTCCTGCCCTGCCCCGTGTTTCAGTGATTACATTTCGTATGAGCGTGCATGAAGCGTTGTCTTCAGTTACCTCTCACTCCCTTCCTTCGCCAGGCATGGCTGGATCCCAGTCTTCAGCACACAGCTCCGTGCCTCGCCTGTGAGCTCCCCGAGAGCTCTGCAGTGTGCCATTTCTCCTATGGAGAACCCACATGGAAGTTCGTTTTCCCCTCTCAGATTTTCTACATGAGTCCCCCAAATGAGGTTGGCTTACCTTGACGTTTTATTGTTACCTGGCATTTTACCTTCCTCCTCAGTGTACCACATATGTTTCTAACCTAGGCCAGGAAAGTTTTAAGAAAAGAGAGAAAAAGAGAAGCGCAAAGTAGAGGAGGAATGGAAGAAGTCTACGAAAAATCTAGAAACAAGAGTTTTTAAAATCATTTATTTTCTATTTTAGAAAAGTCTTTTAAATGACATCTTTATAACAACATAAAAACATAGGAACCAGAAAACATGATGGATTTCTGTATAACATGAAACCTTCTAGCCAGGACATGGTACTGGGTCTAATGGCTGTCCATGAAAACAAGCTGGCAGCCTCTGGCAGAGGTTCACTTGCAGAAGTGCTTACGAGGCTGTGTGCACAGAAGATTCCTGACCCAGCACAGGGGCTTTGATTCAGTAGACTTGGGTCGGATTCCAGGAATGTCAGTTGTTAACGGCCACTCACAGTGATTGCGGCACTGCAGTAGAGACAGGGCTCCAAACTTGTGGGCTCTTCATCAAAATCTTCAGTGCCTTCCTTGTCTGTTGGCGAACCTGATGGGGGAGTTTTAAAAATCGATGTGTCTGCAGGAGGAAACCTTTGCAGTAAGGAGCTGTGAAATTTATGGGTGATTTTTGAAATTTGATTTAATTTAAGGAAGAGCTGTTTTGGACCAGCATTAAGCTAAAAAAGAAAACATCTAGCCTTGAGGCTGTCATTGTCCAGTCACAAGCATCAGGCCGATTACAAGCAACCCAGGGCAGAAATGGGATGTGAGTGTTCCGACTGTCTACACAGCCTGTGGGAAGTCATGGGATTTCCAGGCCGAGAGCCATTTGTGCACATAGTTCACCAACTTGCTTCTTAGAGAAACCCAACATTTGCTGGCTGCAGGTGCAAACTGCAGCCCAAGGGAGATATTCCACAGCTTGCAGTCTGACACACTGTCCTGCCTGCCCCATTCCTTGGAGAGGATCTGAGTCTGGTAAACTATACTGGTACGAGGGCTGCTGGTCACAAACCCAGTGCTGGCAGCCTTGTAAAAGTCACAATTATCCAATAGCTCTTCAGTATCTCATAAAAGCCACGATGAAATGAACTTGGGGCAAAAGCTGATGTTTGTTTCCAGAATCCTCCCATTCAGTTTATTTTTAGGGAGGAAGCAAAGGTTAAGGCCACTCCATTGTTTTATGAACACAGACATTCAAACCGACTTGAAGCTAAAGTGCTGAAACAATGGTAGTGCTCTAGCTTTGGGGTGAACACACACGCAGAGAGAGAGAGAGAGAGAGAGACAGAGACAGAGACAGAGACAGAGACAGACAGAGAGAGACAGAGACAGACAGAGACAGAGACACAGAGCAAGAGCACATCTATTTAATTCATCCATTAATTCATTATTGGCCAAGTCAACCAGTAATTGAAACTTAAGGTTTTTATCCAACATATCTAACATTAAAAGGAAGGTTGCAGACAGACATGGGTTAATGGACAGGATTAATATTAGCACTGTTCTGTTTAATCTCCAAATCCACACCTATTCACTCTGATGCTTGTTTCTAAGGTTTTCAGCCTTGACGAACCTTCTCTTTCAGCAACCCAGCCAGCGTGTCTCAAGAGAACTTAAGTTTTCCTTCTTATTTCCATCCACAAAACTTTCGGTTCTGACAGTATGTGGCTTCATCCCTGATTGATCTTGAACTGGCATGATTTAAAAGGTTCTCCCAAGTGAGAAGTTCCATGAAAATAGGCATCTTTCATCTTTGGAGGCAAAGAAGTCCTGTGCCACATGGTGGGTGGCAGTTCCTTTGATCAGCATGTCTTTGCTCAAGCCCAGAGACTGAGTCACCCTACCAGGCATAGCCGTACAATAGGCAGCAGTCACCCTACCAGGCAGAGTAGGACAATAGGCAGCCAGTATCCCAGTGGAAAAGATGCTCAGGGATGGTTGGGAATTTCCATCCGAGCATCTTAATCCCATGGCTTGAGTCGTCACCATGAGCTCCACTAGGCCCATTAAAATGACTTCAGGTCACCTCCACTGAGCCTGCCCATTCACTCTGAAACAATTATCCTAATCCCCTTAGCAGACCCGATCCCTTAACGTTTATGAAGTGCCCTCCTATGCAGGGTGCTGACATTTTCCAACAACACTGGCCTCTTTGAAATGCCAATCAAAAACCCTTCTTGTTAAAATACATGACCCTCTCTGCAAGTATAAACAGACCTTCATACATCATTGCCACCGCCATCATTAAAAAGCACTTACAGTCCGCCCACCTGTGTATGAGGCTGTGCTGCTGGGTCCAGCCCAAACAAGTGCCTGAAGTGCTGACCTCAGGAAGGACCACTTACAATCCTGCCACTTCAAGGTTCTTCTGCTGCTTATTTAACAGTCTGTGCCCCTGGGCATGGGCCTGCAGTAGACCATTTCTGGTGGCTAGGTAATTGCCTCAAGAGGATTAATTAGCTGCTCAACATAGCAGCTCTTGGAATAGTCTCCCGTGGCAAAGCTCAGCACTATAAAGTTTTACCCAAATACTCTTTCCCGGAACTTTAGGCACGCCCCCCTAGTCCTCATGAAGTCAGTTCCCCGGAGCTGATTGCGAAGGTTCCGGCAGAGTTTTCATCGTCCTCCTTCATATCGTTTTTATGAATACTCATCACTAAGGAAGCAAGGGAGAATGAATACAATTAGTGATGGTCCAGCCTTTGGGATACCGGCAAGCAAGCACGTGTCAGAGGGTGTAGATTTATCTATCACACCGTTGCCTACTGCCTAGGAAATTTTGGAGAAATGTTCTGAGACACAGCCTCCTCCAGTGTAAAATGGAAACCATGCACTGTCAACGGTTGTCCTGAAGGTTAATTAAAGCAATATATTCTCAAGATATAGTCTTTGAATCTTGGTGGCACTGAAGTCAAACACTGTGGTTAAATCATAGACAAGACTAGCATTATTTCTCAAATTCAGGATGATGTAAGAGGATTCCTGTTTTAGAAACTGGAAAGACTTTACAGAAATTTATAATCATACCTAGGCATGGTGGCTTATGTCAAAAAAAATCATAATCATGAAAGAAGCAAGAGAGCATGGAAAAGGAGTTGGAACTGGGATACGCAACGTCGTGAGAATAGGGGAAGTATCAGGAGCTTGCTCTGCTCAGGCCAGATAAGGGAAACTGAGTCTGTGTGGGATAGAGAAGCTTCCCTGGGAAGTAATAGAAAGAAGGTGAAGCACGAGGGAGTGAGAGGCAGGTAGAGAAGCTCCATTTAATTGGCCATTGATTCATCAGTTTCCTTGTCCTTCATTCAGTAAGAGTTTATTGTTGTCTCACCTTTGCCTGAAACCACGCTTGGGATATTTAAGTGATTCCTGATGAAAGAAGAGACGTGTAAACTGAAATGAAAGTGGATATGAGTGTATGAATCTAGCTCTTAACGACATGACTTTAAAGTTCTCCTGGGCACTATGCTACCCTTTGTACTGTGTGTACCGTATCTTGGCCCAAGAGTGATGCATATCTCATAGGAATGTAAACATTGACAGAGTAAAAGAAGACAGCAAGATTATTTTTTAAATATGGCCCCAAGCCAGGCATGGTGATACCTTACTGTGCTGTTCCACACTGGGGGACTGAGGAAAGAAGGTTCCAGGCAAAATGGAGGTCTGTAGCAAGAACCTATCTCAACAACAATAAAAAGAGTTCAAAACTGACATTTTCATTTAAACATATTTCTAAACTTCCTTCTTGATTTTTCTCACAATCCACATCAAATCTCTCCCCTTCAGGCACACTCCCTGCATCATGGGAAAAGTGAAGCATCCCAAAAAGCACCCCTGCGTATATGATCTCTATTCCAAACAGCATTCTCTCACATTCTTAAGTTATTTACAAGAATGAAATAGATTCCCTACTCCAGGGTTCAAGAAATGTCTACAAATGCCTGTGACCTACCCCTGTCACTGTCTTACCCCATTGTATTTTTACCACAGTCCAGCAGTAATAGGTGACACACATGTCAAAAGTTTTAGAAAGTGTGATTTATCACTGGATGGGTTGATTGAAAATGTGATATGTGCAGGTTCTGCCAAACAATCTCCAAAAAAGAAATACAAAGGTATATAGATGGATGTTGGCTGAGATGTCCTTTGACTTCAGCATCTCTGCATTCGGTAGTATTCTCCAGTTCTGATTCCATATCCACTGGGGATTTGTCTGTATAAAATTTGTCTTTATAATTTTAAGAATTTAATTATGAGATAACTTTCTGAAATAGACTTTGAAAGTCTAACACCATTGAAGCAAATATAACCTGATTAGAGCTCTTCTTCAGGGTGATTGTTTTGACATTGTCTTTTTTTTTTCAAAATTATGAAGAAGAGTGGGTCATATATATAAGCAGTTGGCAGGAATCGTGTCTCATTCAAGGCTGATAAATTAAACAGAGAGACATATGATAATTTTTACCTCATGTTGTTGGAAAGCGGGGAAACCTTTTGTGAAATTATTTACCAAGAGAAATTATAAAGAAAGACACATATGTAATTTTGAAATGGTTTTTAAGTTGTTGTATGGGGTTAATGGGTTACATTAACTCCCAAGTAACTATTTCATGTTTCATTGGTGGTACAGGCTAATAGCATGAACACTTAGTGAGAATGTTTGCTATATAAGTTATACACCACTGTACATGTGATAAACAAAAATCCAGTATCTCTTTAACAGACTTCACATGTCCCAGGATACAAAATTTGCTTCATCATATAGTTATGACTTTCATTTCTTTACTGCTCATACTATTATACAGGATACAATACAAAATTCATTGCAAATAAATTCAGGTCAAATCTGTATCATTAATAATTCTTCTTGAATAGTTATATTCTCTTTCAAAAATAAGAAGTTATAAGAATCAACCTAATGCATGGTACACAAAGCAGTTCATACTGGTTTTCAAAGACTGGCAAGGGGACAAAATGGAAACTGTAGAAATCAAAGTTTCTGTCTACCGTGATGAAATGAAACATACAAGCCTACTGCAAACTTCTATTGGAAATAACTCCTATGAGAGCAAAGGTATGTTGCAGTGAATAATATAGCTTTGTGTAGATTTTCTCAATAAATTTTAACAGCCTTCCATCAAATCATTATATCCTACATGAGAAGTAAAAGCAACTTCTGGATAAATAGAGGGATTAACACATTTACATTAATTTGTGGCAAACACAGCTCTTTATTGCTCAAATATTTTCTGCCAGATATGGGGCAAACAATGTTTAATAATGCTATTTGTTTAAAACTATTGAGTATATATAAATTGAAAATGAAAACAGACACAGAAACATAATTTTAACATTCAGTGACCATATAGGATGAACTATGTGAAAAGACTGCGAGCAACTTGGACAGAGAAATGCAAATCTAAACAACTCTAACGTACCATCTCACACCTGTCAGAATGGCCAAGATCAAAAGCTGATGACAACTTATGCTGGAGAGGATGTGGAACAAGGGGAACACTCCTGCATTGCTGATGGGAGTGCAATCTTGTACAGTCGCTATAGAAATAAGTGTGGAGGTTTCTCAGAAAATTAGGAATCAATCTACCTCAAGACCCAGTAATTCCACTCTTGGGCATTATACCCAAAGGTTGCTCAATCATATCACAAACACATGTGCTCAACTATGTTCATAGCAACATTATTCATAATAGCCAGAACCTGGAAACAACCTAGATGCCCCTCAACCTAAGAATGGATAAGGAAAATGTGGTACATTTATGCAATGAGAGTACTACTCAGCAGTAAAAAAACAATGACATCTTGAAATTTGCAGGCAAATAGATGGAACTAGAAAAAGCCATACTGAGGGAGGTAACCCAGACCCAGAAGGACAAATATATGAAGGCGTAAGTCATAAACAATGCCACACCAGTTTGGAATTATGATTAATAGGGTGGTATTTATTTAAAGGGGAAAAAACTTACAGATCACCGTCAGCCCTCTGCGCAACCAGGAAGGAAGTCTAGTTGTCGGCGGAGCAGGAAGTGAAGAGAGAGAGGAGAGGGAAGTGGCCGCTTTTTTAAAGGGAGAGAGACCACGCCTCAATGGGCTGGTATCTCAGCGGTGATAGGCTGGAGGAGTGGGAGGACCTCCCGTAACAAATATAATGTGCACTCACTCATTAATAGATGATAGATACAAAGCAAAGAACACCCAGCCTCCAGGCCACAACCCCAGAGAACCTAGGTAACAAGGAGGGCCCTATGGGAGACATCCATGGATCTGTCTAGGAAGAGCAAATGGACAAGATTTCCTCTATACTCAGTGTTCAGCCTGCCCCATTAGCACAAGCCTAGAGCGCTTGAGCTTCTTTTTTGACAAGTGAAAACAGCAGAGCCTACTGCACTACCTGCATCGGCAAAAGCAAAGGGGCAGTATCTTAACATTCTACAACAATTCTGCCTAAAGCAATCTTTGAAGTCTCACATCATATCGCCCCTTACAATTTTAATTAAAATTTTATTGCATTTATTCATTATAGAGGAGTGCATGCTGCTGAGCACTTGCAGAAGGTAGGAGACAACGTATAGGAGTGAGTGCTCTTCCTCTAACATGTGGGCCCCAGATGGAATTCAGGTCATCAGGCTTGGCAACAAGTGCCTCTGATTGCTGAGACATCTTGCAGCCCGTCCATCCTTCATCATGTTGCTCATAGATTTCCCTACAGCATGAAAGCAGCTCATTTGTCCAGCTGGCCTTTATCTTGTTCATTAAAATATAAAGTACAAGGGAACAGAGGCTTTCTTTGTAATATGTCAGGTTTTATCTGTTCTTAGGAGGCATCCAGCTCCATGAATGTTTGTAGCATGTACTGTTTGTAGATTGTACAGTACACCACTGATTATCTACACAATGTACATATTCATATATGTGTATAGGTTATTTACTGGATAAAACTTTCTTACCTATGTAGTCAAATTGAGATTTTTAAAATTTACATATGTTTTATCATAATCTCTCTATATACATATATGTGGCTATATATGTGTTATATGAGAATATAGAAACACTGGGGAATGGTAGTCTCTGAAACTGAACCCAGAAACCTATGTCCAGTTTGTATTTCTTCCATGATAGGGCAACTGGCTACCTATTCATTCATTTTTCTTGCTTACAAAATGACTGTCATTTTCCCTTACCCTGGCCTGATTTATCATCCACTCAGTAACTAACTGCAACCCTCTTTCCAGTTCACACCTACCACTTCTGTCTGCCCAGCCAGTGGTAACCATGCATGGTCGGATTTTTATCATGAATCTTGTCTACCATTTCTTGGGCATGGTAACTCAGCTTTTTTAGAGATGCTACTTTAATTCCTTATTGAAGCATTGGACACTGAGCCCTGATCTCCAATAGCATAAATCCTCCCAAAGCAAACCCGCACTCTACAACAATGAGTTTGAGCCCACGCAAGAGGCAGCCACTGCTGGCCACACCCCAGCTGTGTTGCTGGAGGGGTAACTAGCAGCCATGGCTTCCAGCTCAGGCTGCTGAAAGGGGTCTCCAGAGTCTTTGGCAGTGCTAATTGCTAGCTCCTTCTGGCATGCCAGCCAGGCTTCTTCATCAGGAAGACCGCGCCATGTGCAAGCCACTCCCAGTGGCACGGCTTCAGAGACCACATTTGGCAGCAAGCTGCAACCTTTGAAAAGATGTTTTTATTTGCTCTAGCATTAGGTTCATTACATCATCTCCCACCTTCACAACTACGTTTGGGGACTGAAATACGTTTCTTTGTTTGTTTGTTTGTTTGTTTTTGTTGTTGTTGTTCCCTTTTGCAGCAGGATTTCACCAGCTCGTTTCTGTGTCCAGTGACATTGTTGCAGAAGGGAGCCCGTAGCTGGGTGAACTGACCTGGTATTTACATTCAGGGGTGTGGGCACAAGAACTTGTCACATGGTAAGGAAACAGAGTAGAAAGGGGAATCTGCCTTTACCTGAAGTCTGTGACTGACTTTAATTCTACACTACTGTTCCACATGACCTGAGTCATGTTCATGTATAATCTTTGCTTCTCCCTTAAGAGTGCCACAGGGGGAACCTTGGTTGTGACAAGCAAACTTCTGTGACTGATTTCCTATAAGAAAGGGCTCCACATCACTTTTCTGCCTGATTTAACTTGATCCTTCAGTAACCGGAATTTAGCCAGCTACGCTATGAAATGACACAAAATCACATTCCCAGGCTCTGTAATATGCCATTCATTAGGATGACTCTCTTGGCATCCACTGTGGGTGTCCTCTTGCTACACCATAAGACCTAAGGGAGCACAAAAGAGCCAAGCCACTAAAATAGCTGCCGTAGAAAGCACTGTGGTCATAGGGCCAATGCCAATGCCAAAGGCATGCAGCAACTGAAATGCAGATGTTCGACTTGGCAACATGGCACGGCATGTGGGCCTTTCAAAGTCAGTGAACCGAGTGGGGTGACGATGGTTTTCATCTTCCAAAACTTGTCCTGAGATGGGAATTGCTGGATTGGAATTTTCTTTCTTCAAAAGATTAACTGCAAGTGGTTACTAGGAACTCATGTAGTGAGAACATTTTCTTCTCTCTCGTCCCTTTGGTGCTACAAAGTTTCAGGTGAACCTAAGAAACAGGTACTTGGAGTAACTGGGGCTTTCTCCTGCTTCATTTGAAAAGTTACCAGTGGGGAATCTCCCAGAAAACTTATGAATAGAAGTCTTTGTTCTTGGGGATCATAATCTAAAGTTCATATCATTGAAAAAAATCTTACACTTATTATTTCCAAAGTTGATGTTCTCTCCCACTTAACTCTTAAGTCATACAAACATTCCCTAAATTTAATAGCATGCATTAAATTCTTCCATAAAATTCATATGCTAAATTCCCTATCCTTAGTACCTCAGGTAATAATCTTCTTTGAAACCAGGGTCATTATGTATATGATCAATAAAGTTGAGATGAGGTAGTGGTAGAGTTTAGTACATGTCTTACCTATATTATTGTTCTCCTCTGGAAAAGGAGATGTTAACCAGAGACACATGGGGAGAACAGCATGCGAACAGAAGGATGATAAAGAAAGAGCAAGGGAGGCCAAGGATACCAAGGAACACCAATGCCACCAGAAAAATCACCAACAGCTAAGAGGACTTGGCGTGAGGAATCTTCTTTTTGCTTTATAAGAAGGGACAAGCCAAAGCCACCATCTGGGTCTAAACTGTAGCCTCTCTCTGGTCCTACCCATGAGAGGTTTCTGTCCTTCATTCTGTCTGTGGCGCCCATTGTATCAATCTCAGCCAACTAACTCATACAGCCACCGCTTTCTGGTCTATGTACCCCCGACCACTCCCACCTAAATTACAATTCGGGAGTAATTCTCTGCATTAACAGCCCACACTAGTTTCAAACAGAGAGATTAAGCATTGGGAATTGCTGTACAAAATGAACAGATTCTGTAACATTATTTTCAGTATCTTCAGTGATTTCAGTAAAACTATCTGTAAGTCCTGTGTGAATCACAAATTCTTCACTGTCCTAAAGAAAGGGGAAATGTAGATATTAACTACATTAACTCTGAAACAGTTACTGCAGTGGAGAGTCAGATGTACCTTGATCCGGGGAACAGTATCAGTAAGGAGATGAGCCAAAGAGAACCAGTGTCCCACTGTCAAGATGAAAGGATGGAGGGACGCTGCACACGTACCAGCACGAGTGGTCAGAAACTCCATTTGTGTCGGGAACAGCTGAAATGCTCCCCCTTTTTCAGAATAATAACCTAACCAGAAACTTCTGGGGCTATTCCTAGATGAGGTAGTTTTTACACAGCTTACATGTAAACAAGCATTCCAGGAAGTGGGCTGTAGTGAGAGCTGTGTTTTTTCACTCAATTCCCCCTCAGGAATGAGACTCATGTGCCCTTTTATGCCAAGAGTGATGACTCCCAAGGCTCACTGCCGACCCTTTTCTTGGGTATTGCCTACACTTGAAGAGAAAACTCCCTTACCCTAGGTCACATTCCATCTAGGGGACAGCATATATACAAGGAGTGCAAAGCCACCAGACAGCAGGCACAATTCTTGTTTATTGATATCTCACTGTGTCCTGTGGCAGATACTTCCCTCTTTGAAGCTCAGGAGCTCCAGATCTTCAATACAGAGTTAAATGGGCAAAAAGTATAAATTATCCAAACAGTCAAGTGGAAAACAATGCAGGCCTATATTACTCACATTTCTCCCTTGACACCACATATTCTGCCCAGTAAAAGACAATATCATACCATTGCTGTTGGTTTAGTGTACATTGTGTTCTGGAGAACAGAATCCCGCTCAAAGATGGCACTGAAGCTACTTTTGGGAAATACCCAGCCCTCTAATTCAGTGGTTCTAACCTATGGGTCTTAACCCCTTTGAGGGATATTGAATAACCTTTTCACAGGGGTAACTTAAGGCAATTGGAAAATACATATATTTATTATAATTCATGACAGTAACAAAATTACAGTTATGAAGCAGCAATGACAATAATTTTACGGTTGGGGGTCACCACAACATGAGGAACTGTATTAAAGTGTTGTAGCAATGAGAAGATTGAGAAACCACTGCTCTAATTGATCATGCTACCATCTTTTCAGCAGTTTAGTGAGAACTTTGAGGGTTAGATTTATAAAATTTGTGGTTGGCCTTCCTCTACTGCAAAGTAGATTTTTCTTGGGCCACTGTCATCATACTATGTGTCATCTTATATTGGTACACCAAACGCCTTTTATATAATGGTCTCTGCTGATAAATCACAGGCAGGGACATTATGTCCACGCTCCAAATGAATTGTTTCAGTCAAGGTGAATTACTGTTCCTTTTAAGGTGGAAAGAGGCTAGTTTATTCAACTTGTCATTCTCCTTAGGTATATTGGCACTCTAGAGGCTCCCTCTTGTCTTCTGTCACTGGTAGGTTGGATCTTCAACAATAGCCATGCCCAAATCAACTATAATAAGTAGAAACCTTCAATGATATGTCCTTACATATCATAATAACTATACTGATCATGAGTTACCTGTAGAAATACTGGGGTCCCAAATGACCCAGACCTAAACCTAGATGTGCCCATTCTATGTTATAAAATATAGCTGTTGGATTTATTACATCTCATGACTTAGTACATCTGACAAAACTCATGCCATGAGGAGGAATTCTGGTTTCAAATCACTTTGGAGCCTGTCATCATCCTACCAAGGCAGTAGTATGCCAAGAACTAGGGCATAATTTTCTGGTGTGGGTGGCATATCTCTGCTCCATAAACACAAGAGTCTACACTGCAGTTCTATTACTGTGGCTTACCATAGCATTTTTTATACCACAATTATCTCTATTAGAATACTATGTATTACTATGCAATACCACATGGTCTGACAGATTTTATGGCCTAAGGACAGGGTCAGTTCTATTATACTATGGACCAGTGCAGAACAGTCCTGCTAGGGTCTTACCAAAGCCAACAGCCACTTGCTCTGCGTGCTATTTCTTTCCCTCCATAAAATACTATATTCCCTCAAACCATGAGCCAAATTAAATCCTTCCTCCATAAAGTTGATTCTTATCAGGTATTTCCTCATAGCCACAAGAAATTAGCTAGTGCCTCCTGGAGAATGGTAGTAGAACAGTGAACATTCAACCAAGTGGAAGCTACAGTTGTATCTTTTATAGCTCATTTATAAATGAGTTGAAAATGCTTCCCGAGTATCAATATAAGGCATCCTAAGCACAAATTCTACCAGGTACTGCCTTTCCTTCTTCATGATAGGATGCACAAGAGGCAATAATTTTTCCTTTCATTCAAAGGCAGGCCTCACAGATATCTATGATTTTAAAGATATAGCTTAATTCTTGCAAAGTTGGTGTCATCCCACTCCGGAGTGAGTATATGGAGTTTATGAAGACATCTAATAAACTGCTGCTTGCCTATCTGGAGTGGTTAGGATGATGCCTTTGAATTAAGAGAACAACATTATATTCTGACAAATGTCCACATCATACGTATCCCTTTTGAGTAAATGAGATTTAAGGTTTGGACAGATTATCCCACTCTGGGATAAAACTGTAAATGTGTGCTTTTCTATTCTGTGGGAAGACAAGTTTCTTCTTGCCTTCATTCCTAATAACATCTAGAGGCTCTACATAGTTTTCCGGAGGCTGACTTACTATGTGTTTACAAGTACATGAAATCTAATAAGGATACCACTGAAGCTTCCACTTGGTTGAAAGTTCACTGTTCTACTACAATTCTCCAGGATGACACTAGCTAATTTCTTGTGGTTATGAGGAAATACCTGATAAGAATCAACTTTACAGAGGAAGGATTTAATTTGGCTCATGGTTTGAGGGAATATAGTATATTATGGAGGGAAAGAAATAGTACCTAGAGCAAGAAGTAGTTGGTCACATTGTGCCTGAAGTCAGGAAATAGAATGCTACTCACATTTAGTGGTGCCCCTCTTCTTTTGGTCAAAAACCTGTGTATTTTTTATCTTTACATGGCTTTATTTTAACCTCTATTTCTTTTATTTTTAATTTTTGGCTTTTTAGACAGGGTTTCTCTGTGTATGTTTGGCTGTCCTGGAACTCCCTCTGTAGACCAGGTTGTCCTTGAACTCACAGAGATCTGCTTGCCTCTCTCTCCCAAATGCTGGGGTTAAAGGTGTGTGCCACCACACCTTGAATTCACAGAGATCTGTCTTATAATATAAATTAGAAGAGTTAATAAGAATCCTGAGCTAATCAGCCAATCAGTTTATAACTAATATAGATATCTGGGTGATTTCTTTGGGACTTAAATACTGTGGGAACTGGCAGGATCGAAACTACAGGAGTGAGGCAACATTAGTGGGGTGAGATCAAGCAGACAGAGAGCAAAAGCTTCCTTCCTTCATATCCTTCTGCCTTTCAGCAGAAGGTTTGGCTCAGATTAGATATGGATTTAAGATCTGGACTAAAGTTGTGTCCTCCCCTCAAAATCATGATTAAGGGTCTTTTCACAGCTCAAAAGATTTGGATTAAAAGCATGTTTTCCTACCGCAAAAATCTGGATTAAATGTAGTTAAGTTGACAACCAAGAATAACCATCACAAGTCCACCCCTTGTCAACTTGATACATAATTGTATCTCCTTATGTTATAATTAATTTCCAAATGAAAAAAAAACCTCCTTGGGAAGCCTCTCACAGGACCGAATGTCAAACAAAGCTTAGTCACTCCCAGTTACTGTGGATAACATATCTCACCATGAAAATTAAACAATCCAGTGCCTACTGTAAAAAGCCATACTGTTCTGGATGATGGAGTAGACCTGGAGGATGAATTAAAAACTCCAGTAGGAAATAGGAAATGTATATTTTTACAGACTTCTATAAATGATCAAAGACCAAAGCTAAGAGTGCACATAAATGACATTGTAGCTGAGGATTACTGGACACAGGTGCAGATGTGACTATCATTACTCCAAAATCTTGGCATCCAGATTGGCCTCTTCAAAAGGCAGATATTCAGTTCCTAGAAATTGATACCCTATCTCAAGTAAAAGAAAGCATGAGGTGAGTTGGCTGCATAGGGCCAGAAGGACAGAAAGGAAGGCTGAGGCCATATGTAGCTAATGTTGCAGTGAATTTATGGGGCCGTGACCTATTGCAGCAATGGAATACCCACATTAACATTTCTGCAGTCCACAAAACTCATGTTTCTGGGAAGGAAATTATAAAATATTATATATAAAAAAATTGTCACTAGCCATTCAGGCTGCACAAAACCACAAATCAACTAGCAATCCTTCATAGGTATTAACAATCTTGCCTTTTAAATGGTTAACTGAAAACCCATATGGGTTAAACAATGATCTTTAATGGAAGACAAGCTGCAGGTTTTTAAACAGCTGATACAGGAGCAATTAGATGCTCACCATATTGAAGAATCAACCAGCCCTTGGAATTCTCCTGTATTTGTTGTTAAAAGGAAATCTGGAAAATAGAGAATGGTGACAGATCTAAGAGCTGTCAACAAGGTTATCCAACCTATGGGCCCTCTCCAGTCTGGAATTCCTATGCCTTCTCTATTACCAAAAGGATGGCCTCTTATAGTTATTGATTTAAAGGATTATTTCTTCATTATACTTTTACAAGAAAATGATCAAGAAAAATTTGCTTTCATAGTGCCTACTTATAATAATTCTCAACCTACTAGGAGATATCTGTGGACTATCCTCCCACAGGAATGCTCAATAGTCCCACCCTGTGCCAATACCTTGTAAAACAGCCATTGGAAACAACACACAATTTCCTAAGTCTATAATTTACCATTACGTGGATGACATTTTGTTATCTGACTCAAAAACAGATACTTTAGAAAGAATGTTTGAAGAAGTAAAAATAGTTTTGCCTAAATGAGGATTACACATTGCTTCTAAAAAAAATACAAAGAGGAGGTTTTGTTAATTATCTAGGATACAAAATCAGTTTAGAGAAAATTAGAACACAAAAGTTAGAATAGACTCATTGAGGATTCTTAATGACTTTCAAAGATTGTTAGGAGATGTTTCTAGTCTATGACCAGCTGTTGGGATAACACCTGACCTAATAGTTTATTTAAACAAAACCTTAGATAGTAACAAATACTTAAATAGTCCCAGAGAATTAACAGCTGAAGCAGAAAAAGCATTTGTCATTGGAGAGAAATTACAGCAGGCACATGCAGATAGAGCGAATCCAAATCTCAATTGTATTCTACTCATATTGCCTTGGAGAATTTCCCCTACAGGAATTTTAATGCAGAGGGAAGATATCTTAGGATGGATTTTTTTTTATCACATAAACCAAGTAAAAAATTAAAAACATATATGGGAAAAGTCTCTGAATTAATGATAAAAGGAAAATTGAGACTTTATCAACTAACAGATATAGACCCAGCAGAGATTATAGTGCCTTTTACTACTGATGAAATAAAAAAATTATGGAAAGACAATGAACCATGGCAAAGAGGCTGCGCTAGTTTTTAGGGGAAATTAATAGCAATTATCCCAAAAGTGATAGAATTAACTTAATAAAGAGAACTACTTGGATTCTTTTCTGAATTGTATGTGATTCACAAATAACTAGAGCCCATACATTTTATACTGATGCAAATAAATCAGGAAAGGCAGGTTACAAATCAAAAGAATTAAGAAAGGTAGAATAAAGCCCTTATAATTCTGTCCAAAAGGCAGAAATATATGCTATTCTCATGGTACTAAGGGATTTTAAAGAACCACTCAATATAGTTACTGATTCACAGTATTCAGAAAGAGTTGCCCTGAATATTGAAACTGCTGAATTTATACCATATGATACAGAATTGACTTTATTATTCATACAGGTTCAAGATATAATCAGGAATAGGCTTTGTCTTATATACATAACTCACATTCGATCCCATATGGGTCTGCCAGGTCCTCTAGCACAAGGTAATGCAGAAATGGATTGATTATTGATTGGAAGTGTGCTGAAGACCGACCTCAGAATTTCATATCAATAGTAGAGTTTAAGGGAAGAGTTTTCTATTACATGGCAAAAAGCTAAGGAGATTATAAAGAGATGTCCTACTTGCTCTTTCTATAATCAAACACTATTACCTTCAGGGAGTAACACAAAGGATACTTAAAGAAATGAAATCTGGCAGATGGATGTGTTTCCATTTACAAAATTTTGAAAATTAAAATATGTACACCACACCATTGACACTTATTCAGGTTTTCAATGGGCTTTTTCTGCCTTGAGCTCAGAAAAAGCTGATTCAGTAATCACACATATATTAGAAGTTATGGCCATAATGGGTATACCTGCACAAATAAAGACAATGGTCCAGCATATGTGTCTAAAAAAAATGAAACAGTTTTTTGCTTATTATAATATAAAGCTCATTACAGGCATACCTACAGGTCAGGCAGTTATAGAAAGATCCAACCAAACAATAAAGGATATGGTAAACAAACAGAAAGGGATGGAAAATAACCCCAGAAAAAGATTGCATAATAGTTTATTAACCTTAAATTTTCTTAATGCTAATAAGAAAGGAACAATGGCAGCAGAGAGACACTGGATAATAGAAAAACCTTCTGAATTAAATCAGCCAGTATATTTTAATGATGTGTTGACCTCACAATAGAAATGAGAAAATGTATTATGTTGGAGAAGGGTTTTTGCTCTTGTTTCCACAGGAGAAGAAAAACTATGGATACCATCAAAATTAATAAAAATTTGGTTTGAAAAATAGAAACCTCTTGAGAAAGAGAAATGACAGCTTGCCCACAGAAGTGACAACCATACAGGTGATAAGTAAACCTCATAAGGGTCAGGACATGGTTTTGTTCTTGTTTTTGCAGGAAAGTACTCATTTTAAAAGAGTCAAGAGACCTTGAACATCTAGATGCTTAATGATGAAGACACAGCATCCAGAAAGATTCAACAAGCAAAGAGAAACTGCTCATGCCTCAACCACTGACTCCAGACAGGATAAGCAGAATATAAGAAAAAAGACTGTCATATCTTGCCAATACAGGGTAAGATGGTTTTGAAAAATGTCCTGCCTTTGTAAATGGTCTGTCAGTTACTCTAGGCCTTATCTAAAGTTGGTTACTTCAACATTGCAAATCAGCCAGTTGTTTCTGTCATCTACTGCACATTTTGGAAGCTGCTTGATTATACTTCCTGCTTAGTCAATTAATAGTATCTCCCCTTTCAGGCCTTCAATGGGGTTGAAGATTAGATAGTCATAGTTTCCATCCTCTTATGATCTAGCCAAGCCATTTCCAATACAGGACTTAGACTCTTTAGGATAGAATGTTTATTAAAATATTTAGCATATATTACTTGCTTAATATTGTTTATGCTGGTTATAATTCTAATCTTATACTTGATATCTGTTCATAGTGTATATAGTTTTGTATGGGGCTTAGAACTCTCCTACTACATGGGCTGTACTCATATTTGGTTTCTAGCCATAAAAAAAGGACATTGAGCACATGATTAGTGATCCTAGAGAAGCTAAATAAGAAGGAGAACCCAAAGAAAAACATATAGGCATCCTTATGAATATTAACCTTCATCAGGCGATGAAAGGAGACAGAGACAGAGAACCACATTGGAGCACCGGACAGAAATCTCAAGGTCCAAATCAGGTGCAGAAGGAGAGAGAGCATGAGCAAGGAACTCAGGACCGCGAGGGGTGCACCCACACACTGAGACAATGGGGATGTTCTACTGGGAACTGTTGGAAATAGGGGCAGCGGGGCTGCGTTCCCGGCACCTGGCTGCCCCCACGGCTAGCTTTACCCGAAATAATTACATGGAAACTCTATTCCTTTAAACACCGCTTGGCCCATTATATCTAGCCTTTTCTCTGCTAACTCTCGCACCTGGACTAGCCCATGTCTAATATTCTATGTAGCACAGCTAGGTGTGCTTACCGGGAAGATTCTAGTCTACTTCCATCCTGGGTCGAGCTTCATCGCGTGTCTGCCCAGGAGCCGGGAGCATGGTGTCTCTGTCTGGAGCGTCTTACCTCACTTCCTCTTCCTCCCAGCATTCCATTCTGTTTACTCCACCCACCTATGTTCTAAGCTATGAGCCCAAGCAGTTTGTTTATTACTTAACCAATGAAATCAACAGATTGATATATGACATTCCCACATCACTTCCCCTTTTTCTGTTTAAACAAAAAAAGGCTTTAACTTTAACATAGCAAAATTACAAATAACAAAAAAGTTATCAAGCAAGAATTACAGTTACAATATTTATATCTATTTTATCTTTTATCATAACAATGGAAAACTATAACTATAACTATCTATCTATTTTTTTACTACATCAAAGACTCCAGAAGAATACAATATTGCCTAAGCAAACAAAAAGTAAGCAACTTTTAAAACTCTAGAAATGACAGAGACATCTCGCCGCCTGTACAGTCACCCAAAGTTCCTCTGTACTGTTGGGGCATCCATCTTTGGCCTACAGGCCCATAGTTTCCAGCAGACATTTCCACAAAGCAGAAAATTTAAAAGGCAGTCACTATCTGCTTGTCCTGAAGAATGTCTTGCAGACTCTTTCATGAATCAGGAACCCCGAAAGATCATCTCACCTTTAGGCAAGTTCAGTAGTCCTCTCTCTGCGGGTTCTCTGTGTCCAGTTTATGCAATAGTCCAGGCAAGAGCAGTTTCTTGCCCAAATGGCTATCAAACTCCATAAGGATCCTCTTCGATGCCCATCTTCCTCTTGAAGTAGATTGGTGCTGCCAGGAGCAGAGTGTCTCATTGTCATGAAAAACCCTAAGTTATTAAAATATTAAATGCCATATTCTGCAGTCTTTGAAAGATATGAAGAATGTCTATCTAACTGAAATGTATCTCTATATATCTAGAAATTCTAACTAACATGACTACAAGCTTGACTATTACTGATGATTATCCATTAACCTATATTTCTTAATTATACATTACATTTTTTAATGAACTACACAATCACAATATCTTAATCAATAGCAGAAATATGCATATACATATAACAAAATTGACCTTAAATCTCTATCAATAAAGCAAAATCTATACTAATACAAATTATTCATATCTATATCATATCCCCCTTTAAATGTTAAAGAACGTTTATAAGCCATATTTGGGAACATGGGCACAGTTTTTTCTCTCCAAACTGCTTCCTGCTGAATGGGGGCACTGTTAATCAGATCATTTAGGGTATAACCTGTGTGCCAGGTTTATCTCAGTTGGCAGTTGAGTGAAGTGATTTTTTGAGGGTGTTCACAGGAACTTTTCAGGAGGTCGTGGTCTATCATACCAAACTGGGATAGAAGAAATCCACAGGGTCTCATCCTCTGCAAAAACAAAAGAAGGACTTTTCCAAAGCATCATAACCTTAGATCCAAATTCTGAAGTCAAGATACCTTTAGAACATATGTGCAGGTTCAGCTTAGCAGCCCAAATAATGAAATGTCTCTCTGTACTTAGCTCCTTCACAGTCAAAAATTTTAAAGAAAACACAATAATACAAGGAATCTAGACTCTCTGTGAATTTTCCATTTTTACGTGGCTTATTTTTCTTTATTTCTTTTAATCTATAACTATCTGTACTTTGTCTCTTTAAAGACTTTACCCTTTTTTTTAAACCATTAACTTTATTCTTTATATTCTTTTTCTTCTCTCTCTCAAGCCTACGTACATTCATCCAACAGTGTGACTCATTTAGTGGTCTGAATCTGTCCTATGTGAATCTGCAATTTTTTTACTATCCAGGAGCACTTTTGATTTGCGCCTTTAAATCACTAAGTGCTTAAGAATCTAAGCTGCGACATTCCTAGGTCAAAAACAGGTACTGCCTGCTTGCCCCGCCCAGTCCAACATGGCGGAGCTGCTTGTGCCTCTGAGCTGCGGCACACAATGTCCCCCTTTTAGGCACACAGCAGTCTAGTTGCCATCAAACAAATCATAGCACTTTACTCCAAATGCTCCATTCAAAAGCTCTGTCTCCTGCAGGATCCAGACAGAGATCGCAGTGGCGGCACGCCCAGAAAGCCAGCATTTTAAAACAGCCAGTTTTTTCCTGCTGCTGAGTCAGAAAAATTTCAAAATGGAGGACGTACCATTTTGTGCTAGTTCTGGGGCTGCCAGGTAGGAGCAGCACTCAGCACTTTAATTCTGAGACTGAGCGTGCAGCACAGAAATTCTTTTCATCCAAGTTACAGCCAAATCTGACACGCAGAGCCGGAATTCGCCATGCTCTTCCGCCTGCCTAAGCCTGATTCAGCCGGCTGCCCAGGTGCAGGTGGGGAGTGCTGAGCCATCCATCCGCAGGGTCTCAGAGCACTCTCTTTCCGATCCCAAGCTGGAACAGAAACATCCAATCCCCTAAAAAGCCTTTGAAATGCTTTAAAGCCAGAGTTCACGCTGGCAGCACAGCCCCAGGAAGCCGCGCTTTAAAATGACGTAGCTTTTTTCCTGCTGCTGTTGCCAAATCAGGAAATCTCTCTATGGCATGCCAACAACAAAGAACAAAACTCTGCGTTAAACTCTGTTTTTTCTCTGTTTAAAATTAAGCTCTCTCAGGTTTTTAAGTGGATTTAGTCCATCACGTCTGGGCGACATCTACAGAAAAGGGAAATGATAGAGGAAGGTCATTGGTAAAAAAAGAACTCTCCTACTTAAACAAAAGAGGAATCATTCCTCTCCTTCAGCCAATAGCCTTTAAGATACCAGCCCTTTGGGCATGGTCTCTTATACTATAAATGCAGCTCTTCTGGCTGCTAGACTCTGTTCCTGTTCCCTATTCATGCAAAGGACTGTGATCTAAGACAGTGATCTGTAAGTCTCCCCTAAAACATCATTATTATACATAACTCTGAGCTAGTGTGGGATTATTTTGTATCTTCCACCATCAAGAGTCAGTTGTAATTGACAAGATATCAGAACTACTAAAGTGATACCTCTGCTTTTCTGAAATACTTGATACTGGTCAGCTGAAGCTGAGAAATTAGCCATGATTAAGAAGAGATCAGAATCATTGAAATGACATCTTCTGAGAAGTGTTTCCTGAGAAGTATGTTCCAAGAGCAACCAAGGTTGTACCACACACTGGCAGCTGAACCTGTTAGTATAAGAGTTATGTAGATGGTAGTGATTTTGAAGACCAAAGCGGTCATGGAAAGCTGCTGGAGTTTCTTTGTACTATGAGAAGCCAGGAGAAGACACTGGAGAAAATGAAGTCTCAATGGCAGTTGAAGGGCCTGGATTAAAAGGGTCATGCAGAACAATTGAGGCTTGACACCAAAGACTCCTGGTGAAAGTTCAGCCTAGTTGCAGCAGAAGACCCCAGCATGTTGAAGCTACAAGTACTATGTAGTGACCATCAAGAACAGAAGCAGAAGTGGGGTGGACACAGCTAAAGCCTAGAAGATAAGCTGTGTTTACTGCAGAGGGCAGAGCTGGAGAAGAGACCCAAGACCCTTGGAGGAGGCCAGAAGATCATAAGTGACTCCCAGACACTGGATGTTTAGTTATTTAGTTTGGATTTTGGTTTTGTTTTGATTTGATTGCGACTGTTCCCTGGTTTTTCCATCTTGAAATAAGAAAGTATTTAATTGTTTTTCAATTTTATAGGGGTCCATAGTTGATTGCTTTTGAATTTGAAATATTTGGGGTTTTAAGAGTTTGGATATTTTAAAAAAAGATGGCATTTTTAAGTATTTGAAGTTTTAAAGACTGTGGGACTTTTAAAATTTTTTAATATTTATATTGTAATATTGATATTAATATATAATCTTGAGAAAAAACAAGAAAGCAAAGATTATGGCTTACAATTGTTGTGTTTTTGTGTCAAGTTGACAAGAGTCCACTTCTTTTGGTCTAGTTTTATGTCAACTTGACATACATTAGAGGAAAGAAAGAAAACTCAATTGAGAAAATGCCTCCATAGAGCAAGCCATGAGGAGAAAGCCAGTAAGAAGCATCTATCCATAGTCTCCATATTAGCTGCTGCCTTCAGATTCCTGCCATGTTTGAGTTCTTCTATGTATGATCAGTGGTATAGAAGTATAATTCAAATAAACACTTTCCTCCTCAACTTGGTTTTGGATCATGGTGTTTTATTGCAAGAATAGAAACCCCAACTAAGACAAATAGGTACAGCATAATCTCATTAGGAGTCATTATATATCTAGTTGGAACTTTGTGCCTCTCTTATTTGGTGATTCAATTTAGAATTCTTCCATATATATATGGAAGTAGAGCCTACTATAGTAGGTGGCACCTATTGTTCTTTTTGTCACTAAAGATACTCTCAGATGTTGTGACAAGATAGTTTTATATGAACGTGACATGAGCTAGAGCTATTTTGATACAGGAAGTCTCAATGCCTTCACTAGATTGGTCTGTGAGCAAGTCTATGGTATATTTTCTCAATTAATAATTGTTGTGGGAGGGTCAACTACATTGTGGTGGTGAGGCCCCTGTGCAGGTAGTTCTTGAGTGTACAATAAGCAGGCTGATCAAACCATGGGGAGCAAGTCAATAAGCCATACTCCTCCATGGCCTAGAGATCAGCTCCTGTCTCTAGGTTCCTGCCTTGCTCATTCCTGCCCTGACTTCCATCAGTGAGGGAGTATAAGATGAAATAAGTCTCTCCCCTCCCCCAGGTTGATTTTGATCACAGTGTCTTATCACAGCAATAGAAACCCTAACAGAGACAGAAATTGGTACCAAGAGTGGGAAGGACTTTGGAACTTCAGGCTGGAGAAGCCAAAGAGATGGTACATAAACCGGGCAGTGGTAGCACAAGCCTTTAATTCCAGCACTCGGGAGGCAGAGGCAGATAGATATCTGTGAGTTCAAGACCAGCCTGGTCTACAAGAGCTAGTTCCAGGACAGGCTCCAAAGCTACAGAGAAACAACAAACAAAAACCAAACCAAACCAAACAAAACAAAAAACTTAGATTATACTGATGAGAGCGGCACAGATGTTGTGGGCCTGGCTTGCACAGTTGCAAAAGGAAGCCTGAGAGTTTCTTAAGGACTCTTCAGGGCTATGATATTTTTAATTAAGAACATTCATGGTGAAACCTATACTTTGCTGGGATAATAGATATTGATCAATGGGGCTGAAGAAGGTATAATTAAAAAGTGACCAGCATCAATGAGGTAGAATCTTCTAAGTATACTTCACAAGGGTCAGCACACAAAAGCTGTAGTCCGGAGGGGTCTGAGGTTGCACCTCATGTGGACGGTTGCAATTGGTAATGTGTATGAGTCTCCCAGAAGGTACTGGTTTGAAGTTACAAAGAGGTCATGGAGAGAAGCTGAGGTTTGACACTATGAGAAGCCAGAAGAAGCCACTGGTGACGGGGCAGCTGCAGTTAAAGTTGCAGCCCCAGGATTGAAGGGGTCGTGGAGTTAGTCTTGGCATCTTGAAACAGGGTTAGATCTCCTGACAAGAGTCCAAGCTAGGTTAACGATGAACTTGCAGTCCAGTTGCAAGAAAGGCTATGATGAACCTGCAGTGCAGTTGCAAGAAGAGAATTTTGGAGATGCCAGTACCATGGAACAACGGCCAAGGACATTAAAAGCTATGAAGTGGAACTGCCTTGAGTCCTCCCAGACAGTCTGCATGTGTGGTGAATGGCAGAGCCAGAGATGTGTGACTGTCCAAGCTCTTTGGAGCCCAGGCTACAATGAGTGGGTCTCAGACATCAAACTTTGAACTTTTTACAGTCTTGAAATTTGTTTTTGCTTTGGTTTGTGACTATACCCTGGTTCTTCCCTCTTGGAATAAGAAAGTATTTTACTTGTTTTTTTTATTTTATTTTATACTAGTCCATAGTTAAGACACTTTGAATCAAAGCAATAGAAACCACTGCTAAGGTCTGGAAAGATGACTCAGTCCTTAAGGGCTAGGTTCATAAGCAAAAATAAAAGAAACCATAGCTATGACAGATGCTGGGCCTTTCTTCATCTAGTTGATTTATTAGAGGGCACAGTAGGAGGCCCTCACCTGTGAAGGGTAGGGGTATGAAGCTGAACTTGGATGCAGCCTCAGTGGAAAGACTAGACATTCCACAGAAATCTGCAAAGCTGGCAGTCTCCAAGATGTTTTGAATTGAGACAAGGACACTAGACTTTTGTCTCGTTTTAACCAGAGTTGTGATGTTGGTTGCAGACCATAAAAAGAAAGGTGACTTTGAGTCAGGCAACTCACTGGCAGAGAACTGTGTTAGTTTCTTGTGGCTGTGATAAAACACCATAGCCAGAAGCAGCTTATGGAAGAGTTTCCAGAGGGATAGTGCAGAACGGCAGGGAAGGCATGGCAGCAGACACCCGGAGCAGGATGCCGAGAAGGCACATCTCCAGTCACACATAGGAAGCAGTGTAAACTGGAAATGGGGGTGAGCCTCCAAGACCACGGAGCCTGCAGCAGCGAGCCTCTGAGTCCTTAAATCTCCATAGCCACCCCCCCAAAAAAAACCAGCAAATTGGGGTCAAGTGCTCAAATACAGGAACCTGGGGCGACACATCTCACTGAGATAACCATAGGAACTTAGCTGTCAGCCTTTGCAGCCTGGTTAATAATATGCTAATTGTAGCTGGGGTTAGGGTGGTGTACTACCCCAGAGAGCAAAGCAATGACTAAACACTTCACAATACAGAAAGACTAAATTAATTATAAAAAGAACGTTAGTAGTAAAGGAGCTATTTTTACTTAATTAAATTACTGAGTTTAGGACTGCTTTTTTAAAAATTATTTTTACTCACTGTGCTTATGTTATATAAGATAGAAATATATAAGATATATTTAGTATATATAAGACACAGATTGTTATAAATATAACTATTTTGTAAGAGATTACGTGTTAGAGATGCTCTTAGTATTCACTTCTGTGAAGAAAGCAGAAAGCATTTGGAACATTTTATTACTTAATCCTTTGATTTAAAAAGCCAAACTCTTAATTTTACTGTTATTCACCCAATTCCATCTTCTTAGTGAGTATGACCTTGAAAATTAAAAAGGTAAATCAAATGGTTTTTAAGTTTCATTCATTATGTATGAAATTATTTATAAACATTGTCTGAATTAGTAAATATTCCTAATTTGCATAACCCCAAATAGTAATCTTTTACTAAACTATAAATTATTGATGTGCGAAATAATTTTTGGATGATTTGAAAAGTATTTTGAGTCTTCAAATAGTACTTCAGAAACTATTCTCAGAAGCTAGAAAGTACTTTCCTTCCTTGGGGATGACTATTTGAAAGGATGGCAGTTAATTGCAACATATTTAAAAGGACCACAGACTACAGTGGAAATGTTCCTGTCACAATTTAAGCATTTGTATTATGTCAGGCTATCTCTTCAGAATTTACCTAAATATCAGTTGCAGAAGAAGAGAAGTGTATGTTAGTACATGTGTGTGCATATATATATATATGTATGTGTGGATATATATAAACATACATACTTTGAACATTTAAAACCTTACCTAAAAAATAGGACAGACTTAGGAATATGTCAGAAAACTCCATGAGCTGGGACATTTGTCTTATAACTTGGGTAAGTGTCCTTTAAAGGTATGTGCCCAAAGGTCATCAACCTATGATGATTTAACAGGTGAGAGTATGTTTATTATATGAAGCCTGGTGGACTTCTTGGATTGACTGGAGGGTGTGCTCTTGAAGTGGCTGTGGGGACCCAAGCCCTTTCTTGTCCCCCACATCACTTCTCTTCCTGACTGTGATGTGATAGCTGTGCTCTGTTGCTCAGTGCCCACAATGATGCAATGCCTGGTAACAGACTCAAAAGCAATGGGGACAATTGGTTATGACCTGATACCTCTGGGGTTATGAGCCCAAATAAAACTTGTGTCTGTATGTTGATTATTGCAGGTGTTTGTAACAATAAGAGAAAGCTGCCTGAGAGTTTCATACTGTCTTAAACTATACTTTGGCTATACTGATTAATTTAGAGAAGTATTTTTGTTCATGCTTTTACTTGGCTGCAGGTACTAATGGACATTGTTTAAAACTTTCTATTTTCGCACAAATGCAAGAACTATGAGAATTTTATGCTCTTATTACTGTTGATTCATATGACTGAGACTTTTATCAATAGTGTTAATTGTTTATATTAATCATTTCAAAAAATGTATCCTTGGGGAATAATATTTCTGTTCTATCTATAAGCACTTTCTATTGCACAAGCATCTCAGTGATACTGCAATAACAATGAGGAAGATTCAAGCTGGCCATCCATCCATCTTTAGGTTATTTAGCTGAAACCAACTTGTCCTACAAGTCTCCTAAACAAAAAAAAATCTTAAGATTTTTTTCATTTGTTATGCATGAGCTTACACTTTTATAATAATCTAAACAGGATAAACAGGTCACCTTCTTGGTTAGTAACTTCCATGTGAGGGTACTCTCAGAAAATACCAAGGTTCTGGGATTGTAGTCAGAGTTCATCATAAGCAATTCATGGCTTCTTTTGACCACAGCATCTCATCATTTTCCCCTGTGGTATAGCATCAAGAACTATATATTCTTCAGACGCACTATTGATTAGGCCACCTAATCTTTCTTTCACCAATAATTTCCACTTCTTCCTCTTCAGAGTATCAAATTCCTTCTCATATATTTCATCCCACTTAATCCATAGCCTTAAAAAACTAGTGTGATCATCTCCCTATAAATACTGTGGCAGCTAATTGTAAGTGACACCTGAACTGAACTAAAGGATGAGCATTACTCTGGATGTGTCCCTTGCGTGATTCAGAGTAGGTACATAAAAGGAATCCACTTTTATCTAAACAGCACCATCCCTTCAGGTGAGGGCCTGGATGAAGCCAACAAGAAGAGAAGAAAGATAGTCTACCATTTGTCTCTTCTGGATTGGAAGAAACCTTATTGTCCTTCCCTGGGATGGTGTAGCTGCAAGTTCTCTTGTTTGGGAACTCTGAGATTTCTACAAGGTTCTTAAGTTTTTTTCCTCAGACGGACCAGGGGACCATCAGCCTCCCAAGTTCTCAGACCATTGTACTACATCATGCTACTAACTCTGTGTTCTCCAGCTTCCATGCTGACTCCTCTGGGACTTCTCAGTCTTCATAACTGCATAAGACTATTTAGTAAGTGTCTTTCATGAATCTATCATAGATTGCTACATTCATATTCTAATAACTTTGGATCTCTGGAAATTCCTAACCCAAGCAAGGTCACAATATAATTTTATCCTAAGAAAAATGAAAATGATAAAGGGTAAGACTGCTCCTACATTTGAATAAATGTTGGAATAAAGTCATAACTGAGACTTCCCTACTGTGATAGTTAGAATGTAACTGGCCCCAACAATCTTATAGGGAGTGGCACTATTAGGGGGTGTGGCTTTGTTGGAGTGGGTGTGACCTTGTTGGAGGAAGTGTGTCACTGTGGAGGTGGACTTTGAACTTTCCTAAGCTCAGGATATCAGTTAGTATCTCAGTTGACTACCTGTTGCCTGCATGATGTAAGAGTCTCAGCTACCCCAGCACCCCATCTGCCTGCATGCTACCATGCTCCCAGTCATGATGATAATGGAATGAACCTCTGAAAATGTAAGAAAGTCACCCCAACTAAAGATTTCCTTTATAAGAGTTGCAATGGTCATGGTGTCTCTTCATAGCAATAGTACTCTAAAATAAGACACCTAGGAGCACTGAGGTAATTTAAGTAGAGTTGATTATTTTCTGACCTTTCACAATGTGGCAGTAATTACTCTAGAATTTGCTGTTTTGCATTGAAATTATTTATTTTGTCTCTTACTAACTATATTTGGTTTGTGGGGATTAGGCACTATGTTATATTCATCTGTGCACACATGCCAGTTAACACAGCAAATCAGACCAAGTCGCTGATATAGAAAATTGAGCTGAATTTCTGTGCCTGAAGTACATGCTAGAAGGGAAGAAGGGAGGAAGAAGTGGAGGGGGAGGGAGGATGGATGGAAGGGAGAGAAGACAGAAAGAAGGAGAAAGGAAGGGAAGAGAAGGGGAGGAGAGGAGAGGACAGGACAGGACAAGAGAGGAAAAAGGAAAGGAAAGGAAAGGAAAGGAAAGGAAAGGAAAGGAAAGGAAAGGAAAGGAAAGGAAAGGAAAGGAAAGGAAAGGAAAGGAAAGGAAAGGAAAGGAAAGGAAAGGAAAGGAACGGGGGAAGGGGAAAGGAAGGGAAGGGAAGAGAAGGGAAGGGAAAGACCAGTTACTCTGGCAGAGACATACATTTTATTAACATCTAGATTCCTGCTTAACTAACTTGAAGAGAAGATATTCCAGTGAGTAAGGTCCTTTTGGAAGCATAATAACTTGAGTTCAGATCCCCACCACACATGTAAGAATCCCTGTGTGGTTATAGGCACTAGTAATCCCAGCACAGGGGTGTTAGAGACAGGAGGATTCTTAGGCCTTGCTAGTCAACCAGTTAGCTAAATTGGTGCTCGCTCCAGGCTCAATGAGGCCTTTTCTCAAATAATAAATTTTAAAGCAATTGAGAAAGACACCCAAGGTAACCTTTCCCCTCCACATACATGCACACTCATGAACACACACACACACACACACACACACACGAAGTTCCAAAGTTCTCTGTGCTCATTAGGATAATTCTTCCAACCAGGCTTAGAGACAGTATGGACAGCCAGGATCACGGAGGTGTAGACATGCTTGACAAACAGCATAAAGCATCAGCAGTGCCCAGAAAGCACAAATGAAATGGAAGCCAGATGCAGATGAAATAAGAACGGAGGAGTTCCCTCTATGAGACCGAAAAAACAGGTCAAACCTCAGAAAGTCAAAGCAGCCAACATATGGTGCTAATGACAGGGGAAAAAATGTCCTAAAACTTGGGCTGATTCAACCACGGCCAGCTTCGCAGGTGGATCTTTAGCTATAGGCTAGTAAAGGAAGCACCTGAAGTAAACAGACTTAGCTGCAAGTTTCACACACACACACACACACACACACACACACACACACACACACACACAGTCCAATATAGACACACAAGTTCATATTTTAGTGATTCCTACATGTAGACACAAATGTCTACAAATAATAGTACTTGCATCTCTGTCTTTATGTAGTCAGTTCTATATTCGTTACTTTTTCTCACTCTGTCAAGTTACCTGTCTGTGCAAAGCAACCTAAGGAAGAGCTGGTGTACTTTGGTTTTTGGTCCATCACAGTGGGGAAACCACCACAGCAGGAGTGTGAGACAGCTGGTCACATAGCATCTGCAGTCAGGAAGAAGAGAGTAATTAACGCAGGTGCTCAGCTTGGGTTTCTCAGGTTTTAATCCAACCTGGAACTCCCGTACTATGGAGCGGCGCCATGTTTAAGCAAGTCTTTCCACCTAGTCTAGAAACTCCCTCACAAGCACCTCCTGCTACTTGCCATCTCAGGGAGTCTAGGTCTTGTCAGCCTGACAATATTAAGCACCAAAGGCACATCTGTGAATGTGCCATTGAACTTGGCTTCACTGTGACAAGGTGCCTGAGATAATTAACTAAAAGGAAAAAAGAATTGCCTTGGGAGTGGAAACATGGACATTAAGCTCCGTCCTTCAATCGTGCAGAGAGTCAGGGTGACACAATAGCACATGACAACGGGACATCAGTGCACAAGGCAAAATGGGAAAACAGATCGGGATCTAATAAATCCATCGAGCATGAACCCCCAATAACTTAACATTCTTCTAGACTGCATTCCGAATATTTTTGTCAACTAGCAATACCATCGGGTGAGGATCAAAGCTTAACACATGGACCTTTGGAGGGTATTTATGATTCAACCCCAAACAAGTAACAAGTAAGTTTTTATAATCTGTTGATATCACATCTATAGAATTTAGACTTCTTAAATATATAATATAAAAGTTGCAAGCAATGGACACAAGCTACAAAAGAGGATATAAAGCTATTTGGTTTTTTATTTCTAATTAATTCTGTTGTGAATTTATTGGTTTTCATGGTAAATAAATGCAAAAAAATATAATAAAAGTGTAAAAATCAGTTGTGGAGAACCTCTACAACTTTTTTGAATTTTATTCTGTGTAAATGCTCATTGAGATGAATAGTCCTCAGGTCTGGTTAATTTCTGTGTGTGGATGTTTATTTATTTGCAAGAGCTCTTTTATAAGAAAAATGTTTAAGATTAACTTTAAAAAATAAGTTTAGTTTTAGAAATTAGCTAAACAGATACTACATTTTTTCCTGATAAAATGTTTTTAAACAGGAAACAAACTATCACTGTGAAGATTTGATGTCTTATTGTTCAACTTAAAAAGCATTCTATTCTCACAGACAGCTTTCCAAACTGCCACTAAAATTACTCCAGTTGAACACAGAATGCATCCCACATAAAAATATGTTCAAATGTAAAAAGCTTTTTATTCACATGAAATATGCACCTGAATCTCCTTTCTCATAATCTGTACTGTGTAGAAGAACAAAGTGATCATGAATTTGATATTTATTCTCTTAAATAAATTATACCATTGCATCAGTTCCATTTAAAGATTTTTTTTTCTTTCTTTCAGTAATTCATTCCCAAGAAACATTAGGAATTTTCCCTTGGGTGTTCGTCTCTTTGAAGCGGGTCCTGGCCATCTTTCCTGCTACCACTGTTGTGTTCTTTGTTATCAATGAGGCCACCATCTGCTTGAAAGGAAAGGTCCTCTAATGGGACATGAAGTGCTAACAGTGCCTGCCTGAGGCACAGGCTGGAGTCAGAATTTGGCACACAACCATCTTTGCTTTCAGGGCCTGGTGCTTGTACCTCCCACGGGCTCCAGGGTTTTTCCTAGGTCCCTGTTTACAAACATCCTGGTCATACTGCTTTTCCAGACAGTGTTCATCCCCTTCCATTGGAATCTGTCCATGCCCCAGTCCATCTCCTGCCATGACCTTCTCTACATCAATGCTGTCAACCAATCCATGTTAAGAATGCACCAAGCTGACACGGCTTTTTAGCCAAGGAAAGGTAATGAACGTCTAGTGTGTAGTTTCTATCCAGAGAATTGCACGTTTAGTAATAGGGCATTTCTGTTGTCCCTCAAAACACATCACATAGATTATTGTCTATCTATCTTGCTTTGGGTTAAAGTGACATCAATATTTGGTCTAAATTTTCACAAGAGCTGTTACTATCGGATATTAATCTAAAAATTTCTTACAGAATTTTGTTAATATAATACTTTTAAAGGGGGCATGAATTGGCTAAAACTCTAATGCCAGAGAGGCATTTGAGAACACTGACAGTCAGAGACAAATAGCAACCCACAAAAGAAACCTTTGTGAGTAGAGCTTTCTCTGCTTAGAAGCTACATTACTTTCAGGCTAACCCAGGATAGTCTATAGACATTCTCCCAGAAGCTGCAGCAGGCATTTTGTAAATTATATTATACAGGAGACATTTTGCACCAACATTAGCAAAATGTATTTCAGTACTGCTGTGAATTTGTGAATTAGCAGATTGCACTAATGACAGTCATAGAACTATAGTTAATGAAAAACTCTAATTGGGCCAGAAGAGCCTCTGTACTTTAAGAAATTGCAGCCGCAGATACTGTGAACTTTCTGCAACATAATGAAAGCAAGATGTATGCATGTGAAGCTAAGTACAAGAAACATCACTGGAGCATCTGGACAAAGGAGAATTATTATTACAATAGATGATAGTCTCTTAGAGAGGAGAAAGTTATGGTGATAAGCATATAGAGAGAGCATATTTATGCTTGCGTTAACTCGTGTATACAAAATTTGCTTTTATGAATTTATTTTTATACGGATTTTGTTCTTTTATGAGGTATAAGTAAAAGGTATTCAAACAAGCTAAGAGGGGTCATGAATTGTAATTAAGATTCTACTGGACTATATTGTAATATCTCTGTTCAGAACCTTTTAGTCACTTTCAGAGACATTTATAATGAAAGCCATCTTGAACCAAACCTACCAATCTACAGCTTTGGAATCGTGCATCTCCTGGCTTCCAGGGAGTCATCCTTGGCCTTGATTGTGATGTCCAACCATCGCACCTTCATCCAGTGTGGGGAATATTCAACACAGAGCTCATTCTTGTTTTCCAGCTCTGTTTGCCCTGGAAGCTGAGAATTCTTTTCCTTCTGTTCTTGTCATGGCTGGCTCTTTCCATCACTTCTTCAGATGTATCAAATTCATCGTGTAGACTTCATCTTATTTCCCCCTTGCACCCCTGTGTTATTTCCTCTCAGAGTTCAATTTATTGGAACACTCTTTTTGTCTTGGGTTGCCAATGTACAATCTGTTTTTCTTACTATGTCAAATACTTCATATGAGGAAGACTGTAGTGAGCCAGACAGGATCGCCATTACAAGATGGCGCCGACATCCTATCTTGTTGGAAATAAACAACTCCGTATTTGGCTATGCCTTTGAGAGCTGCGTGTCCCCCGCTTCCCGCATGTGCGGTGGGTGAGGATCCTTGAGCCTATCCTGATGTGGTCTGGTGTCAGCTGTTGGTGGCAGCCAATCACAGGGCGACCCGTGTGCCAATTCCCTATTTAAGCAGCTGCCTAAGTACCCTTTGCCCCTTCGCTTCATGCTGTCTCTCCCCTTAGCTCCCTGCCCCTTCGCTTTATGCGCTTCCTGCCCTTCCCTTCCTCTCCCTCGTTTCCTGCCCTCTCGTTTCTTGCTCCCCATCAATCAAAGGACACTCCAGTAAAGCGTGTTCTGAGTAGAATCCTGATGTGGTGGTCGTTCTTCCTCGCCGGTCCGAGAGGTTTGCCACAGAAGACTATATCTGTCTCATTCACGACTTATCGTACCATATAAACCACTTCTTTTCCCTGGCAAGGGTTTCATATAGATATACTTCTGAAAACTTAATCACCAGTTCTTTAGTATGAGGTCCAGTTAAGCCATATGCTGTATTGTATCACTTAAATTGAAAAGGGATAGGAGGTTGACAAAAAAGTCCTTATGGTTTTTGTCAAGCAGAAGTTTCAGTTCTAAGCAGTTACTACTGGAAGAAGAGTGAGGCGGGCATTGCCATAGCTGAGAACTCTACAGGGAAAAGTGATAAATTGGGTGTTTCTTAGAGATGAAGAATTGTGCCTGCAGTCATGGCAACCCCGGTGACACAAATTCCAATGGAAAGTGCTGAAGGACTGGGAAAAAAAAAACATTGGAGGAGGTTTGATTTGGAGTTTGTCAAATGAACATAGCAATGATGGGTACATTTAATTCTGATTGAGGTTAGCTTATTAAAAGGATCCTCATACAGCTTATTTAGAAAGAAAAGATGGTTGGCTATTACCTTTTAAAATATGTGATAATGTTTTATCCAAGATTTTAATAGACTGTCATCTCCAACACCCATATGAGCTCTTAAATTCTGCTCCAAAAGCTCTTCTTCCTCTGGTAATGTAGCTCTGTTCAACTCTCCATAAATAATGAAGCTTCTTGACTCTTTCATTTCCATGCCCACATCTTAGCAGATCAGCCAGCATCTACTTACTGGGATCTGGTGTTCACACAAGTAATGGAAGGAGCAATTGCTCTAAGGTGTAAGAATGGAATTAATTTTGTCTCAGCTTAATTTTGTGGATGGTGAGTGGAGGATAATCTGAGCTACTGGACATCTCAGCATTGGTCTGTTGGGAAAGGTGCAGGATCTAGGAGCAAGATGTTGGAACCTTGAGTTTTCCTTCACTTTGGGACCTGAGAATTGACTGTGTGATCAAAGTTGACAGCCAACATAGCCAATCAGGTCCAAAGTGCAGGAAAACTCAAGGCTCAAACTGTGTGTCCATTTGTATATGAATGGGATTGATGGTCTGTGGACCATTAGATAAAACTCAAGACAAGAAGGAAACTTTGTAGCTGACATATTTTGTTGTTTGGTTTGGTTGGGGAAAAGATTTAGGTCCAGAAGCTTGGAATACATGAAGTTGATACCAGCTGCCAGCTGCCAGGTAGAAAACCTGCTACAGAGAATAGGAATACAGGTTTTTGAGCATATGTGATTCAATGGATGTACAATTATTCAAATGAAATTTATCCACACTTTCTATGTAGATATCATCCTTTTTGTTAAAAGACGAGTACTAGAGGCTTAGCAGGGTCCGTCAACACCAAAAATTAAAGCAGTCACTTCTGTCCAACTCCTCCATATCAAGCCAAACTAAATAGAGATATGTCCTGAGAAAGAAGCTACCAGAATTGTCACCCAGCAGGCTTGAGATCTGGGCAAAGTTCTACTCTACATTCAAGAAAGACACGTAGGGAAGAAAGAGACAGGGCCTATGCCCTGACTGGCATCCTTCAGTTGTTTTTGAAATGACTGCCAGAGTACACAGCAGAAGCCAAAGATTGGGCCTAAGAACTCCCTGCCTCCCACTGTCCATTCCCCATGTAGATGCACACTTAGAAGTGAACTCCAGTTTTGTCCCCAAACTTTGGAATCGTTATTCATTTCATTTCTGCTGTCATTTGTTTAAAATAAATATGTTGTTATATTCTCTACCTAACTTACAGGTTTTTTCCCCCATTTCTCAATAAAATCTACTTAAAGTTTTAGCTAACAAGTGATGAAGCTACTTGTTTTATCTTACCTAAGACTTTTTTTTTTAACTTGGAAGGAAGGAAGAAGAACATTCCAAATAGAAAATTTAAAACATTTGGATTTTTTTTTGAAGTCAGAGAATTGTGTATTTGGTAGTCTATCTTATCATCTGCTTATTTAATACCAGAAAAGCTCAAAAACCTAAACTCAGAAACTTGTGATGAAGAGGTGGTAAGCAATCACAGAGACAAATGTGGAGACATATCCAGGATGGAGAACTACAGAACAGCCGATGGTGGAGCAGGTGCCTGAAGATCCCACACTGAGTTCTGCATGTGTTACCTTCCAGTCGTCAGTGTTCAGCTCTACAGTCACCTTTGTGGAGTCTGAACACTTTCATGCCTTAGTTTTATCCCAAGGATGAGGCTTTCTAAAGTTGAACAAAATGTGTCCAGTTACTTTCTGACTTCATAATTAAGTAACTTTTCTATATAGATAAACCCAGATGAACTACAGATCGGAGCTTTCTATGAATCAGTTTCAAGGATAGTAGATGGCTAGCATAATCTGAACCAATTGCCTTAAAGATAACAAAATTCTGAGGATAACCCAGAGTTTCCAGGACTCATTGACTTACACATGGAGTTGCTTTAACATTGGTTAACAGTCCTGAGTTAGAAATACAAAGAAGTCCCTGCCCAAAAGTTGTGTTGTATTGATCTCAGAAATGTTTAGGAGGGAGAGAACACTTTTTGAGATGAAATAGTGTGCCTGTCTCTTTGGATTTTCTTCCCCAGAAGTGATCCACTTAGAAATAAGGACCATCCCAAAGGGATTTTTATTCCTCCATGCCCATGTTTTTAATGTCACCATATATGTGTATATGCATCCAAAAATGTATTCCAATGTTTCATGTATTTTAAAATATATATAAGTGGTGGCATATTGTACTTATCCCTTTGCAATCTGCTTTTTTCACTCAACATTTTGTTTTTGAGAATTATCCATGTTGATGCAGAGAGAATGTTAAACATGATTTCAGAAAGTGAAAACACCCTAGCTTGCTGAAGAAATCTTAGAAAGTCCACACAGAATTCACTGTATTGTAGGGATGAGCAAACACACCCAAGTGTCATCGGGGTCTCACCACTATAACTGTTGGGTGATTCGACCACTAATTAACCCCTTTCATCATGACTCATCTCCTTAGCTGTTGGCTTGACACTTTGCTGACACCTAGACTAATAGATCTGATGATTCGCTGCTCTAGGGGCCAGAGCTTAACAAGCAACCATTCTACTCTCAACCTCTTTTCCTGGAGAGCAAGCCCAAAGCAAGATCTGCTGCCATCAATGTCACTATTAGTATGGTCTCCAACAATTCAGTAGTTTGCTAGAAACAGAAAGGACATGGCCATTAATTTGTCCCCCTCTGAAGAGAGCAGTGTTTGGGTGTTTTTTTTTCATATGTGGCAAAATTTGCATGAGAAATTAGTTTCCTTATGCAGTTTCTGTCATTCTATCCTGTACCCACCAAACATGGCATTTTTTTGCTGGAACAGGACCATGCTCCAAATTTAACTCCACCTCTGCAGAGGGCTTCTCTTTCTACAGCCCTTTGATGGGTTTCTGAGTAAGGTTTTTTCTCTAGGCCCGCTATGTCTCTGAAATTAAGTTCTTAGCTCTTTTACCATTCATCCCTTCTGACAACCTTCCATGTACATATGTATAATGTTCCATATCCCTCACTGTTGTAGGAGATTACAGCTGTGTTTGGTCAATAGCTTAGGCATATTTTTAGCTAACTCATACATCTTAAATTAACCCATAATTCTTATCTCTATTAGCCATGTGGCTTGGTACCTTTTTCAGTGAGGCATTCTCATCTTGATTCCTCTGCATCTGAGCCTTTCCTCTTCCCAGAATTCTCCTATTCCAGTAACCCTGCCTGTAATTCCTGTCTGTCTATAAAACCAATACAAGTGACAAATCTTACAGGGTACAAGACCATTGTCCCACAGTACCTCACTGTATGATGAGCCATATCACAATTATCCATTATAAATGGAAAGTATTGCAAGTAAAACAAAGTTTTTTTTAAATATCTCTACCCACCAGACATTACAGCTTACCTAACTACAAGGTAGGTAAAGTGTTGGCTTTTTTTTTGTCCCTCTGATCCCATGACTAAGTGGCAGCCACTGTATGCTGTCACTTAAAGGCATCAAAAGAAAGTACAGTAGCAGGTAGTGTCCTGGAAAGAGATGAACTTCAAATTCACAGTAAAGTTTCTATTGAGTACATGTCACGTCTGTACTATTATAATGTCAATATAATCATTAATTGAACCACTATAAGTCAGTTCTCTCTTATTTGCTTATAGGCTTGTCTTTAACTTCCCTGTAAATGTATAGTTGAAATAGGTACTCAAAAGTGTGAGACTAGAACTGGCAAGTGTCACTCAATCCCCCCATTCATCAGAAGAGAAAGTAAGTCTTGATTCTGGCTCAGCTAACACCTCAAATATGAAAGAACACATGAGATAAAGGCTCATTCCCTAGGAGATAGGGGAGCAAGGGAAAGATGTAACCCAGGAGGACATCATCCTTTGTAACATAGTTTCTCTTTATTAGACAGATTGGCAAACAGAAATGTTGCAAGCTAATCAATCTACCTCCGTTGTTACTTAGAGAGTTCTTCTGAATATAGTAGATTAAATTTCCTTAAGGCTTCTGCTATTCATTCTGTAGACGTATTTCTTATTTTGAGTACATATTTTTCAGAATTCATACTCACAGAATATTGTTACGTTTATCCTCTTATCTTCTGTGCATATTTCTACTTTTAAACAGTAAGCATTTATAAGATGCTTGCTGTGTGTCTAGGTCTAATCTAGGTACTCACTACAAAAGAAGCTTCAGTTATCTTAGAGACTGCCCTTTGTGAAAGTGAAGCTCGAATCTTATCTATCTACAAATTTCCCACATAAATTACAAGCCTAACATTTGCTGTGTTGTTATGGTGAATTCACATCTTTGAGACTTCAGTTTATATAGAATTGCTATAGCAATTTTCACTCTAATAGGACATGTAGAAAAGCAAAACCATCACTTAAAGAGTGTCAATATTTTTCCCTAGGTCCCAAAACTAGCTTACTCATTGCTTTGAATGAGAGTAGAGAGATAATAAACATGTTTTGCATGATGTCAGGCAATAAACTTCCAAGACAAATATTTGGGGAAGCATGCAAAGTTTGGGAAGTGTTTTTGTTGTTGTTGTTGTTTTGTTTTGTTTGTTTAAAGCTTCGTGCCATTTCCTGGTTAACTTACTCATTATCATGGCTACACTTTCTTATTTCTGAAAGACAGAGGATGCGCTGAGACCTTCAAGCCTTGTACTTGCTAATCTGTACATGCTAAGTCTTTAGCACCGAACCGGCTCACAGTATCTACATGAGGGCAGAACAAGCCAGCATGGGGCTGAGGCTAACTTTAATTTGGAATCCTAAGTGCGCTCCCTCAGCAGGATGTCTGAGCTCCCATCACCTGCCCTTGTCAATCATGTTGCTTTTCCTTCCAATTCTATTTCAGATGAGACTCCCAAAGAACCATGGGGGAATTCTGCCATCCTCAGAGGCTGGGAAAGTTCAGCCTAATCTGAAAGCCAAATTAGACCAGGCGCTTCATGTTTTGAAAAGTAAGTTTTAGGGCTTTTGGTGCTTTTTGTCTGTAACAATCATTTTTTTCTACAGGAATTATCAGTCTATTCAATTATCCAAGTGTCTCACAATCTTTACCTTTAACAACATAGGTTTATTGTTTTCTGCAACCCAGGAGATCCCAGCAAAGGAAGAGCTTCAAAGAGACAGCCATATCTCTTGACACAGCACCTAGTCTGCAGTTCTCTCTTCATCACAGGCTAGCAATCAGCCACCACACCTATTTTTGTGTGTGTGTGAAATTTCAAGCCCCTTATAAGTGTCACGGCCTATCACAATACATCTATCTATTGATAGTTATGAACTTGCAAGGGAACAGGGACAATAAAACAAATGACAACAGGTACAGAGATGCCCATTTTCGTTTTCCTTTATACCACCATATTTATAGCTGGGCAGTGGTGGCACACACCTATAATCCTAGCACTCAGGAGGCAGAGGCAGGCGGATCTCTGTGAGTTGAAGGCCAGCCTGGTCTACAGAACTAGTTTTAGAGCAGATAGGGCTGTTACACAAAGAAACCCTGTCCTGCAAATAAATAAATAAAAAAAACCAATATACAAAGCTATCATTGAATAATTGAATGTTACAACTTGACAGAAACTTTGCATGGGCTGAAAGTATACATGTCAATCCTCTGATCGAGGCTTCACTATCCATTTTATGTCTGAGATAATGCACACTTTGAGAGATAATGGACTGTCAAATTTGTGCTACACATACTTGCACACACTTGGGGCTGATGTAGTTCTGTGGTACAACATTTGTTTATCATGTACAATGCCCTAGGTTTGATTCTTAGCAAGCCCAAAATAGATGATAGGTAGATAGGTAGGTAGGTAGGTAGGTAGGTAGGTAGGTAGGTAGGTAGGTAGATAGATGGCAGATTGTAACTCATATCAAAACTGCCCAACTCAGAACCTATATTTGTAAGTGTTATTCTATGCTGTTCCCACTAGTAATTTTTTGTCTTTAACTTTTCAGGAGTTAAAATTGGCATTACTTTCCCATTCTAAGGAATGTGAGTATGTTTTAACTTCTCTTAGGAAGTGTTTAATGTCACGTGGATAGAGAAATTCTCTCCTTAATGAAGTCTCCTGACATTGTGCTATCATCGAATTTTTCATTATCCATGTCTATATGGAATACAATCTAAAACCAACACCACATTATCTTAGTCTTCAGCATGCAGTGAGATACATTGAATACAAGACAGCACTTTAATCCCATGCCACTGTGTTGATTGTTAAACTATAAACAGATCTTTCCAGTACTCCTAAAAATTCGGTCACCAGAAACACAGGATAATTTCCTGATTTACGTTCTACCATCTTAAACCTATATGGATTTAATGGACTGGAGATTTTCAATGGTGCTGCATCTCTTCAGAATCAAAGTCCCTAACTTTAATGGATCTCAATTTGATTTGTGGGATGTTCAAAGGTCCACTAAGTTTGGAAGCAGAGTGATGTTACTGGGCACTTTTGCACAAATAATGCCACAGATCATGTCTTCTGGAGGTGTTCAACTGGGAGTCCCTTCTGCGGAGAAGTTCTATCATGGTCAGACTAGATCATGCAGAAGGGCATGTGAAGCTGCATCTCCTTCACTCTACACCTAAAGCGGAAGTCTCTTCTCCTTTTATGATCATTGTGTATTTTCTTGATTGCTGGATGTACTCTGATTCAGGGTCAAACTTATGACAAGCTTATATGTTTTTCTAGAATTTCATAGGAAGATCCATAATAATCCAATTTAATCATTTTAAATTTTATAGCATACTTTTTTTTGTTATTATTCACTCCCATTATGCCTGTGGTCTTATAATTTTATCTTCATAGAAGAAGAGGGATTTTATGAACAAGGGGGGTTAAGATCATGGTGGGGAAACCCACAGAGACAGCTGACTTGAGCTTGTGGGAACTCATAGACTCTGGACCAACAGTTAGGGAGTCAACATGGGGCCAGTCTAGCCAGTCTAGGCCCTCTGAATGTGGGTGACAATTGTGTAGCTTGGTTTTTTTGTGGGGCCCCTAGCAGTGTGACCAGGACCTGTCCTTGATAAATGAGGTAACTCTTTGGGCATTCCTATTATGGGATGCCTTGCCCAGCCATGAAGCAAGGGAGAAGAGCTTGGTCCTGCCAAACTTGATCTGCCATGCTTTGTTGACTTCCATGGGAGGCCTTACCCCTTCTGAAAGGAGGGATGGATGGGCAGGAGGTAGATGTTAAAAATCACAGGATTATATCTATTTTATCCTATTTAACTTTTAGGATAAGATTAAAAATTCATGAAGGGATCAAAACCTTTTAAATATAATTTATTTGTTGTATTTATTTGTGTGTGTGAGTGTACATACACACTCATGCTACGGCACATATGTGGAGGTCAGAAGATAACTTTCAAGAGTTGGTTCTCTTCTTCAACCAGGTCCTGGGGCTTGAACTCCGGTAGTCAGACTTGGCAGCAGTTCCCTTCACCTTCCAAACCATCTTCTAGGCACTGTTGTAAAGAGAGTCGCTTGTTTGTTTCTGACTGCTCAGACCCGAAATAATCACGCAGAAACTATATTATTTAAAACACTGCTTGGCCTTTTAGCTCTAGCTTCTTATTGGTTAACTCTTACATATGAATTTAACTGATCTCCATTAATCTGTGTATCTCCACAAGGTTGTGGGTTACCCGGTATAGTTCCGGTGTCTCTCTCTGGCAGGGCTACATGGCTTCTCTCCTGACTCTGCCTTCCTTCTCCCAGCATTCAGTTTAGTTTTCCCCCACCTAGCTCTGTTCTGCTCTGCTTTGATATAGGCTCAAGACAGTTTCTTTATTAACCAATAGTATTCACAGCATACAAAAGGGAATCCCACATAAAGGCACCCTAATAACATTTCAACATAAAACGCTTTATATCGCCAGGGGGTGGTGGTGCATGCCTTTAATCCTAGCACTTAGAACGCAAAGGCAGGTGGATCTCTGTGAGTTTTGAGGCCAACCTAGTGTACAAGAGCTAATTTCAGGACAGGCTCCAAAAACTACAGAGAAATCCTTTCTCGAAAAACAAAAACAAACAAGCAAAAAACAAAAAACACTGTATATCACATTACATAATCTTGTCATATATATATATATATGAACATTATAAAGATATTAAATGGTGTAGATTATCTGAAGTGCATCAAAAGAGAGGGTAAATTAACAGAGATTATTAAAAAGAGGAAAATTGAGGTTATCAATAATCCCATATCCGAAAATTCACGATTTTGTAGCCTGACTCCTTCAATACATCTGTATAAAAACACATGATGCCCATTTTCATGTTTTACTTTGTTTTTTGTTGTTGATTCATTGTCTTTCTTTTTGTTTATTTGTTTGTTGCTTTTTGAGACAGTTTCACACTTTGTAGCCAAGCCTGGCCTTAATCTCACTATGTAAACCAGGCTGGCCCTGAACTCATGGTAATCTTCCTGCTTCATCTTCTCAAACATGTGCATTGCCACTAAACCTGGCAACAGAATGTTTGATGCATATATAAATTGTTGATTAATTTTGGAAGTTTACATTGTGTTTATCCCCACTTTCTATCTCAAGGCAGAATTTCTCAGCTGAGTTCAGAACTGACCAATACGACCAGTATAACTGGCAGTTTGCCCTGAGATCCCATCTCTACCTTCTGAGCCCTGAAATTACAGGCAGGCTGAGGAGCCTACCCAGGATCTTCATAGGTTCTGGGAATCGATACTCCATCTTCACACTCGGTAAACAAGAGCTTTATACACTCAATCATCTCCCCATCCCATACTAACTTTTATAGAGTATTACAGTGGCCAGTCTTGCAGCTGATTCACATCTCAATTGTTTCCTTGTATTCACCTAGGAACACATTTAAAGAATTAAGAGAATTACACATCTTAAACAAAAATGTGCATTGCGTGTCCCGCTGTATGTGTGTGGGTGTACTTGTGGACCTCAACACTTCTAAGTTATTCCATTGTACCCTTTCTTCCATGTTTACAAAAGAAAATTCAACATGGAACATCCATGCACGTCTGTGAGAATTTTAGCGCTGTCCTAGGTGAAAACTAGAAGCCATCTGATCACGTTTCTCGGATTCGGTGAGACTGCTAAGGTAGGAGCCTTTCCTCCTCAAGGGATCAGTTCTCACACATAGCCCAGGGGACCCTGTGGTCTTATTTTTCTATTAGAATTCATTGACAGTTTTAAGCTACTTCCTTCTTGGACGTTTGCTACCGTTGAGTGCCCATTGGTCTTGGGCCTGTAGGTTTTTTTGTGAACTGGGCCAAGCGCCATGCTTCTGCCGTGACCACTCAAGGCTGCTTTGCTTCCCAACTAAACAGACCAAGTGGAAACCACTGTTCTCAACACACCTCCAATTTCATTTCAGAGCTAGTTCTCTGGAGCGCTTCCGTATATAGTTGCAGCAATGCTGGAGAACATCCGGAGATGGGTTACTGCTGAGGCAGGGATATCTTCACAACACTGGCTGGGCGACGGTTATTTGAACTTTGCTTCTCATGGGCACACAAGAAGCCTTGAGCTCACATCTGCTGAACACTTTATGGAGAAATTAAATACTCCCCCCACTCAAGAAAAGAATCCCACTGTCCAGGCTTTTGAACCTTCTCCCTCAGGCATGGAGAGGGTGCCTCTATCTACCACCCCACCCTGAAAGCGGAGCTTCTCCCGCAGCTGGTCCAGGCCTGTATTGCCTCCATATGCCGCTGGGAAACGGCGTCTTGAAGTCAAGTGATAACGTTGCACTTCTGTTTCCAGTGGCACTGGTCCAGCGAGGAAGACTGGCAGCTTTGTAAAGTCGCTTCCCAGCCGGGTCGCCAAGTGCAGCACTGCAGCTGGGACGTGTTTCCTCACGGCTGTGCCCGAGACTGTGGTTAGCTTTAGATTCCTGCAAATGTGACTGGAAAATGTTCGCATTTTAGCCGCAGTCACTAACAAATTACAGCCAGCTCCTGACCCCATTACGGAAATGCAAGCTCACGAGCTGAGGGGTCCCTAGTTAAAGCCGCTGCCCATTCACTTCCAACGTAGTTCTTGTCGATCAGACCACGTGACTTACACGCGGTCTTCTTTCAAAGGCATTACAGGGACCTTCCTTCCAGTGCCGTGCAACATCTTCTCCCCAGTTATTTTCTTTATGGATCCCTCTTTTTCTTCCTTCCCCAAGAAGAAAAGGCTCAGACTACAAAGGCAAGACATTATCAGATTCCAATCACAAAATGGAGCAGTCGGTAATTTGACTCTGAAATCTTGACATCCCTACAGGGTGTGTGTGTGTGTGTGTGTGTGTGTGTGTGTGTGTGTGTGTGTGTGTCTGGGTGTGTGTCTGGGTGTGTGTCTGTCTGTGTGTGTGTGTGTGTGTGTGTGTGTGTGTGTGTGTGTGTGTGTGTGTGTAAGAGGGGAAGAGAGACAGAGACAGAGGGGGAAAGGGAGAGACAGAGAGAGAAAGAGACCCGAGAAGAGTAACCATTCAGAAAGCCTTCTCAACCACTTCAATACAAGAAGTTAATTGCAGGCGGCTGTCCTCATTGTGGGTACAGTAGTCAAAAACGAAAAAACATCAGAGATCAGAGCATAGCTGTACGCCCATCTTCCTAGTGAAATGGAGAATCAGTTCTCTGCTGCTAGGGCTTGGCCTCCTGGGCCAGTCTCTGCTATCTGCTCTTAGCAGATTGGATTATTTCTTCACGCTGAGGCCCCAGCCTAGCTGCCTTTCTTCCCAGCTTGTTTGCTGGCTTCCCTGACCGTGAAGCGTTGCCCCTGGCAGATCTCGCAGGCTCCGTGCAGGACTCCATCCACTCAGGAGGTGGGTTCAGCTGTGTATCCTGCAAAAGGATGAGCTGCTTGCTACCTGCGAAACAGAGACAAGCCAGTGTAAACTGCCGCCCCCATTTCCCCGTGGGACGTTTGCAAAGAAGGGAGAATAGAACAGAACACGTGGTGGGCACTGAGGAAAACCCAGCCGCCATTACGGGACTGGGGGATGCTGTGTCTGCTGCAGAGGATTCCAGGGGCTCCGGAGTGGAACAAAAGCCTCCTGGTATGTGGACTGAACTCCATTTTCTGCGCGAGCCTGAGTAGAGAAAGATAAACAGAACCTTTCACCGAAAGACATATTTTAGAGTTAAAGTATGACATGACGGGTCCAAAATAGATTCCACATGATTGGAGCCAATCCAGAACCTGCTCCCTGAATAGCAATCAGTGCTGCAGGCTGAGCCGGCCCGCACCATCATCGCATAAAACGGGGAAAAACTGCAAATGCCACACAGCTGCCAGAGAGTAAGGGCAGCCCATACCTGGAGCCTGGCGCTGCAGCTCCATTTGCCAAAATTACCCAGCTTAGCTCAAATTGAGGGTCTCTCTGCTTCTCTACGAATACCTTCATGAACACTCAGAACTTTACAGCAGCTTTCTCTCTATGAATTTTCTTTTCAAACGAGAGTTTCTGGTCTTTGCAATACGCTGTCAGGCAGAACTAACGACCCGGCGGCTTCATGCTAAGTTATTTTCATGGAAAGTTCCTCATAACTTGAAACCATATAGTTCCTAAGCACCTCAGAAAGAGAGAACCAAATTCCAGGGTTCCTGAACATTGAGATGCAGGATAGGATTCTGACCGGGTTGGGGGCATTCTCTCAGGGCAGTGATAGGCTTCTCTACAGAGACATAACTGACTTGTTTTGATAACATACAGATGGTAGAACAAGAAATACAATTTCGAGCAGGCAGAGAAGGAGAAAGAAAGAGTCCACAAGACGGATGGACTTCATTCGGGGTGAAGAATGGCCTCTTGCATTTGTAAACAACTTCCTTCCTTTAAAGCAGGTACCAGAGGGCTCCCAATCAGGCCCTTCATATTTAACTAGTGTTTCTCATACTTAAGAAAACTTAAATAAATATATAATTCAAAGGGTCAGCTATAGGTCAGTATTAACCCAAAACTAACCTGAAGAAGCCCCGCTGTTCAACGCACATCTGAGACACAGTCAGCCCCTGAAGGTTTCTGTCTGCTGCCTTTCTGAACCACACTTCTGTGAAAGCGAGAAAGTGATAAATGGAAGATTCAATGCTTGTGGAAGGACATCTGGTACAGCATGTGCCGCCACTGCCCTCAAACTGGCCAAGAAGCCAGCATGTAAAAATGATCCGGAGGAGACCGTGCTTCTCCACCTCTGTGGAGATGTTTCCACGCCCGTTTGAAATGGAGTGGCTCTTACAAGGGCACGTCATGGCTCCTTCTGTTTCAAATAGTTCTCTTTGGTTATATGAATAGGCATTGTCTTTTAGGAGCTGTCAAAAAAGATCAAAGCCTGGTCAGCAGTTGAGAGTCTCTACAGGTTATTTCAACAGAGAGAAAATATGTATGAGAACACAATGACAAGCCAGTCTTTTTGTTGGGGTCATGGTATGATGAATGCAAATCCTAACCACTCTCTGGTTACCAAAGAGTTTTTGTTCTTCCCTTTACTCTTTGGGAATGTATGCAAGTACTATGTAGATATATCCGAAAATAGGCCAGCGGTGCCATACTAGAGTTCAATGACTAAGGTTACACACTAATCTTCAGTTTATTGCAAAGCATTGATTCATGATTTTCAAATGTAGAATGGCGTTTATAATACTCATGATCTTAGGGCTCAGAGCAACCTTTGAGGGTAGTCTGGCCTTGTCCCTGCCTTCAGAAAATTCGGGTAGATTAAGCACCGGAATTTCAAAAAGCCAAACTGTCTTGCTCAATTTCCCCCAACTAGTTGAGGTGATTTGACCTCTTGTCTTCTTCTCCAAGCACAATTGTCTGTGTGAAAAAAAAGATCCAGCCTCTTTAAACCCATGAAAACAGAAAGCAGATTAGCTACTTCCATAGGCAGGAAAAGAACTGACCTCTAAAGAAGAACAAAGTTTTCCTATAAAGTGATGAGAATGTTCCAGAACTAGGTAGTGATGACTGTGAATATGCTAGACACACTAGAACACCTCAAATGGTGATTCTCGTCTTAAAACAACAGTGTTACTGCGAACTGATCACTTCTCTGTCTCCACAAATTCCTTTTGAGTGATTTGAGTTCAGGGGTGACACTCCCATGTCTTTGGCCTTTCAAGATACAACTATATGCTTAATGAATTCTGCTCGATCCTTCCTGTGTTGGTTTGAATGAGAATGACTTCCATGGGTCAATATGATTGAATACTTGGTTGCCAGTTGGTGGAACTCTTTGCCAGGAGGTTTGTCACTGGGAGTGGGTTTTGAGATTTCACAAGACTCATATCATTCCCAGGACTCTCTGCCTTTGACTTACAGATCAAGACGCGAGTGCTCAGCTGTTCTGACAATAAGCCTTTGCTCGGCTGTCACACTTTCTAACCCTTTCCTGATTCCTCCATGGCTGGCTGGCTGGCTGGCCACTGGTGTCTCCCTTTATTTCTTCCTCCAGTCTAAATTCCTCCTCCTACTTACTCTCCCTGCCAGGAAGTTCTACCCATACCTCCTCCCTCACTGTTGGCCATTAAGCCTTTTATTAGACCAATCAGGTGCCTTAGGCAGGCAAGGTAAAACAGCAACACATCTTTGCATAGTTTACAAAAATCCCACAACATAAACAAATAAAACACATCTTTACTTAGTTAAACAAGTATTCCACAATAGACAGTAAACATCATTTTGAAGATCTTAGTCCTGTGAGGTCATTAAGACATTGCTGCATTATTAAGAAAGGTGCTGCATTATCGAAAAACAGCTAATAATGAGCGCTCAATCTCAGCCTTGCACTGTTCCTTTCTCACACCACAGACCAGCATGAGCCTGATGATCCAACATGTGCCAACTCCTCACCCCTGATGCATGTCCTTCTAAAACCTCTATTTCTCAATGGAAGAAATCGATTAACTGAAAAGAAAACCAGGTGGCTATTTAAATAAAAAGGTGACAGTAGGATCATGAAGTATTTTCCTTCTGAGATGGTTTAGTTTAATTTAGCATCATGTCCTCAAAGTGTATCCATGCTATTCTGACAATATTTTCTCCTTTATTAAAGATGATGAAACATTACTCAATAGTATAAATGTTCTGTAATGCCACAGTCCCTTAAGTGCCTACCTTTTGATGGACTTCTTACAATTTTCCACATTTTTTTAAAAAAAAAAGATATGATAAATATGCCAACAAAAGACACAAACTTTTATACAATGAATCGTATGTTCCTTAAGAATGAAAATAATAATAATAAAATTTAGAAGTAGTTCACATATAAGAAATAATAAAGGTGATTGTGTTTATTATTTCTAAGATATTTTCAGGTATATTTAATTCAAACTGCATACAACTAAACCATGAGTACATTGTAGTCTTAAAATGGGGACATTTTGTATCCTTCCATATGCTTAGGTATTAGTAGTACATGTTCAATAGCTGACTTCTATATGTAAAATGCATATATAGTCAGATTGATAAATTATCATAAATTTATTGATGTAGAGATTACACAAAGTTTGCCTACTATAACATATGCAAAATATGCTCTTTATTGCCATTTCCACAGAACCAGTTGATCCTCAATGTGGTGTTTGAAAGAAAATGACTCCCAAAGGGAGTGGCATTGTCAGGTTTAGCCTTGGTGGAGGAGATGTGATCTTATTGGAGTAAATGTGTCAGTGTGGACATGGGTTTGGAGAGCTCATATATGCTCAAGTCACTCACAGTGAAAGAGCTCACTTCCTGTTGTCTGCATAACAAGATATAAAACTCTCAGCTCTTTCTCCAGCACCATGTCTGCCTGCATACCACCATGTCCTACCATGATGATAATGGACTAAACCTCTGAACTGTCAGCCACTTCATTAAATGTTTTCCTTTATAGGAGTTGCCAAGGTCATGGTGTGTCTTCACAGCAATAGAAACCTAATTAAGATACTCAATGACTCATTGAGATTTTCCTTATTGTTGCAGCTATATCCAGGTTTTGGTTATAGATGGGGAAATGGGCATGGATCAATGTAGATATTGGTCAAACTCGTCTTTACATTAAGGGGTAAAGCCAGAAACAATGAGGAAACATGCTTAACCTTCGCTTGATTATGTATGAAAATTTCTTTTTCTAAAACTAACTACAGGTTTTGAATAATAGAGAAAAGTTTATTTGCTTTTTCCATGTAATTTACAAGTACACTGTAATATATATATATATATATATATATATCATATTTTACATACATATATTTTTTTAATTTTAAGTCTATAGAATATAATCTTAATGAGCAAAGCTACCAATATCAAACTAAAGTCACAATTAAGATAACGAAGTTATCTGGGAAAAACAAAAAGATTTTTTTAAGTGGAAATGAATTTTAAGACATATATAGTATTTTAGATTGATTATAAGATCAAGTTTTATAAAGTGATAAAATAAGAATTAGTAAATACAGTAAAGAAAAGAGAAAGAATATAATAAAACCAAATTAAGACTAATAAACAGAAGGTAAAACAGATTTAGAGGGTTTAAAAATATTGAAAATTGTGGTAAAATTGTAGGAAAATGTGATTTACTCAAACTAAGCCCCAAAGCTATGGTGTATATAGGATAAAATTGCCTAGAAAAAAAATTAAAATAAATCAAAGCACTTCCCCTAAAATGTTTTTAAATCAAACATGTCCTCAAATGAGACTCCTCACATTTTCAGGTAATAGGTAATTTCCATACAGAGTAAATTCCACTTTAGGTCACAGGAACAGGCAGAAGTTTTAAATTTAAATTTGGAATGCTGGCATAATCATCCCAATAAATTGTTGTAAGGGAAAACCCAACAAACTGTAGTATGCACATTATGAATACTTTTTGATTATAATTACTGAAGAAAAATTCTAAATAAATAAGGAAATTAAATACAGCAACAAAGTAACATAACCCATTATGATCACATGCAATAGCAGGAATTAAAAAAAAATAGTTTCTTATTGGGAAATTTTCTAATATAAACATAACATAAATTGATCAAACAAAGAAAAATGAATCATTGACCTAAAAGATAAGCAACAGGCCATGATTAAATTTATAGCAATAGCAATAAAAAACCAAAATCTCAGCAAACTATAAATATAACATCTAAGCATGATTCTGAGACAGATTTCCTATATCTCAATACTGTTGTGGGTCTCAGGTTTCAGATACCCAACCGGCAGCATTAGCACCACCTGCAAACATGAAAATCATGCCAATTCTGTGAATCACTCACGTCTTAATAAATCAGACACTGGATAAAGATCTCTGTAGTGTCTAAAAAAGCTTAAATGGGGGAGGCATAGCCGAACAAGGGCGAATGAAGGTGGCAAGGGAAAAGATTGGATGGGGAGTTGGAGAGGAAAGCCAAAGGTCAGTGAGGGGACAGAGAAAGTCATGGCAAAATCAACCAAATCACACACTTTCCATTCTATCTTTAAGAGTTGTGGGAAAATGGGGTCGCATAGACGCCCCCAAGCATTACAGTTTGCTGCCATTGTTCCTGGTAACTATTTGAACTATTTTCTAATGCTCTGATAAAACATTGTGTCTGAGACAACTTGAAGAGGAAAGGGTTTCCTTGCGCTTACAACTCTTATGTCACACTCCATCACCCAAAGAAATCAGGGCAAGAACTCAAAAAAGGAGCATGAGGTAGGAACTGACTAGGAGGCCATGATTTGTTCCTCATGACTTGCTCAGCCTGCCTGCATATAGCACCCAAGACTGCTAGCCCAGAGGTGGCACTGTACACAGTGAGCTAGGACTAGCCACATTTAAATCATGCAAATGTCACATAGGCTTGCTTACATGACAATCTGGTGGGGACATTTCCTCAACTGAGAGTCTTCTTTCTCAAATAACTCAAGAGTTTTAGGTGTCAAGCTGATTAAAGTCTAGCCTGTGCAGGTACCCTCCAGAACTTGACAGTGAGACTCTATTGCTGAAGACACTGCATAGTTGAGTTATATGAAGAAGTTAAGTGTGTGCTTACATAGAAGCTTTACCCCTACTGCCTAACTTTCAGAGTTCTAGAAAGTACTGGCCATGCTACTGGAGGAGAAAAGTAATCATTAACTCACTCTCCCATGAAGACTCCAAGCTGCAGTCACAATCTGCCTGACAAGATATACCCACCTGTGGCGTGAATGTTATAGGGGTAACCAACCATTTCCTGATGGGATTTATGCCATACTCCATGAGATGGAACCCATAACTGGAACTGTTAACAAAGCCAAGAACTTGTGGCTGAATAGGTCATAGACCGTAGGGGAAAATCAAGTACTATTATTCTGCCAAATGTGTATAGCACTAAAATGACTCCTACGATGTATTGCTATAACCATAGATCAATACATTTCTCAATCCTAATCAGAGAACCTTCTTTTTGCAATAGTTGGCAATTAACACAGAAAGCCACAACTGGTCAACATGCAGAAAATAAGAGACTAAATGAATATCTATCTCACACCCCTCCCCTTGCAATCCAGGGATCTCATTAAAAAGGGGCAGTAGAAAAATCATAAGAACCAGAGGAAGTATATTACTTTACAGTGTTTAAAAAAACACACAAAAATCCAAGTGAAGATGCATATGTCATCTCCAAAGATTGTAACAAAAAGCACATCATATGTGTAAACTCAAGCAGGACAAAGGCCTTCCCCGCTGTATCTAGGCTGAGCAATGTATTCCTCCAAAGAGAATGGCTTCCACAAAGCTAGTACAAGCAGTAGGGTAAATCCTGGTCTCACTGCCAGTGGCCTCATAGCCTGCCCCAGCCATACAACTGTCACCCACACTCAGAGGGCCTAGTTTGGTCTTATGATGGTTTCCTTGCTGTCAGGTTGGAGTTGGTGGGCTCCCGTTAGCTGAGTAAGTTATTTCAGTGGGTGTCCCTATCATGGTCTTGACCTCTCTGCTCGTATTCTCACTCCTCCCACTCTTCTACTGGACTCTGGAAGCTCAGCCCAGTGCTCCGCTGTGGATCTCTGTATCTACTTCCATCATTGGATGAAGGTTCTATGATGACATTTAAAGTAGTCATCAATTTGACTACAGGCAAGGCCAGTTTGGGCACCCTCTCCATTATTGCCTTGGGTCTTAGCCGGGGTCATCTTTGTGGATTCCTGAGAATTTCCCTAGTGCCAGATTTCTTGCTAGCCCCATACTGGCTCCCTCAATCAAGATATCACTTTTCTTGCTCTCATCTCTGTCCTTCCCCCATCTCTACCATCCCTTTCCCACTTTGATTTTCTAAGAAGGACCAGATAATAAATGTTTTAAGCTTCAGAGGGGTCAAGACTGTGATGGGGAAACCCACAGAAACAACTGACCCAAGCTATTGGGAGCTCATTGACTCTGGACTGATAGCTGGGGAACCCGCATAGAACTGAACTAGGCCCTCTGAATGTGAGTGACAGTTGTGTGGTTTGAGCAGTTTGTGGGGCCACTGGCAGTGGGACCAGGATTTATCCCTACTGCATGAGCTGGCTTTCTGGAGCCCATTCCCTATGGAGGGATACCTTGCTCAGCCTTATATAGGGGCGAGGACCTTGGTCAGCTTCAATGTGTTCTGGCAGACTTTGTTGACTCCCAACGGGAAGCCTTACCCTTTCTGAGGAGTGGATGGCGATGGGGGTGTGGTGGGGAAGAGTTTGGTAGGGGAGGGGAAGATAGGGGAAGTGGAAGGAGGGGAAGGAGAGGGAACTGGGATTGGTATGTGAAATTTAAAAAAGGAATGTTTTAAATAAATATATAAATGAACATTTTAAGCTTCACCGGGCCTCTCTGTGTCATGGCTATCTCTATAGTGTGAAAACTACCACTGATGATAGGTAAGTAAACAGGTGTCATTGGGTCTGATTGGCCTGTCAGCTGTAATTTGCTGACTCCTGACTTAGGTTTTCAAAAGCAATGGACAAGATGTTACATGTGTTGTGAAAGAACTTGTTACATAATGGGCAGAAGCGTAAAAAGACGTATCTGACCCAGCCAGGAAGTCCCTCCCTTAGTGGCCAGCCAGTCAAGTTTCAACATCTGTCTTCACTGCTTTGCTTAGCTCTGTCTCTCACTGGCTGCATACACACCGAAATGCCAAATGTCAACAAGTACTCACACGAATATGTTTATCAGCTGCAACCAGAGATTGGCCAAGGATGCAAGAGTTTTTCAAAGACAGATAAAAACAGTCCAAACCAATGAATCAGCTTTGGGGAGTGCAAAACAATTTTGAGAATCACAAATTTATAGACAACCTGAGCAAATCAGAAAAGAAAACAAAGAGTGGAATATATGGCCCAGTGGGTACAGTGCTGGCATGCATGGGGGCCTGAGTTTGGGTTCCCAGCATCTGTGTGAAAGCTGGATGTGGCTATACCCATCTGTAACACCACTGCTAGTATGGAAGGCTGAGAGACGCATGGGTCCCTAAGACTCACTGGTCAACCAGAATAGCAGAGTGAAGCTCCAGGTTCACTGAGAGACCCTGCTTCAACTCAAAGGCACCTGATATCAGCCTTTGGTCTCCATATTGACACACATGGGTTTGTGTAACTGCACACATATGCACACAAGGCTATATTACACAGAAGATAGAAGGATCAGAGTCAGGTATAAGGCTTGTAAGAATAAAAAATATATTATTTATAGAGACCTATATTGTCTGTATAGAAAACCCAATGAGTCAATGTAGTAATATGGGCGCGGCGGCGGGGCTGCGTCCCCAAACACCCCAGCCGCCTGCCCTGCCCGGCTAGCTTATGCCCCGAAATAATTACACGGACACTGTATTCTTTTAAACACTGCTCTGGCCCATTTCTAATCATCTGTGTAGCGCCCCTAGGTGCGCTTACCGGGAAGATTCTAGCCTAAGTCCATCCTGGGTCGGAGCTTCATAGCGTGCGTCTTCCCTGGAGCAGGTAGCATGGCGTCTCTCTTGCATCTGCTCTGGAGAGGAGAGCTGCGGAGTCTGACCTCACTTCCTCTTCCTCCCGGCATTCTGTTCTGTTTACTCCACCCATCTAAGGGTGGGTCTATCCAATGGGCCTAGCAGTTTCTTTATTGCTTAACCAAGGAAATCAACAGATTGATATATGACACTCCCCCATCACTTCCCCTTTTTCTGTTTAAACAAAAAAGAAAGGCTTTAACTTTAACATAGTAAAATTACATATAGCAAAACAGTTATCAAGCAAGAATTACAGTTACAATATTTATATCTATTTTATCTTTTATCATAACTAAGGAAAACTATAACTATCTATTCATTCTTCAGCTCCAGCAAAGACTCCAGAAGGATATAATACTACCTAAGTAAACAAGAAATAAGAAAACTCTAGAAATGACAGAGACATCTCGCTGCCTGGACAGTCACCCAATGTTCCTCTGTACCATTGGGGCATCCATCTTCAGCCTACAGGCCCATGGTATCCAGCAGACATTTCCATAAAGCAAGAAAATTCAAAGTCAGTTCAGTCACTATCTGTTGTGTCCTGCAGAATGTCTTGCAGACTCTTTCATGAATCAGGAACCCCGAAAGATCATCTCACCTTAGGCAAGTTCAGTAGTCCTCTCTCTGTGGGTTCTCTGTGTCCAGTTTATGCAATAGTCCAGGCAAGAGCAGTTTCTTGCCCAAATGGCTATCAAACTCCATAAGGTACCTCTTCGATGCCCATCTTCCTCTTGAAGGAGATTGGTGCTGCCAGGAGCAGAGTGTCTCATTGTCAGGAAAAGTCCTCAGTTATTAAAACATTAAATGTCCTATTCTGTAATCTTTGAAAGACATGAAGAATATCTATCTAAAATATATCTCTATATATATCTAGAAAATCTAACTAACATGACTGCAAGCTTTACTATTATCGATGATTATCCATTAACAACCTATATTTCTTAATTATGCAGTACATATTTAAATGAACTACACAATCACAATACCTTAATAAATATCGGAAATACATATACATATAATAAAATTGACCTTAAAATCCATACCAATGCAAATTATTCATACCTATATCATTTCCCCCTTTAAATGTAAAAGAATGTTTATAAACCATATTTGGGAACATGGGCGCAGTTTTTTCTCTCCAAACTGCTTCCTGCTGAATGGGGGCGTCGTTAATTAGGTCTTTCATGGTATAACCTGTGTGCTAGTTTCATCTCAGTTGGCAGTTGAGCAAAGCAATTTTCTGAAGATGTTCACAGCAACCCTTCAGGAGGACGTGGTCTATCATACCAAATCGGAATAGAAGAAATGAACAGGGTCTCAGCTTCTGTGAAAACAAAAGAAGACTCTCTCCAAAGCATCATATCCTTAGACCCAAATTCTGAAATCGTAATACCCTTATATCCATTCTGGTTCCACTTGGCAGCCCATATAATGAAATGTCTCTCTGTACTTAGCTCCTTCACAGTCAAAAATTTTAAAGAAAACACAATAATACAAAGAATCCAGACTCTCTGTGAATTTTTCATCTTTACGCGGCTTATTTTTACTCTATCACTTTACTTTATTCTGTCTCTTTAAAGACTTTACCTTTTTTTTTTAAACCATTAACTTTATTCTCTATATTCTTTTTCTTCTCTCTCCCAAGCCTACGTACATTCATCCAACAGTGTGACTCGTTTAGCGGTCTGAATCTGTCCTATTGTGAATCTGCAATTTTTTACTATCCAGGAGCACTTTTGATTTGCACCTTTAAATCACTAGGCACTTAAGAATCTAAGCTGTGACATTCCTAGGTTAACTTTTTGCTTTTTGAGCTTATATCTTTGACCTGGAATAACCCTGTAGACCAGGCTCTTTGAACTCTCAGAGATCCGCCTGTCTCTGCCTCCCAGGCATTGGGATTAAAGGCGTGTGCTACCACACCTTGAAGTCACAGAGGTCTATCTCCCTGTGCCTCCCAAGTGTTGGGATTAAAGGTGTGTACACACAACAACTCTCTTCCTTTTCTTTTTTACTTTAAGAACTTTAACTTTTAGCTTGCGTATATTTTTAACACACAGTAAATCATTTAAAATTTTTCTTTGTCTTTGACGCTCTCTTTACTGTATCTCTCTCTGTTTTTCTGACCACGAGTCTTTAATTTACCAAGCAATCTCAGTAGGACTAAAGGCGTGGCTTTGACGGCTAGATGTAGCCCATTCCTTAGCTTTCCAGCCTCACGGCTGATGTACAGGCTGCAGCCGTGTTTATAGCCACACCTGGCATTTCAAGGTCCCTGCCAGCCAGCGAGCTACAACAGACAACACTCAAGTCCTCTCTTGGTAGCAGGCCCTCCTGCCTCAAACAGTCAGAGTTTGCCCTGGCAGGATGGCCCAGAAAGCCGGCATTTTTAAACGGGCAGCTTTTTTCCTGCTACGGCTGAAAACCGAAAAGCATGTGTTCAGCTTTTCATCAACACTGTTTAAGTGTTTCGTGGCAGGACCTCTTAATGAGCTGCAGGGATTTGCAGCTGAAGCTGAGTCAGGAAGCCTCTTGGGGCTACCAGGTAGGAGCGGCACTCAGCACTTTAATTCTGAGACTGAGCGTGCAGCACAGAAATTCTTTTCATCCAAGTTACATCCAAATCTGACACGCAGAGCACTGCGCAGTCTGAAAACACGTCTCTGTATGGTGGCAGGAATCCTCCATGCTCTTCCACCTGCCTAAGCCTGATTCTGCCTTCTTCCCAGAAGGAGGCGGGGAGCTCTGAGTCATCGTCAAGGTCTCGGAGCACTCTCCTTCCGACCCCAAGCGGGAACACAAACATAAAGCCAGAGTTTTCACTGGTGGCACAGCCCCAGGAAGCCACACTTTAAAATAACGCAGCTTTTTTTCTGCTGCTGTTGCTGAATCAGGAAATCTCTCTACAGCACGCCACCAACAAACAGCAAAAATCTGTGTTAGATGCTCTCTCCCTTATTTTTAAGCCTTCTCAGGTTTTGTAAGTGGGTTTTGTTAGCCACACGTCTGGGCGTCATTTGTAGTAATATGGGCGCGGCGGCGGGGCTGCGTCCCCAAACACCCCAGCCGCCTGCCCTGCCCGGCTAGCTTATGCCCCGAAATAATTACACGGACACTGTATTCTTTTAAACACTGCTCTGGCCCATTTGTAATCATCTGTGTAGCGCCCCTAGGTGCGCTTACCGGGAAGATTCTAGCCTAAGTCCATCCTGGGTCGGAGCTTCATAGCGTGCGTCTTCCCTGGAGCAGGTAGCATGGCGTCTCTCTTGCGTCTGCTCTGGAGAGGAGAGCTGCGGAGTCTGACCTCACTTCCTCTTCCTCCCGGCATTCTGTTCTGTTTACTCCACCCATCTAAGGGTGGGTCTATCCAATGGGCCTAGCAGTTTCTTTATTGCTTAACCAAGGAAATCAACAGATTGATATATGACACTCCCCCATCAAGTCAACTGAAAATTGTACAAACTAATAAAATACTAACTACAGAGTCACAAAGAATAATGACAGAAGCAATGGAGTGCCTGTCAATCATGAAAAATCATTTAGAAAAATACAATGGAAAAATGGCAATATTTCCGCACCAAAAGCCAATCTGTAGTATGTAATTCTTAAAATTAAGAATAATATACAGACATGACAGCAATTATGGAAATGGGGAAAATAAGAATAATTTGGAGATAGTTTTTTTTCCAACATTTATTATACTTTCAATCCACACATCAATAGAATTTGTGGGAAACGTGAGAATATAATATTTAGCTTTCTAAATGTAAGGATCAAAATTTTAAGAGGAAATATTAATCAGAGCAAAGGCAAAACATTTAGCATAATAGATTTTGAATGGATTAAAAACTTCAAGTTTCATACAGGCAGCACACGCTGGAGCGCTGTACTTACATAATCAAACATTGGAACCAACCCAAATGACCAGTGACAAGGTAATGGTTAAGTTAAATAAAATACAGTCATGTTGAGTACTTTGAAGGAAATAAGAACAATGAATAAACAAGACTCCTAGAAGACCAAGGGAAAATAAAAGTAATTTAGAGAAAAATATGTGTGGTGTGTGTGGTAGCAAGAGCCTATTATCCCAGCACTCAGGAGGCCAAAGCAGAAGACTTGTAAGGCCTGCGTGGACTATAGAGGACAATTCAGTCCCAAATACAAATAATAAAATAGAGTATATTTGTGGATGTGTATATTATATATAATACACCATTAACCTTTCTTTATGTTGATAGTGAAGAGACAATTTACATCATTATAGATTATAAATAAAAAATAAAAGTGCTCTTCTAAAAAATTCTCTCAGAGTTTAAGTATCGTAAGTTGTGGAAGAGAGCTTAATATGAATTGAATATCAGTTATCACAGCAAGTTGTAAACCTTTGCTCACTTAAATAGCAATTAATTCATCGTTTCTATGAAAAGAAATACTTTTCAAAAGAAAAGTAGAGCAAGAAATTATGGACTTTCACTCAATCTGAAACAACATATGCTTTATTTTTTAAAAGTAGAATATTTTTCAACAGTGTGTTTTATTATAACTGTTATGGTGAATATTTTGGCAATATCCCAAACATTGTTACCATCATCATTGCCAAGAAGGACACACTTACTACAGATGTGCATTTTTTTTTAAACAACAGTTATGGAGTGGAGGAAGTCTCGAGTGAGTGAAGTTCTGGGTGAATGTGTGTTGTTGACATCGGCATGGCCACATCAAGGACTCTATACCCCAGGTACAGAGGCATGGGCCAAACCCAAGTGTTGAGATAATGTCTATCATAGTTTTCTCTCCTCAGATACTTACAGCTTGCTGACTGCTTCTTTACAGAGACTACTCCCATGAGATTAGCTATAGACCTCTTTATCCAGCTATATACCATAAACCCTGGCTTCTTGTTCAGCCATACGCAATGATGCTGCCTCTCCTGGGTGCTGTGGTTTTTCCATCAGAGTCCAGTCCATCAGAATCCTAGATTTTCTGTATCTGTTTGTCTTTTCTTTATTCTTACAGCCCCAGTCAAGTCTGTTCCTGGACAGAACAACTCAACAAACCATCATGTAACAAAGTTTCATAGTATAGTTTTAGATATGAAATTACTTAGTCAAATGATACCTCTATTTAACATTCTAATAGATATTGCCAATAAACCACAGAAGAGCTATATCACTTATCAGTCCACAATAAATATATGGTCTTTTTTATTAATCCTGGACAATCCTAACCACAATTTTATCATTTCTAATAGTATCAGTAAATTTAAAGGTTATTTTAACTTTTATTTAAAGTTATGTTGAATATCTTTTCATAAATTTGTTAACGATATTTCTGTGAATTATTTATTCATGTTCCTAATTTTCTCATAAGTTGTTTTCATTAGTTATTTTTCTTTATCAACAAAGAAATTAGTCTTTCATGCAGCATATATTATTTTGCATTATTTTGCATTTCTTTATATCTTTATTATGGTGATGTGTGTTACTGTAACATTAGAAGTTTTGGGTTTAGAAAAACTATAATTCCTCAAAAGGACGTTTCTATCTAAAAATATTACAAATAGCAAACTATCTATGATTTAGTATGCTATTTCATAGCTTTTTTCGTAAATCACTTTATAACTTACTTTAATTTGTTTATATACTTTTAAAAAACTATGTAGGTATTCCAACTCTGCTGACTTTTGAAGCCTGAACACCCCCAAGGCATATTTGTTTAAAGTTTGATCTCTAACCTAAGCTACTGTTGGAAGGTACGGCCTGGAGAAAGGCAGTAAGTTCCAAAGCGGGTAGCCTTAAAAGGGACATTGTGCCTTTAGTCCCTGACTTAATCACATTGCCAGGGCTGCTACAAAACACCATGATCAGGGCAACTTTTAAAAGGAAGCATTTAACTCGGGGTTTGCACTTTGGGGTGGGGGGGTCAGAGTCCATGATGGTGGAGCAAAGGCATAGTGGTAGGAACAGGTGAGAGCTCACATCTTGATGTACAAGGTGTAGGCAGGGAGAGGTGGAGAGGGGAGAAGGAGAGCCTATGTGGGCCATTCTCATACAAACCACCACAGTTCCCGCATCATTCTTTCTGCTTCTGTGTCGCCATGAGGCAAAAAAATAAAAAAAAAATCCTTCCCCAGTGCCTGCTGCAACCATGAAATACTGTCCTCCCATTATTCCAAAGCAAGATATAAGTGACCATGGATGGATACATACATTTGAAACCATAGTCCAAAATGAACTATCCTGTCTAATAAATTGATTTAGTTCAGATATTTGTTACATTAATTGGAATGATAATGAATGCAATTTTCCTCTCGTGATGTTCATTCTCATTCTGGGAGCTCTTTAGAGGTGATACTGTCAGAACCCCTGCGTCACAGCGGTTTACACAGAGTTTGGGTCATTTCTCATAATTGTGTATTCATATCCAAATCATGATCCATGCTGGGGATGAAGTATGTGCTATGCAAAATGAAAACTTAGTAACATGGTATCCATAAAGATGTCCTGAAACCTTTGAATAGAAAGCACACAGGATGAAAGAAGAGGTTTGATTGTAGTGGGCAGGACTCTGCGGTCATAAAGAGTGCGAGGAAGCCCTGCTGGGGGTTGTGGTGATGAAAGTATGTCTGGATATGAGCAAGAACACATGCATGAGGGGCAAAACCAAGAGAAGCAGCAACGAGATAGAGCTGAAATGTTAGCAATGACCAGATCAGCAAGAGCCTTAAAGGTTAAGGGAAAAATGCCAATTTGTATCTAAGGAGTTTAGAATTGGCTTGCTAATCAATTTTAAATGGAGGATGCTTGGGCTGATGAGAGGGCTAACAAGTAAAACTGCTTGCAGAGAAAGCTGGACAGTCTGTGTTCAATCCTCATATGCACGTAAAGGTAGAAAGAGAACTGACCCCACAGAAGTGTTCTCTTGTCGGATATGCTGTGGCATGAATGTACCCCAACACACACAAAATAAGAAATATAATAATTTATAAAAATTAAACAAAGAGTGACACAATCAGCTTTTATGGTTTGGCAAAGATTATTCTTACTACAACCAAGTAAACGGATAGGAAAAAGTTAATTTTGCCATGGTCCTTCTAAATAATGAAACAGATAAAAAGCTATGTTTTATGGATTGCCCATTAAATGCCAAGTACTTCACATGAGTTAATGCATATCTCCATAATAAATTTGTGGCTTAGACACTGTAGTGTTTAGTTTGGATTAAGCTAACGAAGCAAGGAAACACTGTTGTGAACATGTGTACAACATGGACTTCTTGTCTATAACAGCCCAGCCACAGTCTCAGCTCATCAGAGAGCAAGAACTGCATGCAGTAATCCAAGCCTGAGAGCATCTCCCTTTCCTTTCTCCAGATTCTGTGCTTCAGTGTACTCTCGTTCCTGTGCTGAGACCCTCATCACCATGTCCGGGTCAGAGCCAAAAGGGAGGAAATGTTCATGAAGAGGGGACCACCGATTTCATGGCTTTAGATCCAAACCAGGTTTCGCATGCTGTCTACTGAAGAGATCTTAACCACATGGAAACCCACTCCGGCAAGGAGAGCTGGGAAATGTGTCTGGTTCTGAGCCCAGAAAAGATAGAAGAGCAGAAATATGTGAATGGCTTCTGCCCTTGCTGGTGCAATTGCCTTTTTCCACACGGGGAAAGTACAGCTCTGAGAAGGCAGTCACTTCCCTAAAGTCACACAAATGACCTGAAAGCAAGCCCAAGCCCCCCAGTCTATCCAACCCCAAGTTTTTGTTCCCCTCCCTATTCTGAGGATCTTCCTGTGTGCTTACCTCCTTACCTGTCAGCGCTGGAGAACTTTAAGAGGGGACAAAAATTGGATCTGTCTACCTTAACAGTGTGGATTATGGAACGACTGCCATTGAGGCAAAGACAGCCTGCTGCCTGCTTATGTGGTTTTTATCCTAACAGCCTGACTTGCCCTTTCACTTACTGTATATGGCTGTTTAACAACAAAACAGCACGGTCACAACGGGACTCAAAACCCAGTTCACTGATCTCTTCCCCTTTGCAGAAAGCCTGATACCCTCCATTGTAGACTCTCTTTGTTGATCAACATATTGTCTCCTGGAACTCTTGTTAGTCAAATAAAGAATACATATTCATAAGCCGAAAGGGAAAAGTACAAAGTCCCCACCTGTTTATTGAAGAGACCGGACAGCAACTTCTCAAATCAAGGAAGAATTCAATCATGAAGTTAAGAATTCTATTTTCCATTTAGGAGGAGAAATTAATGTTAAAATATGCATTTCAGATAGGACCAAAGAGGAGTCGTATCAGTGCCACCACGGAAGGCAACAGAGTAGCTGGAGGAATAACAAACACATTCTGGAGGGCTTCCCTTAGTACAGTGCGGGTAAAATTTGCTAATACCATATGTTATTCGTACGCAGGGAGGCACCGTCTGACTCTGAATTTTGGAATTTTACCAGCAAACTTGAAGATCCGAAGTGGCAGGTTTGCTGAACTGCTTCTCACCACGCAGGCTGAGGCCGAAGGTACTCGGGGAGAGTGGGAAGGAAGCAAAGAGGCTGCTCGGCTGGCAGCTTGCAATGCGTGGGGCTGGACAGGGCACAGCCTTGTCAGTCTCAATCAGTCCCACATGCCCACACTGGGATGGAGGGAAGTGTTGCTGCCGCCTTCATAGATACTCTTTTGTTAAATGGGATTTTAACAAAGATCAATCTGATTGGCTGTCAAGCTATCCAGCTGTGAGATTAACAGGACCATATCCACTAATTGGGACTTGTTAGGGACATCATCATTCATTAAATCAATATGCCCACGAAAGGGAAGAGCAGCAAGCAAGGAAATCTCTCAGAGGACCTAATTTTGTTCTCTCTTTTGGAATGGGATTCCAAAATAGGCTCTGTCTGTTTAACTCTTTAAACGGTGGCTTCTCCACCGTCTGTACAGACTGGTTCTTTGGGTCAAGTTCAAGCCTGGGGAAGCAGGCCTTCCTTTTTGGATCTGTTCTGAAGCTAACTACTCATCCCCATTTCGTGAGAAGCACAGCTAAAGAAACAGTGTTTTTGCAGACTGCAGACATGCTACTGGACTGCAGTTTCTCCCAGAAGCAGCACATGCATTCTCTCAGGGTCAAGGTCAGGACATGAAACATCCAAAGACATACATAAGTGAGTGAGTTTTCCCGTTATGTCACAGAGACCCCGCTGAGCTTCTGGACTCTCTAACGCCCATTCTTCCAGCAGTTTGCCTTTTAGCCAGCTCTGGAGTGGAAGTCTGCCGATCTCAAAGCTATAGCAAAAAGATTAAGGCACACTAGTGTCTTTCTTCCTCACATGCTTGCTCTGGTGCAAGTCTGACTAGAATTCCTCTTCCTTCCCTCCTGCTCACAAGGCAACCATGTTTGTCCTTGGTTTTCAGTCCTGCCTCACTCCAACTCCTACCTCTCTGGAAAAATGGCCTGAGTTATGACAGCATAATTCAAGTTCAGATGCTAGAGGACTGCCTGGCCTTCAGGTTTGCGTCTTGATGCATGAAAGGCGTGAGTTATTACACAATAATTCACGTCATGTCACGTCTTATTGCTTAATTAACTGTCCTATCACAGTGGCACATTTTTGCCTCAGCAAATGTGGCACCTTCATAGGGCTGAAGAGCATCCCTTTACTTTCCCTTGCGAGTTGGGAACATCGTGCGACAGTACTTTGAAGAGGATTTGACTCTTGGGTCTCAAATTCAAACCATCATCATTTATGGAAACACAATGTCACAGCTACCCTCTACATTTCTGTTTCTGTGTGTGACTAGGCTAGGGCTGCTCATCTTTTGTTCCCTAGAAAAAAGGGAGAGTTGTTTTTTTGGCATTTGTGCAGATAAAGTAGTAGGTGGAACAAATTTTGTTCCTTCTTTTTCCTGTCCAATTGTATAACTGTTCCAATTCTGAAACATCTGCTGCTGCATTAAAAAAAAAAGACTTGGTTTTAGGTTTGCAGGTGTGATCACAAGGGATACAACATCTGTGGGGAGGCTTCACAAATGAAGAGGAATATATGCGAAACTGGCAGATGCTATCAGCTGCCACTAAGTACCAGTCGTCACAGCGGTTATTCTAAAGCCCCACAAATTCACAATTCAGGAATCTAAAGTTTAGAGTTTCCCCCAGCTGCACGTCCTGAGTTTGTGTTCTGCCCACCAGCAAGGAGCAAAGGGTGCCCTGACTCTTAGCTTCTCAGGCTCAGCTCGCACGCTGCCTGCCAGACAATCAGCTCCGCTGCCACAAAGACGTGTACAGATGAGACGTTCAGTTCTGTGGGAAACTGCTCTGTGCTCTTGGATGGGGTGTGTAGTCAGGTGCAGCCACAGAGGGTACAGAGGAGAAGCTTAGGGGGGTTAATAAAGCTTGCTCTTCTCACAGCTGCGAGAGAGAGCATAATACAACACATAGGACCACATGGGGAAGACGTGGATAGGCAGAAGACAGAAACAAGCCTCCCTTAGAGCCTAGGCTGGAGTTTCCATGGGAAAGGGGGTCAAGGGTGTCAGCAGTTTAGGATGAGTGCTTCCAGATAATCTGTAGTGCCTCTAAACTATAGAGGTGCTTTCTGGCTAGCAGGCCTCCGGCCCTGGGATCATTGCCTGCTACAGAGCAGGGGTTTCAGGAAGGAGGTGTGGCTTTAGAATGGCTCATTTGCATATCAAAAGCAGGCTGCTTCTGAACCCAGATTATCTTAAAATATTAGCTAGCCTCACTCCTAGGCTTAGAGCAGGCTTCCTCGGCTAGACAGGGATTTTAAGGTGTCAAAACATAGATAAAGAAAACCCACGCGCATACACATATCTACAGATGTGCTAGTAATGGTTGATTAGCCAGTTGCTCTCACTTGATGACCAAGAAGAAAAAGTTAAGCTGAGTTTAATTAGCCAGTGGGCTCTGTGAATCTCAAGGTATATTATCCTATAATGTGCGGAAAGCTGGGAGGAGTAGCAGGGCTTCCATCAGTCATGAACATGACCTTCCACTGATGGGGAAGAAAAGCATTCACGTTTATTCATCGCATCCTGTGGTCCCGAATCGGACAGTGGAAAGAACACAGAGTTTGCAATTAGGAAAATTTTGACCTGAATTCTAAACAATTACTTGTTTTCTACATGATGTCAAGTAAATCATTTGACATGTCTGTAATAAGAAATATTAATTACCAACTTAGAAGGATCTACAATCACCTAACAGACAAACCTTTGGATTTTCTGTGACAGGGTTTCTATACTGAGTTACTGGACATGGGAAACCCATTCTAAATATAGTTGGATTTGTTACTATTGCATACAATCCCAGAATAAATACAAAGGAAAATAAGAATTTGACCACCAGCATTCATCTCTCTGAGCTTCCTGCCTGTAGATACAATGTGACAAGTTGCCCCAGGCTCTGATTGCTGTGCCTATCCTACCAAACTGGATATATCCTCAAACTGTGAGCCAAAGGAAACCCTTACTCCCGAAGTCCCGAAGTTGTTGTTACTGTGTACTTTGGCACACTAATGAAGAAAGTAACTAATGTAGCAAGAATGACCTGGGAGTGGGGTTGTTGCTACAATTAACCTGGCCGTAAGTCCTTGAGGTCCTTGGAGCTGGTTTATGAGATGAATAGTGAGGATTTTAGAACTTCCGGCTGGAAAAGTGATAGGAGGACGTAAGCAGAGCTTAATGGGCCGCTCTGGTGAAGAGCGGACTGGTGAGAGACATACAGAGGAGAGGTCTGGCTCGTGAAATTTCACAGAACATGGACTCCATCAGGAACCTGGCTAGAAGCTCTTCACATTATATTCTGAAAGAGAGGATAGCTACATTCTACCTGCGTCCTTGATGATGCCGAATTCAAAAGCAATGGACTGGTTTGTTTTGGCTAATGAACTCTCAAGACAGAATAACTATTACTCATACTGTGGCATGGCTACTGTTTATTACTCTCACCCAGGTCTAGAGTAAAACAGGGTAACATTGGGGCAAGAAGATATGAAAACCATCCTAGTTGGCATGAAAATGGAGGGGGTAGAGTAGAAGACAATATGGGTACTGGGAAAGGAAATTATAACTGACTGTATTTGTTAAAACAATTAGCGTAATTAAAGGAAAGTCTCTTTTTCTACACTGGTACAACAGAAAAGGTGGCCTGAGAACAAGACCCTATTTAGCAAAGGCTTCGTCTTGGGAAAATGCCACCGTAGGGGTTCTCTGCTCAAAAATTGACTTTTAGGGTCTGCCAAGACGGCACACATTGGTCGGTACAGCATGCATAGTCCAGAGGGGCAGGGTAGATATTGAACTGTCAACAGAAACTGTCAGTGGCATCCACATAGTACTGTTTTTATAGTTATGATAGACTATATAGAAGATTGACAAGATCCCAGAAGGCTACTGAGAATTAGATTCTGTGCTGGTTAATTTTATGTTAACTTGACACAATCTGGGGTCTTCTAGTATTGGGAACAGAAAAGTCCTTGTACCTACAGATCTCCATGTAAACCAAGATTATTAAGTACCCGGATTTTCCTTTCAAATGGAAGGGCATATAATTTGTTTTCCCAGAAGGCTGGGATTTGGGGGTAATTAACACTAAGGTGATCTGTGTTATCTGTTGGGTCATACCATATCAAGCTTCTACAACCAGAACCAGGGTGGCTAGTCATCTAAATGACCCATATATTGCCTGTATAGTGAGGGGCTCCCTCAAGCTTCCACAACCAGGATTGAAGATAGTTAATACTCTAAGTGACCCTTGCATTATCTGTATAACCAAAGGCTACCCCAAGCTCCCACAACCATGATCAAGAGGTGGTTAATAGCCCAAATGACCTCTTGTGCTATCTGTATGACCAAGACCAAGCCAGATCCTTTTGTTGGCCCTTAAGCTAATAACGATAGCCTATCTCCAGAACCCATCTTGGTGAAAGAAATGACATATACCTTTAATTGATTATCAATATAATTGCTGCCTCCATGTGCACTGGGGATTGCGTTACACTAGAAAACCTTTGTCCAGACTACATTGTGTTTAAATATATTGACAATAAGCCACCTGGTATCAGACTCCCTGAAGTTTGATACAGGTTAAACAAATCAGTCTCAAACAAGTTTTCATTCTTGCCCCTTTGGAGATTGTGTCCCTGTCTGCCATGTCACCTGCAGAGCCCCATTCAGCCTAGGAAGAGGGAACCTCAATTGAGAAAATGTCTCCATCAGATTTGCCTGGAGGCAAGTCTATGAAAATTTTCTTGCTTAATGATTTATGTGGGAGGGCCCAGTCCACTGTGACCATGGACAACTCTGACTAAGTGATTCCAGATTGCATAAGAAATCAGGCTGACCAAACCATAGAAGCCCCCAAAAGACTGTATATGCTACAAGTAGCATAAGGGGTGATGGTGGTACCAAGGAACCAAGACTATTCATCACAAGCTCCAGAGTCTAGATGTGGAACTTCAGGAATGGGTGTTTTTCCTGCTGGGTCTTTCTTTGGTCCATTTCTTTTTCTTGCTATGCTCCACACTTCCGTTTTGGAATGACAGTGTTTTCTATACAGCATTGCATTCTATATGTGAGTAACTTGTGCTTTTAATGTTTTAGGGGCTCACAGTTAAGAGACCACAGAGTCTCAAAAGAGACTACACTTTATTCAGAGTAGTCCTGGGACTGTTAAAGACTACTGGGTTTTTGGAAGTTACATTTTTGCATAATGAGATGGCTATGAGTCTATGGGAATAAGGAGAGGAAGCTGTTGGCCTACAGCTAACATATTTGTTTGTCGGGTTGACAAGAGGTGAACTGCTGGCTAATGTTAACCGTCATCTTAATAAGGCATAGAAGTGTATAGCAAGTGAGCCTGAGGGCATATCTGTGCACTTTTAGATTTTGTCAATTGACGTGGTAACACCCACCCTAAATGTGGGCAACACCTTACCATGTCTCAGGCCAAACACAAAAGGGAATGGGGCTTGCCTCCCTCTGCTTCCCGACTGTGGGTGCAGTGTGACTGGTTGCCTCATACTCCTGTCTCCATGATGGGATGTGCCCTAAAACCATGAACCCTTCCCTTCCTGAGCTGCCTTTTGTCACATCAGTGAGAAAAGTAACTCAAGATCTGATCCCTGTTGACCATAATACATGACAAATGACCATCATCACAGAGCATTGAGATAACAAATGAGATGTGTATAAGATACCCAAAATTTCTCAATTGACTTGCATTAATTAAAAAAGAGTGCATACAACTTCTCTTTATATTCTTTGCTATATAAAGTTTATACAGAAAGGAAAATTGCCATTGGAAAATATTTCATGCACTATCTGGTAACTGTAATGAGTCTGAACAAAGGCAGCTACAGGGATCCTGCAGAGTCTGTGGAAGAGAGGAACCTGCTTTACCCTGTTTGCTGGCCAGGTAATATACTGAAATGTTAGTGACTCCATCGGGAGGACTACCACAGGAGACTCAATTCCTAAAGAAAAGCCTCAAAGAAAATTGGAGTTTCTACATAGGGTTATTGTAATCTCAGCCTTTAGAACAGTTAGTTTCATCTGGAAGAAGAAAAGAATAAAAATATTCATATCAAAATATTACAGATGTGTCAGGAGAGATTCTTCAGAAATGGGAAATCTAGAACAGCAAGCACTCTTTCCCCAAAATCTTTGCTTCAAGAGCCATAACTTTGACTGACCGCCTAGTCCTTTATAAGAATTTAGGGTGAATTCTTATTTTTAGATGCTGTTACCCAAATGCCATGCTGGGAGAAGAATTTTGAGGGGAGTAACTTTTGCAAGAGAAACTTCTCAATTCAAATATTAATTTTAAAGCTCTGCTGCCTACTCCCTGCCCAATAAGTGCATCACATAGTGAGAGATTATAATTTCCAGCTGCCAGGCACAGGTGCATCCAGCTTATGGATTTATCCATAGCTTGCATGGAGATTGAAGTCAAGCTGAGAGGGCAGCTGTTGCTGAGAAGATGGCCAAGAAGGAGTGAATTCAAAGAATGGCAAAATCCCATGGCTGAGCCAAGTACAGCAACCGTGACTGCTGGGGTGCAAGATGAGAAGAAGAAAAAGGTACCGTGGGTGCAAAGTTTTCATGGTATTTGTCAAAAATAAAGGCACTCAGGATCTATTGGTTCTATCAGGAAGTCTGGTCTTCCTGGAACCACTGGTCCAATCACAGTGGCCCTGCTGTTGATAGCAGATTGTCTAGACAGAAGCTCTTAGTGAAGACCTGGCTGGGAGTCAGAAGAACTACTGAAGGACATTGGTCATATAGGGGAGTATAAGGACAAGGAAAAGCGGAGGCAGCAGGGCAGGCCGTGTATGATCAAAGTACACCTTATACATATAAAAAATGTGACATTGAAACCCATTGTTTATTATTACATAATAATATATTTAATAAAAGTTTTTAACTATAACTAAAAGCCAGAAGACTCAATACACTAAAATCTCTTGACCAGTGGAGTCCTTTCTTTCATAATTTACTAAACATGAACCGCACTGTTAGGGACACATTATCTTGTGTCTGCAGTTGGTATGTAATGGCCAGGATCAAGCCTTGCTGTAGCCTCTGTCATTGACTCTCAAATATCAAAAGCATTCCAACAGAGTAAGGGTTCAGGGCCCCACTGTGCCTCTTTGGACCGAATGGAAAACGAGGGGTGTCCTGGGCACAGGGAGAAGTGGTCTAGGTGAGGCTCTGTGATTACTTGGGGGATTGGCCTCTCAGGGACTGTAGAGCATAAGCTCTCAAGATAAAGACTAGGGCATTGGATGTGTTCGTTTAATGCCAACAATATCCAGCTTTCCCTACTGGCCATAAGCTCAAAATAGCATCCCTAAAGATCATGTCCATGCATCTCGGAAAAGGTGAAACTGTGTCCTATCCATGCAACCATGCACTAGTTCTCAAATACGTGAATCAGAAAACGGTTGACTCCTTCTGCCTAGTGTTCTCCTCCCGCCATGATGCGCAGGTAGGAGGAGCAGAACCGAAGCCCAGTGACCTGCTGCTGCCCTTCAGACCATAACAGCTGCTCCTCCGGGAGCTGAGATGCACCAGCTTATTTTCCCCACAGCAGCAGCTGCCTTCACTCATCTTTCTGGGGAGGAAGGGGGTTCCCGCCTTCTTGTAAAAGTGGCATTAGCTGTGCCCTTTCTCTCTGGATCCACCCACATTCCTAAGCTACACTCAAAAGCTGCTCCCTAGGCCAGCTCCATCCCTCTCTTGGCAGCAAGGCTTGGACTAAGCTGTGACCACAGCTGTTCTACCTACAGTGTAACTGGTAAGGCAAATGGTGACCAAAACAGCTACATGGTTCACCATAGGCTGTGGAACGTGGGAAGGATAGTGTTTAGAATCCTAGATTTGGTGACAAGTTATGATCTGCCTATGCATGTGACCTTATAGGTATCAGGGGGTTGCATGAGTCATCTAAACAGGCAGGTGTGGGTACTGGTTGAAGAAGGACTTAGAAGTGAGGGGAGGTAACCCTCACATAATAATAATATTAACAACAACAACAATAACATGTAACTGGTTTTATTAGACCTGGCTCTTGAAAATTAGCAAACCAAATTAAATTTAGATGTATCAAGATGATTTTACAAATCCTTTTGGAACGCCATGCATCTATGGGCATTCCATTGTTTATAAGGTCCAGGCATGCCTGATGAGCTGTTTAAAGAACAGCTAAGCCTCTGTTCATTCGCACAGGGACTTTTTCAGTGTAGCCAGATCTGAGTGTTACCCAGAGATTCCTGAACCCTTCTTGAAGCCCTCTGCCTACAGCCACCTTTGAAGATGAAGTTTGTTGAAGCCCAGATACTCAGATGCTTGGTGGTTCTGGCCACATGGCTACGCACAATGTAGGAAATTCAAGTGCCGGTTAGTGTCCATATGGACACTGTCACCCCAGCAGGGTTTGGCTCTCGTTCCCTTGCTTTCCGCTTCACCACTGTACAACAAAATCTGGTCCTTTGCCTGATAAGAGCACTGCATCAGATCTGTGCTCATTTCTATGTGTATCCATGCTTCATCTTCTTTTAGACTCTATGTCCTGTGTCTTTTCTTTAGGTCCAAAGTTCTTGTTTTAATGTGTTATTCTGACCATGATGGTCTAGGGTAGCCTGCCAGCAGGCAGTCCCCTCTGAGCAGCTCTGTTCCAATGGTGTGCTTTGTTATGGTGAATATGTTTATGAACTACCGCACTGGAAGCATCTTATAGATTGCATTCGGATGATCTTGAGAAACTTGTGAACCTCTTTGTCTAAATCTTGAAATCTTGAACAGATCCAAGCTAAGCTAGTGTTTAAGACTATTTAAATCTCCTGCCATAATCTAACTCCACTTACCTACCGACCATGAAATGAATAGAGGATTCTTTACAAATTCTCAGAACTGAAGGAAAAAATAATGCTGCTTAGTAAACAGAAGGTATCAAGAGAATTGTTAGAGACTACAAAGAAGATGACATATGAGCTTGACATAAGAACAAATAAAAGATATTTTATTAAAATAGAGAATATGACAGGTAAAGGTGTTATTGCATGGAAATGTGTTAGAACAAGACTTAGGGAATGGCTACATTATTCATTAAATCAATGCTACCAAGGTTAAAAATTTGTGATTTTAATGACCTTGGAATCAAGTCTGAGAATATTTGATTTGACCTTCACTGAAGTGAATATAATCAGAAAGGATATATGGGATAAGACATGAAATTATCTCATGGATCAATTAAGAGATAGTAATATGCCCCCATGCCAGTCAGCAAGAAGAGACCCGTCAACGTCAGAAACTATGGTGAGATCATCCCGGACACAGAATTTGCTCACATGGTACATTTCAGAAGAATCCTAGATCATCTACCAGAAGGCATAAAAAGGGAGATCTGACATTATCTGCATTTACCTCACATGGAGTTGATGGGGAAGTAGGTGGGCTCCTTCTTCCCTATCAAACCAAGCCAGTTATGCTCTAATGCTTCATTTCTAAAATCTGAAAGGAAAAGGAAAATGTGATGAGCCTTTGTTATACTTTGAGGAACTACATCCCAGGAGATGCACAAAATTTCTTAGATATGACCCTGAGACAGAGTAAATAAGTGAGCTGCATTTTGGGAAGGTGTTGGAGAAGGGGCCACTTGTTGGTTCCCAGCCACCAGGATAACACAGACCCAAGATAATTACACAGAAACCGTATTATTTAACTCACTGTTAAACATTTAAATTGTGTTGATAAAAGCCGACTGAATGTTTGTTTGTTTTCAGCAGTAGCAGGGAAAAAACCTGTGTTGTTTTAAAATGCCGGATTTCTGGGCCGTCCTGACAGGGCAAACTCTGACTGAGGCAGGAGGGCCAGCTACAGAGAGGACTTGAGTGTTATCTGTTGCAGCTTGTTTGATGGCAAGGACCTTGAAATAGTGTAGACTTGTGGCACTGAATGCGGCTCTGGCCGGTACCTCAGCCACAAGGTTGGAATGGCAGAAAGCTAAGGAATGGGCTACATCTAGCCAGCAAAGCCACGGCTTTAGTCCTACTGATATTGCTTGGTACATTAAAGACTCATGTGGTCAGAAAAAGAGAGATATACAGTAAAGAGAGATTCAAAGACAAAGAAAATTTCTAAATGCTTTACAGTCTGTTGAAAATATATGCAAACTAAAAGTTAAAGTTCTTAAAAGTAAAAAATGATCAGCTCCACTGTCTCAGTGGGTGGGTGCACCCCTCGTGGTCCCGACTTCTTTGCTCATGTTCTCCCTCCTTCTGCTCCTCATTGAGACCTTGGGAGCTCAGTCCAGTGCTCCAGTGTGGGTCTCTGTCTCTATCTCCATCCATCGCCAGATGAAGGTTCTATAGTGATATGCAAGATATTCGTCAGTATTGCTATAGGATAGGGTCATTTCAGGTTCCCTATCCTCAGCTGCCCAAGGAACTAGCTGGGGACATCGCCTTGGGCTCCTGGGAGCCACTCTAGGTTCAAGTCTCTTGCCAACCCTAAGGTGGCTCCCTTAACTAAGAATTGTGCTTCCGTGCTCCCCTATCCAACCTTCCTTTATCCCAAACCCACTGAGACAGTGGAGCTGATCTATTGGGAGCTCACCAAGGCCAGATGGACTGTGACTGAAAAAGCATGGGATAAATCCGGACTCTCTGAACATGGCGAACAATGAGGACTGATGAGAAGCCAAGGACAATGGCACGGGGTTTTGATCCTGCTTAATGTGCTGACTTTGTGGGAGCCTAACCAGTTTGGATGTTCACCTTCCTAGATATGGACGGAGGGGGGAGGACCTAGGATTTACCACAGGGCAGGGAACCCTGACTGCTTTTTGAATTGGAGAGGGAGGGGGAGAGGAGTGAGGGGAGGGGGAGAAGGGTGGGAGGAGGGGGAGGGAAATGGGAGGCTGGGAGGAGGCAGAAACTTGTGGTTTTTTTTCCTTTTCTCAATAAAAAAAATCCTTTCAAAAAAAAGTAAAAAATGAAAGAAAGAGAGTAGTTGGGTGTGGTAGTACACACCTTTAATTCCAACACTTGGGAGGCAGAGGGAGATTGACCTCTGTGACTTCAAGGTGTGGTAGCACACGCCTTTAATCCCAGTGCCTAGAAGGCAGAGACAAACAGATCTCTGTGAGTTCAAGGTGTAGTAGCTTACACCTTTAATCCCAATGCCTGGGAGGCAGAGACAGGAGGATCTCTGAGTGTTCAAGGACAGCCTGGTCTACAGAGTTATTCCAGGTCAAAGATACAGAGAACCTGTCTCAAAAAGCAAAAAAATAAAAATAAACAAAATAGAGGTTAAAATAAAATGCACAAAGATGGAAAATACACAGAGAATTTTGATACTGTATGCTATTATGCTCTGTTTGAATTGTTTGAATGCTGAGGAAGGAGCAACAGCTGCTAAAAGATATTTGTTTATAAATGCTGCTGAACTAATCCAACATAGATATTTTGAAAATGCCTTGACTTTGAAATTTGGATCTAAGGACATGATGCTTTGGAAAGGAGTTTCTTATTTTGTTTTCACAGAAGGTGAGAGTCTGTGGATCGCTTCTTGCCCAATGTGGTATGATAGACCATGCCCTCCTGAAAGGTTGCTATGAACACCCTCAAAAACTTGCTTCGCTCAACTGCCAACTGAGATGACCCTGGCACACAGGTTACCCCATGAAAGATATGATTAACAGCGCCCCCATTCAGCAGGAAGCAGTTTGGAGAGAAAAAACTGCGCCCATGTTCCCAAATATGGTTTATAAATGTTCTTTTACATTTAAAGGGGGATATGATATAGGTATGAATAATTTGCATTGACATGGATTTTGCTTTAGTGATATAAATTTAAGGTCAATATTGTTATATGTATATGTGTTTCTGATCTTGATTAAGGTATTGTGATTGTGTAGTTCACTTAAAATGTAATATATATAACTTGTTAATAGATAATCATAATAGTCAAGCTTGTAGTCATGTTAGTTAAGATTTTCTAGATGTACATAGATATATTTTAGATAGGCATTCTTCATATTTTTCAAAGATTATAGAATATGGCATTTTAAATGTTTTAATAACTTAGGGTTTTTCATGACAATGAGACATTCTGCTCCTGGCAGCACCAATCTACTTCAAGAGGAAGATGGGCATCGAAGAGGATCCTTATGGAGTTTGATAGCCATTTGGGCAAGAAACTGCTCTTGCCTGGACTATTGCATAAACTGGACACAGAGAACCCGCAGAGAGAGGACTACTGAACTTGCCTAAAGGTGAGATGATCTTTCGGGGCTCCTGATTCATGAAGGAGTCTACAAGACATTCTGCAGGACACAACAGATAGTGACTGAACTGACTTTGAATTTTCCTGCTTCATGGAAATGTCTGCTGGATACTATGGGCCTGAAGGCTGAAGATTGATGCCCCAACGGTACAGAGGAACTTTGGGTGACTGTACAGGCAGCGAGATGTCTCTGTCATTTCTAGAGTTTTGAAAATTGCTTACTTTTTGTTTGCTTAGGTAATATTGTATTCTTCTGGAGTCTTTGATGGAGTTGCAGAATAGATAGTTATAGTTATAGTTTTCCATTGTTATGATAAAAGATAAAATAGATATAAATATTGTAACTGTAATTCTTGCTTGATAACTGTTTTGTTATATGTAATTTTGCTATGTTAAAGTTAAAGCCTTCCTTTTTTGTTTAAACAGAAAAAGGGGAAGTGACGTGGGAGTGTCATATATCAATCTGTTGATTTCATTGGTTAAGCAATAAAGAAACTGCTTGGCCTTGATAGGTTAAAGCATAGGTGGGAGGAGTAAACAGAATGCTGGGAGGAAGAGGAAGTGAGCTCGGAGAGATGCCATGCTCCCCTCCCAGGCAGACGCAAGAGCTCTGCTCTCTGAGGCACACATGATGAAGCTCCGACCCAGGATGGAAATAGGCTAGAATCTTTCCAGTAAGACCGGTACTACATGGTTTATTAGAGATGGGTTGATCAGGATATCAGAATTAACTAGTAAGGGCTAGAGCTAATGGGCCAAGCAGTGTTTAAAAGAATACAATGTCCGTGTAATTATTTCAGGGCATAAGCTAGCAGGCGGTCCAGGTTCTGGGGACGCAGCCCCGCAACTCCTATTACTACACTCATTTCTGTGAGAACATAAGAATCTCTTTTCCAAAGCAACATATCCTTACCTCAGATTGTGGAATAAAGGTACCTTTATGTTGGTTTAACTTAGTAGTCCATACAATGAAATGTCTCTCTGTACTTATCTCTTTCACAGTCAAAAAATTCAAAGATAACACAATAATATACATAATTCAGACTCTCTGTGAGTTTTTCGTCTTTATATGGATTATTTTTCTATGCTTTTAATCTATGACTATCTGTACTTTGAGTCTTTAAGACTTTACCATTTTTATGACTCTTTATACTCTTTTTTTTAAGCCTATGTACATTTATCCAACCCTATGACTCATTTGGGTTTGTCTTTATTGTATATCTATAATGTTTTTTACTGTCTAAAAGCACCTTTTAAAATGTTAAACGCTTTTTAAAACTTAAACTGTGCCATTGCTATGGTATGTATGGTACTTCCTATTTGCCTGCCCAGTCTTATGCTGTGCCATTACTATGTTATATACAGCATGGCAGAGATGTTTGCTGCCTCTGAGAGCCATGCCCACAGCTCCATTTTTAGGCACACAGCCAGTCCATGCCACCATTAAGCATACTGCGGCAGTCTTCTCACAAACCCCATCCAAATGCTCCATTTCCTGAAACAGCCAGAGGTCATGCTGGCTGCATGGCCCAGAAAGCAAGCATTTTAAAACTGTGTGGATTTTTTTCTTTTGCTACCACTGAATTAGGAAAACCTCTCTTAAAGGAGCTGCTGCACACCATCAGCAAACAGCAAGAAGCTGTGTTAAACTCTGTATTTTTGTGTCTAGAATTCCTTTTTAAACTCTCTCAGGTTTTAAGTAGATTTAGTTGGCCCTATGTTGGGCACCAATTTGTTAGAGAAGGGTCTGCTTGTTGGTTCCCAGCGGCCCAGCTAACATAGACCCAAAATAATCACACAAAAACCATATTATTTAACTCACTGTTTGGCCCATTAGCTCTAGCTTTTTATTGGCTAACAATTGCATATTAATTTAAACCATCTCCATTTATCTGTGTATTGCCACATGGCAGTGGCTTACCAGCAAAGTTTCAGCATGTCTGACTCTGATGGCAGCTCCATGGCATTTCTCTGACTCTGCCCTTCTTTCTCCCAGCATTGATCCTAACTTTCCCTGCCTACTTTAATTCTGCCTTACAAAGCAGTTTATTTATTCATTAATGGTAATCACAGCACACAGAGGGGACTCCCACATCAGAAAAGTTTCCTCATTTCTCATTTTCACACATATTGAGAAAAGAGGAAGTATTCTTAGTCTCCAATATAGACTTAGCCCAGTTTTCCAAAACAGAGTGAACAGTAATATTGACCTAGTATAAGAAAGACACAGAGGGATATCCACCAGAAGTGAAGGGTTAGTGCTACAGTCCTCCATGAAATACATGGGCTTCAAACACCACAGTATCTAATTGAGGACTGGTTACTACAGCTGGAGATTAGGCCAGGTAAAGCATCAGATGAAGGGCAGGTGGGCACTTTAAGCTTGTCACCTTGAACACACTGCATGAGCTAATTTTTTCCAATCACACTGACCCTCCCAATGCTCCTATCCACAGCACAAATGCCTGAGACAAGAAAGCTAGAGAGGGGGAATGGGTCAGACCTGACTTCTTGGCATCCAGCTCCCAGAACCTAACAACATCTAACTTAGTAAGAATAAGGAGCTTTAAATTGAGTCAGAGATTTCCATAACTGAATTGCAGAGATCAACAAAGTAAGCTGAGGATTAATAGGCATGGAAACATAGAGATGATAGAGATTCCTGCTTCTCTAAGGAGAAGAGACTTGTATTGTCAGTGTAGGGCAAATGTATAGACAGATGTGTTGGGAAGTTGGAATATTCTAATAAGAACAATTTAAATCGTAAGTAAATAAGGATCTGTACTACAAAACTAGGAATGAGGCCAGGGGAAATAAAGAGTTTATGAATCAAACTCTTGATTCATGAGCAAATACAAAGAAAAGAGAAAGGGAGGTAGAACAAACACTCCCCCATCTTTAATCTCTATTTTTCTACTTTAGAGAGATTCAAAGAAACCCCTTGAAGACCTCAGAAAACCTATGTCTGGAAAATACACATTTTACCCATTTTCAAAACTTGACATAAAACTCCTGGGATGCTCCTAAATTTCTCTTAATGAAGGAAAAGTTTCTAATTGTAGTTAGCTGTATTTTGCTTAGTAGAAATCCCAAATCTATTATCAACACCCCTAAGTTCTTCTCCCAGATTCATGCATTTAGGAACTTTATTTGTGTCATCTCAGGGCTTTCAAACTCACAAAGTTGAAAACTGAGTTCTAGTTTTTCCCATGATTGCATTTTCCTCCTAAGTTCCCTATGAAAATCTCATGAATCCCTATTCTAGATTCCTGTTTTGAGCTCCCCAGTATTTTCACTGATCATTCTTCTGCTTCCTGGAACCTAACCAAATGCCCACTTCTGTTGCGCTGCTTTTCCTGGTTCTCACTATCACTTCTTATGAGCATGAGGGAGCTGCAGAACATCTCTTAGTGTCCAGCTTGCTGTCCTATACTTCACTCTTCCAGAAGGTGCCCCATGAGACCTTTACTATGTGATTTTAATACTTAATGAGTGGCTATCATGAACTCTCAGACAAAGTCTGTTCTCCTTTGCTTGTGCTGTGTCTGTTCCTTATCTGGCCCCTCGTTGTCCTCCCTCCCTCTGTCCCTCTACTCTACACATGTATTATTCACACTGCAATTCTCTCAGAGTTCCATTCATCTCTAGAATTTTTCCTTCCATCCTATTTTAGCTGAATGAAGTCTGTCCAACTTTCAGGCCACAAATTCGATGTGACTTTCTAAGGAGGCCTTTTGAGTCGCCCTAGTTCTCTTTCATAGCCACTGTATGCTACAATGGCCTATTGCTGGCTGCAGCGTTCTTGAAAGCCAAGAGAGGTGCTCTCTTTATTGCTACATTCCCAGTAGATCACAGCAGACATTTCAGAAATAGTCGGTGCCTGGCTGAGCTAATCCATGATTAAAGAAGGAAACATGTAAATGTTCATGATAATACCTGAAGATTACATGAAGAAGACCTGTGTGAAACATTCCCAGTTCTCTATAAGATAGCAAACACCATCACCCTCACAATTATCTCCATACCTTTGTCCTTACTGCTTCATCCACTTGGAATGGCTTCTGCCTCTTTCCCTCGTACCCAGACCTGCCTAACTGGTGAACACCCACACTGACTTCTCTGAACCTTTTCAGAATATGTTACCTATGAGATATGTCATCCCATGTGATGAAATAGTGTCTTATAATTCTCCATCATTTCATTAGACTAATTTCTTTTCACTATGTTGAAATAACATTTTACTTAAAAGATAAAAGATTCTTTGGGTTTTGTTGTTGTTTGTTGCCATTGTTTTCTCATCAAACTTACCAGAGACTGGGGTACTTAGTGACATGCTGGGAAAAGTTGGCAAGAAATAATCCCTGTTGATTAATTAACATCATTAACAATCATCAATTTCTTTCCTGTTCAGCAATATGCCTTATGAAATTTTCCTAGTCGTCTCATTTTAAGTCCAGGAGTGAATCAGTGAGCTGGGCCCTTCTTGGGAAATAGATTTTCTGATAATAGCTGTGTTACTTTTAATCCAAACAGCAAGCCTGGAAAATCCATTCATTTAGCACACACTTATTAGGGTAAATTATGTGCTAAGCCCTCTCCAATCACATTACCACTCCCAGAGCCTTACCCACCTGCCATAAACATCCATAATGAGGGTGATTGTCAGGTTCCCCCGATGCAGAGCATGAGACAGGCATTCTTGTGTTTGTGTTCCCAAGGAAAGAAGAATGAAGGCTCCAGGGTAAGACAGAAGAAAGTGAAGCACAATGTGGTCCCAGTTAAAGTCTGACAGCAGCCTGTCTGCACAGGGAGCCGTGGCGCATGAATTTCTCTTCAGATTTGGCCCTGTGACAAAAGGCTGGCTTTTATGCTTGCTCAGCTATCACCTATAGACTAGTAATGTATCTCACAAGATACAAAGGCTCTCTCTCTCTCTCATTTAGCAATAGTAATTCTACAGGAAAGGGGGGAGCACAAGCTAACAGTGGACACTCCAAGAAGATGGAGCATACATGCACTAGTCTGAGATAGGGCTCTCTTGGGGAACCAGAAGCGTTGACAACAACGGGAAATAGATGTACTTGTAATAAAGAGTATGCTGCATCACTTACGCCTGGGAAAGAATAGAACAGCCTTCAACCAGAAGGAAAATAAAGACCTGGCTTTAAGATGACTTCACCTGGCTGGGGGCTTGTGGTGGCAAGATGTGCTAGGGTACTAACTAGTCCTCTCAGCACCCTGATAAAAACACAATGAAGATAAAGCAAGTTTCCAAAACAAACTTTCTTCACGAAATAAAGCAAAACAACAACAACAGAAACTGAATGAAGATCTCAGGAGCTGAGCACAGTGGTGCGGAGCATGTCTGGAATCTCCCTAGCTTAGTGGCTCAGTAGATGCAGTATGATTAGGATTCAAGGTCATCCTCAGATAATGAGGGCAGTCAAGGCCATCCTATGCTGCACTCTGTGAAACAAATGATGAAAAACAGAAACAAATGGAAGAGGTGGTTTAAGGTGTCATAGATGCTCAGGTCACCAGACATGTACATGAGCTGGCCCTTTACTTCAGTGAAACTCAACTTCCTCTACCTTCCTAATCCTTTATAAGGAGCCATGGAAACCCTGAAAATTCATCTAGTTTAACACTGAATAATTTCCTATCTTTCTACCCATCTCAGAGTTCTAGTTACCAGGCCCCACAATTATAACATTTAATAACATCTTTAAACTTTTGTTTTAGGCTCCATTTTCGGGTGCTAGTGTCTGATATGGGAAAAACATCCTGAAGTCAAAATGCAGAAGCCCCACTGGGAAGGAGAAGCTTTCCTCCCTGCCCTAGCTGCCTTGCTTCAGTGTCTGCACTCAGTGCTTGCAACCAGCCTTGACAGAGGGAAAACATGGTTTTCATGGCCTGCCTCATGTTTGCCCTTGGCAAGTGCCATTCTCCCCTGGCAGGGCTGGCTGGCAGTGTGGTGGCACTTCTCACAATTCTGCCTGACACATCTTCCACTTAGCCGTCTGTGCGCACATCGGCAAGGCACAGCCGTCTTATCCACTGCAGGGTGTGGTAGGATTATGCCTCATGGGGCCTGGTTTCTGCCTAAGCTTCCTCAGGCCCTTGCATGCCAGCCAAACACTTTGTAGGCTCAGGGAGGGAAAAAAAAAGTTCCGAAGAACAAAGAGACAGACAGCAGTCACTGCCCCTAAATTACAACAAAGAGCATGCCATTAACCATGTTTGTAGCTGGCTTATGGGTAATGCACAGCAATTAGCGATCAATTGGAATCCTAATGGCACAGGATACGGAGGGAGCTGTAGGAATAAACTTTGCTGGTTAAAAACAAAAACAAAACCAAACAAAATTTCCTTAAGCTCTTCTCCACACTGAAGTCTTTAATGTCCCAGGGCTCTGTGTGAAAGTCCTAACAAATACCCACATTCATTCCATGCGCCTACCTGGCAAGGTAGTGAGAAAATAGGAGGATTAAACAGATCCTAGTGCCCTTTGATATGCAGGAACATGTCTTAAGTATCTTCCTGAAGTCAGTGCCGACACAGCCTAAAGCCTGGTGAAAAGGAGACATCCAGTAAGTAAGTACTTGTTGAATGAAACAGTTAATTCTTTAAGCAGCTCCCTTTCCCTAATTTTCCAGGGACAAAGCTAATTCCAGCACCCTCTGTCTGAGTGATTAGAATTATTAAAATGTAAAGAAATGCTGTTTAATCAAACTTCATGAATGTTTCCACTGTTTATAGCAATTGTCATAGTTAGTTTCTATCTACCTGACAGAAACCTACACATATCTGAGAAGAGAGAATCTCAGCTAAGAAATAACCTCCATCAGGTTGACCTGAGAGCATGTTCTGGGGGTATTTTCCTGATTTTTGGTTGATATGGGTGGGCTCATTGCATGACAATTGGTCCTACCCTTGAGTAGGTAAAGCCTGGGCTCTATAAGAAACGTAGCTCAGCAAGTCAGTGAACAGCATTTCTCCATAATCTTACCTCCAGGTTCCCTCCTTGAGCTCCTATCCAAGCTTCCCTTGATGGACAGTTATGGGTCAGCCAAAAAAGCCTCCCCTGAGGTACTTTTGACGAATGTCCTAAAAACAGCCACCAAAAAATAAACAAGAGCAGCAACCTCTCAAATCACTGCTATTTCTTCCGACACTGAAAACAAGATCTTCTCTCACCTTACAGGTTAAAGGTCAGGCTTAACTTTAATCTCCCGCTTGGACCTCTATGGATGATCTGGCTCGCTAAAGCATGTTGAATGCTGCCAGGTTTCTGTAAGTTGTAGGTATTTGGTATCTAATCCACTACCACTGTCTTCTTCCAGTCTAAAGCGTCTCTCCACACACAGACGGTAAAGGAAAGGAAGTTACACAAAGGCATCTGGAAAGAAAAGACTCATTGTTATTGTTATATGACTTTCGAAACAAGCCACGCTATCATGAACCGGTGATTGTCACTTGCCTTGGCCAGTCTGAAGCTCAGAGCATTCTGTAATTTTCACTCTTGCTTTGCCAACCATACCAATTGTATCTACCGCATTGTAGTTTCCTTGTGGATTAGCTCCCAAGTAAATCAAGGATCACTTAATGCAGTCATAATTAATCATAATCCGAAAGAAATGAGAATGATAGCAACCTAAATTGCATTTGAAAAAGTTTGTTGGAAATCTGAAAGCCTGACCTAAAAACAGACTTTATAAAGCAAAGAAATAGCACAACTGCAATTTTATGTGCTGAATTTTTATTTAAAATTTATTAAAAATCAAATGAATGGAAACAAAACAAGCTTTGGGCACCACCATTTTATTTTTAAATTGAATTTATGAATGTGACTACATACAAAGTTAAGAAGACATAAAAGGGTGAGCATGGAATTAAATAATAACCTCAATCCCTTGCCTTTAGTTGTAGCAAATTTCTGGGTAAATATTATATTCATCCTAAATGTTGAGATTTTGGAAAATTTTGAATGAAAGTTGGGCTCATTTACATTACTACTATCAGCACTTGAAATAGCTGGTTTTTAACCCTTGTTCAGGGGGCTGGAGACATTGCTCGGTGGTAATGAGTACTTGCTGTTTTTGCAGAGGACCTCAGAGCCGTTCCACCTACCACCTGTATCAGGTCGCTCACAACTGCCCTAAGGCCCAGCTCCAGAGAATCTGACATCCTCTGCTTGCCTCTAAGATCACCTGTATACATGTGACATACACTCACACGCATACAGATAAACACACACACACAGGTAAATTAATTTATTATATATAAATATATATATGTATGCATCTTATTTAAAAGAGAAACTTATTCATGTCTTTATCTCTGCAAAGTTAATGTGTGAAGAAATAATATTTTATTACAGCTTTAATATGCACCTCTCTTATGTGTGAAGCTGGTCTTTCTTCATATGATTAACAACCATATAAATTTCCTTTATGTGAAATGGCTACCTAGTTGTCTCAGTACCATTTATCCGTTAAACCAGAGTACCTAATGCCACATTTATTATGCAGTAAATTATTTTATGTATCTGGCTTTATAGCTTTTATTATTTCCTTATTGATTTATCTATATAATATTTCAGGACTATGGCATTGTAATTATTGTAGATTTATAATAGATTTAATACCTGTTCCATATAGCACCCTCTGATTATTGTGATTTTCAACCTTTTTATGTTGTTATTTCAATACCTTCAAAATCCGATTATCTAGATTTTTATACAGTACACATACATTTCTATATCATTTTAAATTTTTACACAGGAGGAAATTATTGATGAAATTTAAACCTATAATGCTAAATTAGACACACATAAAAACTGTAAAAAAAAGTCATTCCCAATGACAGAAACATGTTTTTTCCCTGCCAAATTTCCTGTGACTTTAGTTTAATGAAAATAATTTTGTTAAAATAAATATATAAGATAAAATTTGAAAATATCTTAATGTTACTTTTAGGGAAATTGGCCAGGATGTTTGACTAATGAATAGGTGTGGTTCTTGAGGAACATTTCAATAATAAAAGTGGATTGTTGATATAATAATTGTTAAAATGGTATAAACTCCCTGAAGTAAAGGCGATGGGGGAAGTATTTTAAGTGATACTGTTATAATATCTTCTACTAAGAAGAATACATGCTGGGGGCTATTTGAAGACTCAACTTAAATACTAGTTTGTTGGCAATTGTTTTCAGTTTTGTTATCCATTATTGGTTTATAAAGCATTTTCTAAAACTCTTTCCTTCCTTTTAAGAGATTTTATGATTATAATTATTTTATCATACTAGGGATTAAACCTAGGGTCTTGTAACGGCTGGGCAAGCCTTCTACTGCTGAGATATATCCCATCCCTGTGTTTTATTTTGAGATAGTGTATTAGTAAGAATTCTTTAGAATAACAGAACTTATAGAATGAATCTCTATATATAGAGAGAAAGGGGATTGACTGGAGAGACTTAAGGCTTCAGTTCAGCTAACCCAACAAGGGCTGGCTTTGAATGGGAAGTCCAAGAACCCAGTATATGCTCAGTCCACAAGGCTGGGTGTCTCAGCTTGTCTTCGGGACATGCTGATGTGTAGGCGCCAATGCCCCTGAAGGAATGTATGTGCTATCCAGGAGAGGGCAGGCAGACGAGAACAAAACCTTCCTTCTTCTATGTCTTATGCAGGCTTCTAGAGGAAGGTGGGGCCCAGATTAAAATGCCTTCCTGCCTCAAGATCTGGACAAAAGGTGTGTGTGTCTTCCTACCTCAAACATCTGCACCAGAAGTGGACTCACTCACTCAAAACAAGAAAACAATCCCTCACAGGTGTGTCCTCCTTTTCTGGATTGTAGCTCATCATGGATCTAGTCAAGCAGGCAACCAAGAATAGCCACAGTCTCACAAAGTTGCTCAGGCTGGCCTTCAAAACACTCACTCTGCAGCCCAGGCAGGCCTTGAACTTGTCATTTTTGTGCCTTGGGGTATCCTCAGTAGCTGGAATCACAGGGCTAGGCCATCAAGGTTCTCTGAATCAGTGACTGTTGATCACAGTATACGGAAAAAATCCCAAAGATAGAACCTGCCTTCTTTGGCCTCTTCCCGATGACATAGACTTGGGATTTTCTCAGCCACTGAGCCTGAAGGGAAAAACTGAAATTCTCCTAAGAATTATATAATGTCATGATAGAAAACCCTACTCAGTGGAACTAGTCAATATGTTTATTGATTAAATCAAATGATGAACCATAAAAGAAATAACTACAATTCCAATTTGCATCAGATAGTCCTGAGTTCACATCCCTGGTCTGAGGCCCTTATTTACCTTTCTGCTGGCCATAAGTAACATATAAAGTAAAATCAATCCATCCGGCTGGGTCCATCTTCCCATAACAGTGCTGGATGGAAGAAAAACTACCTTGTGGCTTCTGGTGCAAAGGTCACAGTTAAGATGGTGCCCTGGGTGCTCATCAAGCTCAGCAAACACTCTGCCCTCATCCTTGGCAGGGCCTACCAGGCAAGTGCTATAGCTGCCTAAAATCCAGGCAGAGGAGGAGCTGCAGGTAGCAATGGTAGAAAGCAAGGGACCTGATGATTTGGTACAATTGAGAGAAGACTGACAGCTCCAGGTGACAGCATGTTAGAGTGAGGACCAGTGAACCTGCCTCTCTCCATCCCTGACGGTGAATGAAGCTATGCAGTTGCGTAGGGGAAGAAAGAAAATGAGGGGGGAAAATCACCTGCAGCTACCAATCTCTGACGTTTCCTCCACCGACATACCTTCCTGATCAGCTGGGCTATGAGCGGCAGAGGTGTGTGCGAATCCCCGTGGTAATCAGAGATCAGTCGGCCTAAAGCTGAGCTTGGCTGCTTTTAGGCTGATGCTGAATCTCACTAGAGTGACTGGCTTAGTAAAGATTATGAAATAATAGTAATGCATCTTTGAAAGAATTTCATAAAACCTTCCTTCAGGGGTTCTTGGGATAAGAGTCACTTTTACAAATTTTCGAAATATATTGGGATTTTTTTTTCTGTGCTACTACATTAACTCCATCTGTTTGTCCATCAAAGAACTGTAGGGAACTATTGTGTGTTTTGGCAAATTTCAGATCGATTGTTAACTTTCCATTTCAACCAGCAAACACACTTTTGCCTAAACCACAAGACAATGTAAAGCTCATATCTGAGCCAAAGGGAGAGTAAGACAAACCCTAGAACACAACACAGAGTGGGAGGATTAGCGCAAGTACCGGGCTGTGTCCAGATGGGAATGTCCCAAGGTGTACCGTGCACAACCCACCGGGCCTCGGCAAACCTGGCTTCTGCCGTGCGCAGCAGGTGAGCCTGTGGGCTTAAGTGGTGGAGCGAGGAATCTGAGCAGACATGTCTGGGCTGCGAATCTCAACGCTGCGCATACTGTCTGCCTGAGGTACGTTAGCTCACATGAGACTCCTTCCTGATGTAGAAACGACAAAAGCTGCTGTCCAGTATCATCACAGGCTATCACTGATATACAGAGGGGATGGGAAGACACAACTGGCCTATAAACAATACTGAAAAAAACCCATCAAGGTGGCCCTGTTGAATACATGTATTATAAATGCACACATAATAAATTTTATATAACGAAATAACAGTCAGCAAAAGCTAAGGAAAAAGGAAATAGGAATTAGGCCACTAGGGGAAGGGACCATCAGTTGGTCAGATTTCCAAGGTTGCTAGCCTGGTATCCAAAGCAGGAGAGTACAACAGAGAACTGGCCCCTGACTCATGGTTCACACTGTGCCTGGCTACATGGGGTTTCATCTCTTGGAATTGAATGGAGAGTGACATCTGCATGGACAGGGAAGATGTTGTCACATCTCCCTCAACCCAGACCTAACTTGGGGAGCCCTGGGAGGAAGTGCAAATCGAAAGCCCCCACAAAACAATGGAACCCTGCAAATAAAGCTGAGAGCTATTCCACAAAGCATTTCTCATGTTTCTTGAGGATATACCTTACAGATGGCCCATCGGTATAGTATCCATAAAGAATTCCCAGACTCCTCAGAGTTCTATCATGGAACTCTGCATATGGCTCTGGTCCTATTCCTCTCACTTCAGCTCAGACACACATAGCAAAGGCTTTCATGTCATCACTGAATCCTAGTCCAAGACACTGAAGTCCCTGTTAAGGAGCCTTGCTAAGGCACCCCTCCATCCAGGCCCAGTTGTGGGTACATACCCACAAGGATGCTTTCAGAGATGAGAAACACAGGAGCCCAGGAGGCAGACTTGAGGCCCGGTTTAGATACTCTGGGAACTTGGAATGTCGATACACAATCTGAAATAGAGGTGATCTAGGCTCCAGGTAGATACAGAAGCATAGCCTTCGCATCCCAGGCTCCGCACAGATGAGCCATGGTTGGGTATTCAGTGTCAGATCAAGGCAAAAATCTCTCTTGCCAAAGTTCAAATAAAACAGTTCACTTGAGTTCGTTTGCTATAACAAAATATATGCACCCTGGAGCTTTCAAACAACAGGATTATTTCTCATAGTCCTGGAGATACAGAGTCCAACAGGGAGGAGACGAGAGATACAGTGTCTGGTAAAAGACTACTTCCTAGTTCATCCTGGCACCTTGTGGTTGGGCCCTCACAAGGTTGCTCACCACAATTTCTTCCTTTAGGACACTAATCCTACTCATGAGAAAGGTTGCAAGCCACCTGTACCAAAGCCCCCTCGATATCATCCCTCACCTGGGGAGTGAGAACATCAACACACAAGAGAATTGTGGAAGTAGGGAAGATAGCATCGAAGTGAGAGCCTCTTGCGCATCACTGGAGTGGAGTCACTATGGCAGGCCAGTCCTTCACCCCTCCAAAGGTTACCACATTTCGTTTGGAGGTATTCCTCCCAGCCCTTACCTAAAACATTTGCTGTAGTCAGAAAACATAAATTTTGGCCGTAGTGCAGCTATAAAACTCATCTGCATTTCATTTATTTCCCATGATTCTTGTCAGCCTAAAAATGTTCTCAAATTCACAGATGAGCATGGGAGAGAAAGGGGGTAGGGCAGTGGTGTCAGCAAGTTTCAGAATAGAAGTTAAGAACAAGCTCCATTTAAAAACCCTACTTGATGTCAGCTAAGCTATGAGGGCTTGAAAAAAAAAATGTAATAAATGCTCTCTCCGTTTGACTGAAATAGAATGCAATATGGAACCAAGTGAAGAGTTCAAAGAGGAGTACTTCAGTTATGATATAAACAGATAAAATATAAAACAGGACTTTAAAATAATCATATAAGCATTCTAAAACCTGTTCTCAGAACCCCATGAGTTCTTGGAGAAAAAAAATAATCATGGAAAAAATTAGTATTACCATATGGCTTTCTTGACAGCTTGTCTTAAAATTCTCATTTAGTAGTCTGTCAATATCCTCTTAAAGTTTTGATTTTTGAAAACTCTGGAAGGTCTGATGAATTTACAATACTTCATGAGCTTAAAATTGTGTACATATTCACAAGAATATTTCTTCTGATGCCCCTAAGCTCAAAGAAATGCTTCTGACGTGAACATGGACACTCACCATGGTTACTTGGGCAGTCAGTGAATAAAATTAATATTTATTATTTTAAACACACTGCTAGGGCATCTAAATTCTTTCATACAAATTTACTTTAACTTATTTAATCTAAGCCATAAATTAACAAAGAAAGACTAGTTGATGCATTTTTTTTAAAAAAGGACTGGGAAATTCATATCAAGTGTGGATGAGAGAAGCTTTGTACCCACCAAGAAACATGGCATGTGCCAGGATGCTTGATTATGTAGTATGTGTGTGTGTGTGTGTGTGTGTGTGTGTGTGTGGCAATTCAATTGTATTTTAATAAATAAAGATTGCCTGAAGATCTGAGAGTTAAACAGCCCCACTAGTCAGCCTTACAGACCAGGTAATGGTAACACACACCTTTAATCCCAGTAGGCACACTAGTTTGCCATAGAAACCAGATGGTGCATGCCATAAGATACTACTGTTTGTTTAATATCTTTTAAATCTTTTATATATATAGGTTCCCATTTACATTCTGTGTATCCTTTTGGAATTCCTTGACCACATGCCTGAGTCATGTTTAGGGATTCTTTCTCTTCCTATGCCCCGACAGATCTGTGTATAACCCCATTACAATGTGGCATGCCCTCATTCTTGCAGTTTGTTATTGACACACTAGATGAGGGGATTTGAGGCAATAGAAACTTTATCTCTTTTATCCATAACTTGCACAGAGCCTAGTATTAAATAAATATTTGAGGAATTACCAAATAAATGACTGAAAGCCACATCAAGTAGAAAATATTGGCCTGGATCCTGGCTCTGTTTGGCCAATAAGTAGCAGCCTCATCTCAGAACAAACAGCACACCAACTCGGAACTTCTGTTTTCCCATATATAAAAGCAACTAATTCAACGCATGATTTCTGTCATATTTGAAATATTTTTGTCATAGAAAAATTAAAAATACATGTAAAAGAACAATGGATAGTGCAGTGGATTCTGTATTCCCCACACCTAGCTTCAGCCATTATACACTTCCAGCCAATACTTTTTCTATACCCCCACCCACTTCCCCCTCTTTCACATTATCTTAGTAGAAATTCAACACCATTCTATCATTGCATCCATAAACAATAATCTCTTTCCAAAGCAATCATTGAATAATCGTCTCATGTGATACCACAGCCACATCCTGGGTCCAGTTTGTCATAGGTCATCTCAACAGTCACCCACATTCCACCTTAGCAGCAAGTACTTTCCTTCTTCTTAATTCTGAATTCCATAGTGGGAATTGTTGTCATCAAAGGGATGTTAGAAGACCTGATACAAACAACGCTTGAGGAAGGATCCGCATGACTCTCCTCACACTCAAATATTTGTACCTTTTCCTAAGAAGAGCACATCTACAAGAATTGGGGGGAAAATGGAGACATCCCATGTCCAACCGGAAGCTTAGAGTGACCCCCCCAATAAGCTCATAAATTCACATCTTGAAGCAGATATCCAAGCAACTTAGACCCACCCATATGTAAGAAATAAATGTCTATTGACATCGGCCACTAATGTTTTATAGTTGTTTTTAATGTATAAAAATCTGAGTTAATATTATTGTTAACCTTAGCCAGAGATTAACATCAACTTTTTTTAATATCATTAGTTTAACCAAATGAACAATTCTTTTTATTTTGAAGGTAAAAAATTTTCATGTAACTTTTGTGGTGGTGGGAATGAGAAGTGACCTCCATGGGCGTATGCACTGAACCCTCATTTCCCAGCTGGTGGTGCTGTTTGGGAAATTATGGAGTCTTCAGGAGGTGAAACCTTAATGGAGGAAATAAGTCACTGGAGGAGCGCTTTGAGAGTTTGTGGCCTCGTTGTACTTTTTGCTCATTCCCTCTGCTCCCTGTGTGTGGATGGAAATGTGATCTTCCAGCTTTCTGCCCCCACCACCATAGCACCACCTCCCATTTTTGTGCATTCTATCTTTCTGGAACTATAAGACAAAGTAAGACCTTCAACTGCCAATCAACAACTGTATAATTCAAATCCCCACCAGGGAGGGGTCAATACCATCTCTACAGGAGGTTCTCTCATGCCTTTTCCCAGTTTCTTTCCACCTCTTGTATTTACTACCATTGGCAACCACATCAGTGATTTTCTTCCACAGCCAAGGTACAATATGGAAGAAGGCAGCTTTGTGTTTGCCTGCTTGCCTTCACTTTTGTTGGCAAGGTCAGCTACTCTGTTGCTGCCATGGCTGCATTCCTTCTCTTAGTTTGGGACCTAGCCAGGATTCCAATCTGGATTGAAAGTTAGCAGTTCTCCAGGAATCTTCCAGACCTTTAGCTCCAGACTGGGGCTCTTGAAGCACCCATCTTTGTGGACTGAGCAACTAGAGTGTTTGTCTCTCTGGTGCGAGATAGACATTTCTGGACTACCCAGACAGGATCACATAAGACATTTTAATAAACCCTTTTTTTAATATGTATTATCATATTGGATCTGTTCCTCTAAAGAGCCCTGGCTAATATAGCAATATTCAATGTATTTCCTTGTGTCTTTTGGCCATTCACATATCCACTTTGTGGCTGTCTGTTCAAATCATTTTCCAGTTTCATATTAGGTCATTTATCTTTTCCTAAAATTGTAGCAGTTTTGGTATTTTTTAATATAAATTTGAGACATAATTTACTTGCCAGACTCATATTTTATAGATGTTTTGCTATAATTCATGCCCTATCATTTATATTTTAATAGTGTCTTTTAAATTTTTTGTTTTGAGATAATTATTTCCCCAATGGAAATATCTTGAATGGCTAAACTAAGATATCACAACCATGGCACTGACATCTACACACTCAAAAAAAGCCAACAAAAATAAATCAAATGCCAAAAAGTATTCAAATAATCGCCAAAGATCTGGAAAGAAAGACTATGGGAAGATAATAAAATGGATTAGTAAAAACTGAATAATAAAAAGGCAGGCCCAAACTGAAACATAGCGATGGCCACATTGCATTTTAATAGACTAAACATACCAATTATCTTAAATTGTATTAAAGTAGTTGATAAGCTGTCTCTGAATTGTGTTCAGAAAGTAAAATAAAATGAAATGGTACGGGAAAATTTTTGAAAAAGAGGAGCAAGTTGGGATACTTGTACTCTCTGGTCCAGGACCTAGGATCAGCTGCACTGGCTACAGACAAGTGTGCAGGACTCAGGAGGAAGAACAGACACACCATCTACTACATTTCCCAATCAAAGATCTCCCAAGATAATTCAACAAAAAAAAATGGTTTTCTAGAAAGTGGTTCTGGAATAGCTACATTTTTTTCTCATAAGGGAAATCATTAAAACAAATAATACATACATAAAAATCAAAGTACATCATAGAAAATGTGAATAGAAAATAAGAACTCAAGTGACATTTTCGTAAGTGAAACTACTCCTATATTAAGCGGATCAGAAAGAATACAAATACACAAGCAACGCACCCACACAAAGAGAGTAGATAAGTTCATCTTCACTTAGGGAGCAGGGCAACATAGACACAAGCTGGCAGAAATTGTGAAGCAAAAACCTCTGTGTCTAGAATACAGAATACTCACAGTTTAATAGGAAAGAAATTCTAGGAAGTGGCTCATGAGCAAAACATCTGAGCAACATTTCACAAAACAAGATAGGTAAGCACCCAGTAAACAGATGACCAGCTACGGAATATCAGTACGGAACATTAGAAAAAAGAGAGAGCGAGTGGTGCTGGCATCCCTTGCAGCTTCTACTGGCAGTGGTAAAATAATCAGGAAAACAATCCAACAGTCATGAAGGTGAACGCATGCTTATCTCTATCTTCCTCTGTTGTAGATATTTATTTAAATTAAATGAACATGTATTTCAAAGTAACTCATGTGCTCAAATGTTTCTGGTAGCAGCATTCCAAATAGAACCCCTAAGAACACAGCCATCATCCAACTGCTGCGTAAAGAAACTGTGGACATCAACTCTGCAATACATCACGCTATAAAAAGCAGTGAACATGAATGAGTCTCGGAACCACCATACTCAGGGTGATGGAAGGTAGTACTTGCAGAGGTGACCAACTGCAGAAGGGTAAGGGGGAGCATTTTGAAACCATGGGAGCACTTGATAGTGGTATTGATTGTACAGTTATACGTAATTGCCAGAATCATCAAAGTGCTGTTTAAAATGGTGCTATTTATTCTATGCACTCAATGTATTAAAAAAATCATGAGAAAAAGACAATAATTCTATTTCAATACTTAAATCCTTAGATTAAGAAGACATACTTTGCTTTTCTATCATAAGCAGAAACAATAATGAGTAAATGGATTAGCAGGCACCCCTCCCTTTTCTTCTTTTTCCAAAGAATCAATGAGTCAGTCTGAAAAAGTTGTCAGCAACCATGCTGTGCCAGGACCCGACACAATGAGAGGACAAACTGAAATTATTGCACCCGAAATCTCCTCCCAAAATTGCAAGAGATGCAGAAGACAAGCGAAAGCTGACAGTCCCATGGAATTCACAGGCTTCCGAAGCCTGTTTCCTCCTTAGGCTCTCTTTACCTTGGTCGTGTCGAGTTTCATCCAATCCTCAGTTGTCCTCCATTGACGCTCCTACTCCCTTCTCCCAAATACTGCCTGACTTGTGCTCAAAGGGAGACCAGTGATGACAAGCATCCCACAAGCACTCTCATCTCTATGAAATCATTGCTTCAATCATGGGAAACAACAGTGTATTCAGTGTTTGACTGTTGGGGGAAAGCGAGGAGAAACACGGCTGTAGAATGTAATGTGATGGTTTTATGTGCATATACATGCACATGCTGCTTACACATTCTTAGACAAAATTCACCACGTATTTTTTGTCTTTGTGTGAGCACAGGTGGTCATGTGCTATAACATGGATATGGAGATCAGAGAGCAGCTTTGAGTATGGATCCTCTCCTGCCTCCTTATTTGAGACAGTGTCTGCTTGCTGTTTATTGTTGCATCAAACAGGCTATCTGGCCCACATGCCTCTAGGGACTGCCCCATCTCTGCCTTCCATCTCACTGTAAGAATACTAGAATTACAGAGATGAATTACTCCATTTGGCTGTCAAAGGCATTCTGGGGTCTCAAAGTCAGGTCCTCTCTTTTCACAGCAAGGGCTTACGTGCTGAACCATCATCCCAACCTGTCTTTGTGGGGCAGTGGTTGAAGGTTGTTTGATTTCTTTTTATTAAAAATTAAAAATATTATCATACAATATATTTTGATCATATTAATTCCCTCTCCCAGATCTTCCCTACCTCTCTACCCTTCAAGCTATATTCTCTCTCTCTTCCTCTCTCTTAAAAAGAATGTAAAAACAACAAAAAATAAATAAAAGAAGAAACCAATAAGACAGAAAATACCAAAACAAAACAAAAGGCACACTTTGAGTCTGTTTTGTGGCTAACTACTATAAAGCATAGGGTCTGCCCTGGTGTTTGGTACAACCAGGGATATTTCATGAGGAAAAAAACTGAATTTCCCATTCCCAGCAGCCATCAATTGCAAACAACTTATTGGGTAGGACGGGATTTTGTGTCCACTTCCCCTTCTCAGTGATGAGGTTTTGTCTGGTTTGAACCTGTGCAGGTCTTGTGTGCACAGTCATAGTCTCTGAGCTCATTTGTATGTTAGTCTTGTTTCATCTTGAAGATGCTGCTTCCTTGTCATTATCCACCACCTCTGTATCTTACAGTCTTTCTGTCTCTTCTTCTGCGCAGATTTCTGACTTTGAAGAGAGAGATTTGATAATGCTATCCCATTTAGCACTGAGTGCTCCAAAGCCTGCCACCTGAAGAGGCTTCTCTGATAGGGTAAATCAAGGCATTAATGAAACATGAATAATAACAACCCAGAGACAGATATGGGGTTCAACCTGAAGATCAGAAAAGCAAAACAGCCAAGCCAAGCCACAAGAGAAGTCTTACCTCTACCAAGGCTGGGTGACTACAGACTCAGACCTGATCTCTGTCTCCTCCCATTTTATATTCCCCTTTAGTGCTGGGATTAAAAGTGTGTGACTTCCTAGTACTAGGACTAAAGGTATGAGCCACCACCACCTGGATCTATTTATGCATTAATCTTGTGTAGCCTAGGTTGGCCCTACTTACTAGCCTGGGCCAGTGACTTTTTTTGTGAGTTCATACCCCAAATGTTGGGCTTCAAATGCAGATGGAATTTTCTGTGCCACTCAGATACCTCAGTTGGTAGAGCATGGGACTCTTAATCCCAGGTCATGGATTTGTACCCCATATTAAGTGCCATTTGAAGACAGAAATTTCTGTCCCACCTAATACCACTGCTATACAGTCCCAAGGAAACACACAGAGGTTTATATTAATTATAAACTCTTTGACCTATTAGCTCAGGTTCTTACCACTTAAATTAACCCATAATTCTTATATATGTTAGTTAAGTGATTGGATACCTTTTCTTAGTAAGGCATTCTTACCCTGCCTGCTTCCTTTGTGTCTGGCTAGTGACTGATTCTCTGCCTTTACTCTTCCCAGAATTCTCTTAGTCTGGTCACCACACCTATACTTCCTGTCACTATATCATTTTATTTTTTTTATTAATTTATTTATTTATTAAAGATTTCTGTCTCTTCCCCGCCACCGCCTCCCATTTCCCTCCCCCTCCCCCAATTAAGTCTCCCCCCAGCCCGAAAAGCAATCAGGGTTCCCTGTCCTGTGGGAAGTCCAAGGAACCCCCACCTCCATCCAGGTCTAGTAAGTTGAGCATCCAAACTGCCTAGGCTCCCACAAAGCCAGTGCGTGCAGTAGGATCAGAAACCCCTCTACTATATCATTTTAAAGGAAGACAGCCAATCAGTGCTTTATTAAACTGAGTGACAAATCTTTACAGTGTACAAGAGCATTATCCCACAGCACATTGATCTAAACGTATAACGATATGTCATTGGAGTCATTTTATTGCTATGTTCCTTTAGCATAATAATAGTAGGGTTTCATCTAGATCCATTGTAGTAATAATGAGCGGCGGCGGGGCTGCGTCCCCAACACCCCAGCCGCCTGCTCGGCTAGCTTTTGCCCCGAAATAACAACACACAAACTGCATTCATTTAAACACTGCTTGGCTCATTTCTACCTAGCCTCTTCTAGGCTAACTCTCGCACCTGGACTAGCCCATTTCTTATCATCTGTATAGCACCGGTCTTACCGGGAAGATTCTAGCCTAAGTACATCCTGGGTCGGAGCTTCATAGTGTGCATCTTCCCTGGAGCTGGGGCATGGCATCTCTCTGAGGCGTCTGCTCCGGAGAGGAGAGCTGTCAAGTCTGAGCTCACTTCCTCTTCCTCCCGGCGTTCTGTTCTGTTTACTCCTCCCACCTATCTCCTAACCAATGAGAGCCAAGCAGTTTCTTTTTATTTAACCAATGACCTTCCTCCATCAATCCATGTCCTATCTAGTCTCAGGCTCTTGGACACTTTAACAGTGTCACATATGAATTCTATCTCATGGAGTGGGCCTTAATTCCAATTTTTAATAATGAGTTGGTTACTTACATAACATTTTGTCACTATTGCATTAGTATATCTTATAGGCTGGTCTCTTGTAGCTCATAGGCTTTGTAGTTTTCCCAGCCAGTCTTTATTGAACATTATTCACTGAAGTCATTCTAAGAACTTCTTAGAGATTATCTCATTAAAAGTTCTCCGCAAAATTTTAATGAGCTTTATAGCATCATTTCCAATTTACAGAGGAAGAAAAATGGGCACAAAATACGCTAAGAAACTCACCCAGGCCATGCATCCTTCCGTGCTGTTTTTGCTGTATTGTGTGCTGTATATACCACACTTGTAAGAGATTGAAGAAAATCATTTATGATCATTAATAAAATCAAAATTAATCATTATCCCCACCTATAAGTAGGCCCCAATGCTACAGTCAAGGACTCGCAAACAGGCACCAACAAGTTTAGAGCATAGTTAAATACTACATGGGATACATGGATATGTGCAAACATTTACATCTGTAACAAATATGCATAATGTCACACGTGTCTATTTGTATAGCCAGAATTCAAAACTGTACTTTCAAATTAAAGCTCTTTCTTTCATTAGGAGAAATACAAGTTCTCTACTTGATTGTTAAGATTCTGTTTGTGAATAATGTTTTATTTTTAAATCTAAGACTCAGGAAAAATGGAAGGACAGGGAGATGTAGGGAGGAGGGAAGGAGGGAGGAAAGAGGGAGAGTTCTGCAGACCCAGAGTTTTAAAGGACAGCCAACCAGAAATCTATTCATCGGTTACCTCTGCACTTCATCTTTCCCATGTTCTCTAGTCAAATCACTAAACTCTTCCGAATCTTGCTTCGTTTTCATCTGCAAATCCTAGGTAATTACAGCATCCTAAACTCTTCATGGTGTCTAGAGGCTTAACTGTGACCCTAGGGATGAAAGCGAGGGAAGCCTCTATTACCAATATCTGCCGTACTGGGAGAAGGGGTGTAGTGTGGCTACCACTCAGGACATAGTAGGTGTCAATTGTATCTGTGTGGAACTTAACTCTCCCTGATCCCCAACCCCCAAGCAGCCAGAAAGTTGAGGGGTGCAGCAGGAAAGGAAAATGACCCTTAGAACCAGGATGAAATGAGATGCCAGAGAGGGGAGGAGAGTGGAAACAGAGAGAGCTGGGCGGGACTGTTTAATGTTCGAAATCAGTGCCAAGCTAAATTGGAAACATGAGTCTGCGTACCTGGAACTTACCTCATCCGTATATAATTTGTAACCTGAGATCCCCTCTCAGAGAAGTAAAAATAGCAAGGCTCTCTGGCAGGTCTGTTCTCTGCAGAGAGGAAGGTCAGGATGGGGAGGGCTGGTCTTGGGGAGAGCCAGAGGACTGAGCGCCACGGAAGAACCATCCCGTGCGACACAGGAAATACAGCCAATGAGGTGGCTCCGGGGATCCCCTGGGAAATGAGGGCCTGCTGTCCTCCGGGCATCATTTTTGCTCTTTGTTTTTGTCGTAGGCACTACTGAAGTTCTGAACTCCCCCAACCCCACATGGCAGAATCTGCGAGAGGCGAAGGCTGACACAGGAACAGAGCAGATGGCTGTGCTTTTCAAGACTTGCAGCTGGCACTATCTCTGTGGAAGAAATGATCTGCTAAGCGCTTGCCTCCCCCTCTGCGAATCTTTCCCTCACGGGAGAGTGTGCCTGCGAGAAGCGGTCACGTCCATGGACTCTAGCCATGCTTTGCCATCAATCATGGAGTGATGAAGGAAGGCTTGGAGACCCTGTGCCGTGTGGTGTGGAGAAGACAGTGGAGGAAGAGAAGGGAAAACAGATGACACAAAATTAATAACACCAAAAATTGTGCTGGGAAAGACTTTCATTCTTTATGATGACCATATACGGAATACTATTAATAGGCAGAATGCAATCCTGAGAATTAAATGTTGAGCTAATCCAGTTTGATAACTCTTCCTTCTACTAGACATACTCAAAGCCCTTTGGGTGAACTACTTTCTCCCTCCTTTATGTCAAGTATGTTTTAGCCTTCATTGTTAAAACTTTGTTTGTTCTTGGAAGTGGGTTTGGTTTTCATTCCTTTGGCAAACTCAAATACTCTCCTAGTTGCCAATCGAAGAGAAGGTATTTCCTTCACTCTATCTTTGATCATAAATTGGGTTATGGAATTTTATTAGGAAGACTCAAAAGACATAGTATGCTGGTTCTCTGCCTCCTTGACAGAAAGCTACATGGAGTTATGTGACAGAGAGGAAGGAAAGGAATCTTGCTGACATGGCACAGACCTCTATAATTCCTGAAAGACTAGAACTTTCTTTGAGTTCATCCCATTAGCCTTGTCTTTAAAAGGGAGGCCATGAGCTACTGTTGGGTTATTTGGATAATTCAGTGACATGGTAGAAGATTTCAAAAAGCTTCCAGAGCCACATTGTCCAATAGAAATATAATGCAAGTGATGTCAGTAATTCTAAATTTTCAAGTAACCACACTTCTAAATGGCAAAGAAGAAACTGGGAAAATTAATTATAACAACATGTTTTTAAATCTGATCTACCCAAATTATTATCATTCCAAGACCTAATCATCAAAACTCATGTTAATGAAATATTATACATTTATTTATTTTTTCCTACTGAGTCTCCACAAGCCAGTATGAATTTTCTGTACTGGGACAGCGCATTTCCATGAGAAATCCTCAGTTTATATTTAGATTTGTTAAAATTTGCAGTTGAAAAAAAATAGATTCACATATCCAAGTTGTGCCAAAACTACTTACACACTTCATAAAATCTGAATCAAATATCAGAACTTAAAATTGAAAATAATTCAGATGAAACAAACTTTGAAAGTGAGTTCTTCAGTCACAACATCCCCATTTCATAGCTGTCCCCGGTTAGTGTTTATGGTGAACCCTGAGGACCTTGCAGCCAGAGGAATGCTTGGTCTCAGGAGTATCAACAATTGAAGTGTTCTATTGATAATTGCTAATCAGAAGCTGAAGTTTGCTTAGCACTCCAGCTTCAATGTGGACATCAGCATAATGACCTCTATGAGTGTCTTCAAACTTCAATGAGAACCAAGCGTCCGTGTGCCTTTATGTTTATTTGCTGTCAGATACAGTATCCATGGCGGAACTGCAGACAATGAGCTCCCTGATCATCTAAAGCACTCTGTTTGGTATCCTGTTTTTACTACACCCAACTGGACAACTGGGTTTTCCTAGCTCCCCCCACAAAAAAAAATTGCATTGCATGTAAAATGTGGGCATACAAGATACAAGAAAGTGAATTAAATACCATTGCTCTTGAAGCTTATGAACTCTTGTGCTAAACAAAAATATCCATGAACCCCAATCAGACAATTTAGGCTAGATAAATAAACAAATAGTATATAAATAGAAAAGGAAGAAATAGTATTGTTTGATGATGACATGCTCAGAAACATAGCCCTAGAGATTTCAGCACGCTGCTAGAAGTGATCAACTAATTCATTTAAGTAGCAGCACCTAAAATAAAATGCACAAACCAGAAGCACTTCCACCAATCCTGATAGCATTAAAAATGATTAAATGTCGGGCTAAGGATATGACTCAGTGGGTAAATTGTCTACTATACCAACATGAGTCCTTGAATTTCAATCATCAGAACCCAAAGAAAGGCTGGGTGCTGCCACACATTAGCACACATCTGTAACCTCAGCACTGGGTGGGCAAAACAAAGAATACCTAAAACTCATTAGCCAATTAGCCTAGCCGAATTGATGAGCTACATGATCAGTGTAAGACCCTGCCTCAAAAAGGAATTTGGTGGAGAGCAATCAACGAAGACACTGGCATTAATCTGTAGCCTCCATGTGCATATGTGCAAGTTCACGCACTCACAAAAATGTGTACATATGCTACACATACAAATATAAAATATAAATAAAACATACAAATATATAAATAATAAAATAAAGTGAAATAAAAGTACTTAGGAATAAAATTAGTGGAGGCGCTGAAAGATTTCTAGACTGAAAACTATAAGACATTATTGGGAGAAAGGACTAAAGTAAGTATAGTACCCCACTTACTAATAGTTAAAATATCTGTGCCACCCAAAGTTATATGAAACTTCAACGCAATGCCACTACAATTTCCATTATGCTTCCCACAGAAACAGTTAAAAAACAATCCTAAAAATCTATTTAGAGCAGCTCCAAACACCCAACATAAAACTGTAAGTATTGTGTTGTTTGCCTTTAAAATATATTACAAAACTGTAGTAGTCAAAATAACATAGCACTAGCATCAAGCAGACACAATGGCAAACACAGTAGGACACAGAGTGCAGTTTATTAACCCTCATATTCATACTTCACTGGTTTTTGACAAGGGTGCCCAAAACACATGATGAAAAAAGTATAGCCTCTTTAATAAGCAATGCTGATAAAGTATGCACAAAAAATCAATAAAGTTGGATACTTCTGTCAGATTACATGTGAAAATCAATGTACAAGGATAAAAAACTTAAATGTAAGGCTGAAACAGTGGCAATACTGGAAATATGGGAGAATCAAAATACAGTATGTGGACAATAATTTTGCAAATGTAAGACTACAAGAGTTCATAGAAAAAGAAAGAAAGGGGGGAAACAGATTATTGAGACTAAGGCAAACCACAAAATGTGTGCATAGCAAAGGGAACTCAGAGCAAAGGGAAGAGGCAGACAAGATGAAAGAAAACATTCGCAAGCCATACATTTGATAAGTGGCTAGTAACGTCAGAATGTAGACAGAACTAGGCTCAATGATAGAAAAAAACACAGTCCAGTGTGGAAACTAGGAAAAAGACTTGAACAGACATTTCTCATGAAGCTGCCCAAAGATCCATGAAGAACTACTCAATGTCATTGATCACCAAGGAAAGGCACATTATAATCACTGTACAATGTATCAGCTCAAACCTGGTGGAACAGCTCTTCTCACAACCATGGAAGAGAGCAAGGGTTAGTGAAAATACAGGAAAAGGGAGCACTGTAACCCTGGTGTTGATGGGAAGATGGGGTACCGTTAGAGTACGTGTGATGGAGATTCGTCAGTAAGATGAAAATAGGACTACATATGGCCCAGCTGCCCCACGTTGGAGAGGTATATCCAGGGAAACTGACATCTGTATGCTGAGCAAATTTCCACACTCCCAAGTTCACTGCAGCACTGTCCACTGTAGCAAAGATTCTGAAGCAATTCCGGTGCGTTCCGGAGATGGAGAGAGAAAAGAAGTATGGCCTACCCGCACAATAAATTAGAACTCGGTCTGCAAAAGAAGAAAAGGCTTATGTGGAAACACGGTTGAGCACAGAGGACGATGCTAAGTGAAAAGGCAGGAATAGAATGCCTTACCTGTAAAAACTAAAAATGTTGAATGTACAGAAACATTTAAATCAAGTCATAGAAGGAAAGTTACCAAACTCCATGAGTGAGCCAGTGGGGAACAAGGCCATGAGGCAAAGCTTGCTCTTTGTGTGGATCATGGGAACCATATTCAGTAGTATATTACCTGTTTTGAAACTTCTAAAAGAATGGATTTTACATGTACTCACAACAAAAACCATCAGCATCTGAGGTAGTGGATGTGTTAAATCACTGACTCCTTCTTCAATGTATACATATATTAAAATTTTACAAGTAAAGTACATGCTCACATGTCAATATAAGAAAATATGTCGCCTTCTTAGAACATTTGAGTTTTCTGAGTACCACAGCTATTAATGTGGGGCTGTCTAACCTGTGCATGCATAGCCTGCATTGAGGAGAGCAGGCTGCTGGTCAGGTTAAGTCATGGGAAGCCTAACTGCTGTCAGCCCCATAAAGACAGCATCGGATATATAAAGTGATTCAAACTATCTAGGACAATAGGTATCTCCCAATTCATCACAGCAAGCCACTGTTCTCAGGGGCTCACCACCCCTCTCCACCACATTAGTGATACTCCTCTCACATCACCCTGACCCTTGACCAACATGAATGTGTTTGACACCCATGAAACCAGCTTCTCCCTTCTTGAACTTGAATCTTGAACAAAGAGTCACAGAGATTCTAAGCAGCCAGGGATGCTCCATTCTAACACCACACCCAGGCCTTCAGGAGACTGTCTCCAGGTTATGGCCCTGGATTCTAGGGCTCTTTGTTCCTCCTTTCTAAGGACTGTACTTAGTCCTGGCTTTTCCTTCAATTCCAGTTTCCGTCCCTCCTTCACTTCTCCCCCTTCTTCCTTATTCTGTATGTACCAGTTACTCATAGTCTATTTGCTGCTTGGATTCCTCTCTAAAATAATAATCCTCTGCTATAAAATATGAATTCTCTCAGGCCCATGCTTGCTTGGCCAAAATGAACTCGCCGCTCTTTCTCTGCCTATGCAAACAGAAAGATTCTTGCTAATGAGTTCACAGAGTTGAGTAACAGTCTCAGACAATTGTTGTGCCTCCCAAGAGCCCTAATTAGAGTCCTTTATTTGTCTCCAACTGAGGCAACCTTCTCTGCGGAGGTGAGGATCATGGACCTGGAGAGAATGAGAGAATCTTTCAATTGTTCTGACCTGTGAGAAACCCTTTGGAGTGATTCTGATTCTAACTGATAATATTGTGCAAGTTACAGACATAATGCTAAATCAAATATGGTGTCCCCCCCCCCCCAAACAAACATTCTTCCATTTTCAAGGGACATTGTCCTTAGTCTTGAGCTTTCATTTCCCTTACTGGAACCTTCATTTTCTTTTGTCAGCTTATGTGACCTCTTGTACTTCTCCTTCTACAATTACTGGGAACAATTAGAAGATTAAAATTACAGTCATTGTTGGAAACAAACTAAAATACAGTGAAATGGAAATGCAATTACTGTCCAAAGCTTTACAGGTATGGCATCCAGATATAAACTGCTCTTTATGCTGATGAAGGCAAGAAGTTTGCATGCATCAGAAGGTACTAAGTGTTCTTCAAGCATAGCACAAAAATACTTTGAGAGATATCATGGTGAAGGGTGTAAACTAAGTTCTTGCTCCTCTATATTTCACTCTTAAGTCTATCGATTTGACTGCTACACTCTGCTCCATTTATCTTTCCCTGGGAGTGACTTTTCCTCTCCAATGATATGCCCGCTAGAATGTTCCAGGACTGATTCGATCTTGCGACTAAGCCATAGGCACACCCCCCTGGTTTTCAGAAGACTGGAATAGTGTGGGCTTGGATAACCTGCATTTTGTCACATTCCTCCTATCATCTGTACTATGGTCATAATAGACATATTCCTAGACAACACGAAATCCGCTTAAGTCTTTCAGATTCTACCTGAAACTCTAACATCCTAATGTGTACACCTGAAGTCCAGTGGCCCTGAACAGGAACAGCCTCAAGCTGGCTCCCCTGGGTATCAGCTTCAATCTGGCCAAGCAAGGGGAGAACCCAACCATTTGGTTCCCATCTCTCTCATGACCCTCACTCATCAGTTCCACTCCTGCAGATTTCTGTACAGTGATGGTTTTATAGTAGGTAAGAACATTATGGAAGTCTACTTTAGAAACTCTGTGTTCAGGGTGATGTTCTTTAAGTTTCATGCAGATGAAGAAATTAAAGATGTCCTAAAACTTAACAAAAATGACTATACAATATACCTACATTTATGGGACACAATGAAAGCAGTGTTAAGAGTTCATAGCACTAAATGCCTACATTAAGTAGTTGGAAAAATCCCACACTATTGAGTTAACAGAACACCTGAAAACTCTAGACCAAAAACAAGCGAACTTGCTCAGGAGGACTAGATGGCAGGAAATAATAAAATTGAAAGCTGAAATTAACAAAATAGAAACAAAAAAAAATCAATGAGACAAAGAGTTGGTTCTTCAAGAAAATCAACAAAATGGACAAACATTTATCCAAACAAACCAAAAGGCAGAGAGAAAAATATCCAAATTAACAAAATCAAAAACAAAAAGGGAGACATAACAACAGAAATGGAGGAAATCAAGAGAATCATCAGGTCATACTTTGAAAACCTGCACTCCACAAAATTGTTAAACGTAAAGGAAATAGACAATTTTCTGGATAAATATCAGTTAGCAAAATTAAATCAAGACCAAATAAGAAAATTAAATAACTTATAACTGCTAAAGAAATAGAAACAGTCATCAAAAGTCTCCCAATCAAAAAAGCCCAGTACCAGATTTTTCATCACAGAATTCTGCAAGATTTTCAAAGAAAAACTAATGCCAATACTTCTCAAATTGTTCCACACAATAGAAACAGAAAGAACATAGTCAAACTCTTTATATGAGGCTACAATTACCCTGATAGCCAAACCACACAAAGGCATTACTAAGAAAGAGAATTACAGACCAATCTCACTCATGAACACTGATGCAGAAATACTCAATAAAATATTGACAAACCAAATCCAAGAATACATCAAAAAAATCATCCACCATTACCAAATAGGCTTTATCCCAGAGAGGCAGGATTGCTTCAACATTCAAAAATTTGTCAATGTAATCCACCATATAAACAAATTGAAAAACAAAAAACCAAATGATCATCTCATTAGATGCTGAAAAAAGCCTTTAACAAAATACAACATCCTTTCATGATAAAGGTCTTGGCGAGATCAGGGATACAGGGAACATACCTAAACATATTAAAGGCAATATACAGCAAGCCAACAGCCAACCTCAAACTAAATGGAGAGAAACTCAAAGTGACCCCACTAAAATAATGAACAAGATAAGGTTATCCACTCACTCCATGTCTATTCGATATAGTACTTGAGTTCTATTTAGAGCAATAAGACAACAAAAGGAAATCAAGGTGAAACAAATTGGAAGAGAAGAAGTCAAACACTCACTATTTGCTGATGATATGATAGTTTACATGAGCGACTCCAAAAATTCTACCAAGGAACTTCTACAACTCATAAACACATTCAGTAATGTAGCAGGATACAAGATTAACTCAAAAAACTCAGTAGCCCTTCTTTATAGAGATGATAAATGGATTGAGAAAGAAATAAGAGAAACATCACCCTTCACAATAGTCACAAATAATATAAAATATCTTGGAGTAACTCTAACCAAACAAGTGAAAAACGTGTATGACAAGAACTTTAAATTTTTGAAGAAAGAAATTGAAGGAGACACTAGAAAATGGAAAGACCTCCCATGCTCTTAGATAGGTATAATTAATATAGTAAAAATGGCAGTCTTACCAAAAGCAATCTACAGATTCAATGCAATCCCCATCAAAATCCCATCAAAATTTTTCACAAATCTCAAAAGAACAATCCTTAACTTTATATGAAAAAGCAAAAAACTCAGGTACTCCAAAACCTTCTGTACAATAAAGGAACTTCTAGAGGCATCACAATACCTGACTTCAAACTCTATGACAGAACCACAGCACTAAAAACAACCTTGCATTGGCATAAGAACAGTAAAAGGACCAATGGAACCGAATAGAAGACCCGGATATCAGTCCACACACCTATGAATGCCTAATTTTTAACAAAGAAAAAATATATTCAACAAATGGTGCTGGCATAACTGTCTATCAACATGTAGAAGAATGAAAATAGATCCATATCTATCACCAAGCATAAAATTCAAGTCCAAATGTATCAAAAACTTCAGCATAACACCAGCCACACTAAACCTCATGGAAGAGAAAGTGGGAAGTACACTTGAACACATTGGCACAGGAGATCACTCCTAAATATAACCCCAGTAGCACAGACACTGAGAGAATCAAATAATAAATGGGACCTCCTGAAACCAAAAAGCTCCTCTAAAGCAAAGGGCATGGTCAACAAGACAAAAAGACAACTTACAGAATGGGAAAAGATCTTCACCAACCCCACATTGGACAGAGGGCTGATCTGCATAACACACAAAGAACTCAAGAAATTGTTCACCAAAAAAAAAATAAATAATAAAAAATGGTATAAACCTAAACAGAGAATCTTTAACACAGTAATCTAAAATGGTTGAAAGATACTTAAGGAAATGTTCAGTATCCTCAGCCATCACATAAATACAAATTAAAACAGCTCTGAGATTCCATCGTACACCTGTCAGAATGGCCAAGATCAAAAATACTGATAACAACTTATACTAGAGAGGTTGTGGGGTAAAGGGAGTGCAAACTGGTACAGCCCCTTTGTATATCAATATGGTGATTTCTCAGAAAATTAGGAAACTACCTACCTCAAGCCCCTGCAATACCACTTTTGGCTATATACCCAAAAGATTCTCAATCATACCACAAGGACATGTGCTCAACTATGTTTATAGCAGCATTATTTATCATAGCCAGAACCTGGAAAAACTGAAATGCCCCTCGACTAAAGAATGGATAAAGAAGATGTGGTACACTGACACAATGGAGTAATACACAGCAGAAAAATAATGAGGTCTTGAAATGTGCAGGCAAATGGATGGTTCTAGAGAATATCATATTGAGTGAGATAACCTAGACTCAGAAAGACAAATATAATATGTACTCACTTATAAGTGGTTTCTAGATGTAAAGAAAAAAAAACAGTCTACAATTGACAATCCCAGAGAACCTAGACAACAAAGAGGACCCTAAGAAAGACATATATGGATCTAATCTACATGAGAAGTAGAAAAAGACAAGATCTGAGTAAATGGGGAACATGGGGACCATGGGAGATGATATAAGAGGAAGGGGAAGAAGGGAGGGGATTGCTGAAAAATATATAGCTCAATAAAAACAATAAAAATACATAGATAAATAAATAATAAAAGAAAACAATCAGGCATCTAATGGATAACAATAAAATGAATAAAAACCAAACAAATCAGAATTATGACAAAACAATGGAACAAGAAAGAGTCAAAGAAAAAGCACAAGAAATGCATATACAAAACAAGAGACACACGTTCACAAATACGGGAATACCATAAAAACCGAAGAAGCTTACAGCAAAGGACTTATAAGCTTAAAGAAAAATGCCCTGATAGTTTTTTTCTCACATACTATATCCTGATTACTGTTCCCTGTCCCTCTACTCCTCCCATTTCCTCCCCACCCCCTCCCATCTAGATACACCCACGTTCTGTCTCTCATTAGAAAATAAGATGACTTCTATGGAATAACAATAAAATATAATAAAAATAAGATAAAACAAGAGAGTAACACATCCAAATAGAATAATACAAACAAACAGAAGGAAAACAGCCTAGGAAAAGGAACAAGAAACAGATAAGATGCTGATACCTACTTTATTGTACACTCAGAAATCCCATAAAAACACAAAACTGAAAGACATAATATATCCACAAAGGAATTGAATGATTAAAAAAGAAAAATAAATATATGTAAATAAATTAAATTAAAACAAATTATTTTTTAAAGCCATGCCATGACATCATGAGACAAGGAACCTCCATTCATCTGTTGACAGATATTTTGGCTGTTTTTGACTTCTGACTATTATGAATAGAGGACCAATTAATATGACTGAGCAAGTGTCTCTACAGTAGGATGAAATGCCCTCTGTGTATGTGCCCAAGAGTGATATAGCTAGATCTTGATGTTGGTCAATTCCCATCTTTCTGAGGAGCCACCAAACTAATTTCCATAGTGGCTATACTACTTTACTCTCTCATCAGCAATGGATGAATGTTCCCCTTGCTCCGTGTCCTCTCCAGTATGACCTGTCATTTGTTTTATTGAACTCAGTCATTCTGCCTGGTATAATTTGAAATCTCAAAGTCATTTTAATTTAGATTTCCCTGATGACTAAGGATGGTGAATGTTTTTTTTTAAGTACTTCCCAGCCATTTGAGTTTCTTCTTTTGAGAATTCTCTAGATTAGTACTTCACTTTTTAAAATTGGGTTCCTTTTTTTGTTTTGGTTTGGTTTTTTGCTGCTATTCAAATTTTTTAATTATTTATATATTTTTGGAAAGTATCCTGTAATAAATGTGTAGTTGGTATAAATCTTTTCCCATTCTGTAGCATGCTGAATGTAGCATTGTCTGAATGACAGTGTCCTTCGCCTTACAGAAGGTTCTTCAGCTTCATGAGGTTACATTTAGTAATTGTTGATAATAGAACCTGTGCTAATGGTGTTCTGTTTGGGAAACCTTTTCTTGAGCCCATACACTCAAGGCTACTTTCTCTTCTATGAAGTTCAGTGTATCTGGTCTTATGCTGAGGACTTGGATCCATTTGAAGCCAAGTTTTGAACAGGACAATAAGTATGGAAAATTTGGATTCTTCTATATGTAGTCATCTAGTTTGTCCAGCACCATTTGTTGAAGATACTCTTTTTTTTTCAGTATGTATTTCTGGATTATTTATTTAAAAACAATCAGTTGTTCAGTGGTATGTGAACTTTTGTCTAGGTATTCAGTTCAATTTCCCTGATCAATGTGCCTGTTTCTTTTTGGTGTGTGTGTATGTATGTGCACGCATGTGCTTGTCAATACTTTCTATAGTACTACAGCTATCGTACAATTTGAAATTGAGGATGATGATACTTCTAGCAGTTCTTTTATCATTTGGGAGTCTTTTAACTATTCTGTGTTTTGTGTGTTTCCAGATGAAGCTGAAAACCACCCTTTCAATATCTGTGAAGAATTGTGTTAAATTTAATGGGAATTGCATTAAATTATATTGCTTTGTAGGGTGAACAATTTTATCTTAATAATGCTGTAAATCCATGAGCATGATAGAGATTTCCATATTCAGATATCATCTTTTATTGTTGTCTTCAATGCATCAAAGTTTTTTTTACAAGTTCTTCATTTACTTAGTCAAAAGTCTCCCCCCCCACCCAAGATATGTCTTTTGAAACTATTATGAAAGGTGTAGTTTCCTGACCTCTTTCTCAATACATTTGTCATTTGTATATAGGAGGACTACTGGTTCCCGTCAGTTAATTTTGTATCCTGCTTGTTTGCTGAAAGTGTTCATCAGTGCTAGGAGCTTCCAGGTACAATTTTTAGGGTCACTTATGTATGCTATCATATCATCTGAAAATAACAATACTTTGACTTCGTCCTTTCCAATTTGTATCCCTTGGTTTCTTTGGTTGTCTTATTGCTTTAGCTAAGACTTCAAGAACTATATTGAGTAGGTATGGAGAGAGTGAACATCCTTGCCTTGTTCCTGATTAGAGTGGAAACTGTGTGAGTCTCCATTCAAGTAAGTGTTGGCTTATGAACTTGTTGCAGATTGCTTTTATTATATTGAGTGTGTCTCCTCTATCTATTCTCTCCAGGACTTTTACAATGAAGGGGTGCTGGGATTTTGTCAGAGGACTTTGATGCATCTAATGAGATTGCCATGCAGTTTTTGTCTTTCAGTCTGTTTATATGGTTTATTACATTTATTGATGTATACTGAACCAACCTTGACTCTCTGAGATGAAGACTACTTGATCAAGGTGGATGATAGTTTTAATGTCTTCTTGATTTTGGTTTTCAATCTTTTTTTTTTACTGAGAATTTTTAAATCTACATTCATAAGGAAAGTTGTTTTATAATTTTATCTTTTGTTGGGTCCTCATGTGCCTTAGGTATCAGAATAACTGTAGCTCATAAAAATGTTTCTTCTGGGCAATGTTCCTTCTGTTTCTTTTTTGTGATATAATTTGAGGAGTATTGGAGTTAACTCTTCTTTGAAGTCTTGTAGAATTCTACACTAAAAATATATGACCTTTTTGATAGAAAGACTTTTATTTACAGCTTCTATTTCAATAAGGGCTATAGGTCTGTTTAAATTGCTTATCTGGTCTTGATATAATTTTACTAGGTGGTGTACATATCAAAAAAATTATCCATTTCTTTTAGATTTTCTTATTTGGCCGAGCATATGTTTTTTAAAACATGCTTTTATGATTCTCTGTATTTCCTTGATATCTGTTATTATGTTCCCCCTTTGTTTCTAATTTTGTTAATTTTTATAGTTTCTCTCCACCTTTTAGTTAATTTGGTAAAGGGTTTCTCAAACTTATTGAATTTCTCAAAGAACCAAAATTTTTTCATCAGCTCTTTGTACTGTTTTGTTTGTGTGAGGATCAGTATGTGATTAATATGTAGCTGTATTTCTTTTATGAACTTGGGTGTCTGTTGTAAGGAGAGCAGGTGCAGCTTGTTTGTCCCAGCCACCCAGCTAGCTTAGCCCCAAAATAACCACACAGAAACTGTATTAATTAAAACACTGCTTGGCCCATTAGCTCTAACTTCTTATTGGCTAACTCTTACATCTCAGTTTAACCCATTTCTATTAATTTGTGTATCACCATGTGGCAGTGGCTTACCGGGAAAGATTCAGCATGCCTGTCTCTGGTGGCTCCATAGTTTCTCTCTTCTACTCTGCATTTCTTCTTCCTAGCACTCAGTTCTGTCTTTCCTGCCTACCTACGTTCTGCCCTATCAACTATGCCAAAGCAGTTTCTTTATTCACTAACCAATGAAAACAACACACAAACAAACTCCTACACCAGGTGTGCTTGTGTTTGGTGCATAGATGTTAAGGATTGCATGTCCTGTGTGTGTATTTTTCTTTTCATGAGTATGTACTGACCTTCCCTATTTCTTCTGATTAGTTTTGGTTTAAAGTCAAATTTGTCAGATATTAAAATGAATGCACTGGCTTGCTACTTTGGTTGGTTTGCTTGGAATATATTTTCCCATTCTTTTATGCGTAGGTGATATCTATCCTTAATGTTAAGGTATGATTTTTAGATACAGTAGAAAGATAGATTCTGCTTTTAATCTATTTTGTTAGTCTGTGTCTTTTTATGGAATAATTGAGACCATTTAAGTTGAGAGTTATCAATGAGCAGTGTTTGTTGACTCCTGTTATTTTGCTGTGGTAGTGTGGGATTTCTTATATCCCTTCTTTTGATTTCCTTCTCTAATTTTATTTTTTCTTTATGTTTTCTTGAGTATTCTTAGCTTTGTGTTGCATTCTGCAGAGACAGATTTATAGATGGATACTGCTTGAATGTGGTTTTATGTTAAAATGCATTTATTTTTCCATCTATTGTGATTCAAAGTTTTGTTGAGCATAGTAGTCTATAGTAATTGAGTACATAGTTTGGCTGGCATCTGTGGTCTCTTACAAAGTTTTTAGAACATCTGTCCAGATCATATGACTTTTTAGAGTCTCCATTGAAAAGTCAGGCATTATTCTAATAGAATATATCTGCTTTTATATGTTATTTGATTTTTTTGGTAAATGTTTTGATTATAATGTGACATGGAGAATTTCTTTTCTTGACCAATCTATTTGGTGTTCTATATGTTTCTTATATTTTTATAGGCATCTCTTTCTTTCGAGTTAGGGAAATTTTCTGTTTTGATTTTATTGAAAATAGTTTTTGTATCTTTGACCTGGTTTTTTCCTCCTTCCTCTATACCTATTATTCATAGATTTGGTCTTTTCATGGTGCTACAAATTTCCTGGATGTTTGGTGTCTGGATATGTGTAGACTTAACATTTTCTTTGACTGAGGTACACATTACTTCTATTTTGTCTTCAAAGTCTGAGATTCTTTCTTCCATCGTATATTCTGTTGGTGAGACTTGCCTTTGAGGTCCTTGTTTTGTCCCTAAATTTTTCATTTCCAGATGTCAATTCATTTGAGTTTTCTTTATTGATTTAATTTCTACTAGAAAGTCTTAAACTGTTTTCTTCATTTAATTCCTCTGTTTGTGTGTGTGTTTACATTTAATAGATTTAATTAATTTCTTCCTTATGAACCTCTAACATATTCATAAATGCTATTTTAAGATGTTTTTACTTGTGCTTCAGCTATATTGCATTTTTCAGGGCCTATTATAGTAGGGTTGCTGGGATCTAGTGGAGGCATTGTCTGACTGTCATTGATCATAATTTTACCCTGGTGTCTAAGCATCTGGGTTTGAAATGACTGTAATTTTAGGTACTGGCACCTGGTCCTGTCTTTGTTTGGTGGTGTTTTGTTCATTGGTTTTTGTTACTTTCTGTGGATCTTTGGATCCATGGATTGCATTGGTAGGAAAATCTGCTGAGATGCTGCCAGCATGGCCACTGTGGATTCAGGTTAGAACATGTTTTTTGGTATTGGGAGCTGACATTTGTAGATGAAGATAGATTATAATGGAGTACTAAGGAGGTCCATAGGACAGAGGATTAACGGGGTGTGCCACCAAGATCTGTTTAGTTCCCTGGAAATGCAAGCAGAGACAGAGGAGAGACCACAGCTGGTAGTCTGCTAACAATATGGGAATGAGATTGGAGTACGGTGTTTAAAGGAGAGGAGAGAAAGTGAAAATTTGAAGATCACCTATCTGCTTTGCTGGAGGTATGGCAGGAGTTGGAGGCTGTGACAAAGGGAAGGGGTGGTAAGGAAGGTTGTTGGAGAAGACCTCAGTGGAGGTGGGTCATAGAGGAAGGGTAGGTTGCAGCAGGTGATCTCCTACAGAGCTGAGAATAAGACTAGGAGGTTGGATTTGGAGGGGAAGAGGAAGTCACTAAATATATATTATATAAATGACTTTATATGCAATGAACTACTATACTGCTTGCAAGAAGTATAGTTTATTCACCATTCATTATAGACAGATGCTTCACTCTGTGCTGAATATTGTATATTAAACTTCTTGATATTTTGATTACCATTTTGGACAATGAAAACGTCAAGTTTTAGAATGTCAATTTTCCAAAGTAGCTATAAATGTCGAGATCAAGAACTAAACAGATGTCTGACCAATCCGATTCCAAGTGTTTATCTGCCATCCATACTGCTTCTCCAATTAGCTACTGCGAGCTTAGATGAATATGGATACATAGAAAAATATTAAAAGATATTAGTATGAGAGCCTATTATTAACAATTTTATTTTTCTATATTACAGAAAACAAAGATAGGGTGCTCTTAAGTCATTGCCCTAAGCTCGCTGGTTTTTATTGAATAATACAAATAAAGATAACAGTGAAATAATATAGTTGAATTCACTTGGTTCTTCATGTGCCATCATCTTTGACAAAGAAATCACATCCTTTTCTGATCTACCCTAGCCTCTTAGAAGATGACCACTTTTTAAATTAAGAGATGATACATGAAATACAAAGATTAACATCTCACTGGAACCAAGGATTAGTGGACATCAATATCATAGAACACACACTCATCAAAATACCATAATAGAATCTAATTTCAGACCTCGAATAATTTGAGAGTTGCCTGTAAACTAACTCTGTTCTATAATGTCAGATCACCCGAGGTTGGCAAGAACAAACCAAGTACCCCTCTAGACTGTTTTTAGGAAGACAAAACCTATACCTTGGCAAGAAAGTACATTGTTCTGCCAGCATGGTTATATAGCCTTGTCTTCAAGAATAGTAATGTCTGCCCTTGAAAAAAATATTTATCATTGATAAGATGCTTAATAACTTTGCTAGTAAAGAAACCTCCACGTCATGGTTGGAAATACTGAATGGACACTTGGGGTCTGTATTTAGCCGTGCGCATGAAACATGAGTCCATCCTTCTCCACCAGTTCCCTGAGTTCCAGGTTCTAGACAGAAGAGCCAGATCAGAAAGAGGAAGAAAGGCTCAGGGCAGCTGAACAAGTAGCAGTTTCCCTAGGGACATTTTAGTGTTGTCAGAGTAAAAGACATGATTGAGAATGTCGGTTGAGAACAAAGACAATCCTCACAGAGGGCTGCCTCCTTATGAAGACATGAAGCTTTCTTTAGATAGGGAATGAAATTGAGTTGACTAGACTGGTCATCTTAGTTTCTTGTATATTATAGTGTATCTTTAAAAGTGTCCTAGCAGATGGTTGAAGAACTTCACATACACCATAAATGCTGATGAGTGAGACCTTTTGGACATTGAAATGGCAGGGTTATACTCACTTCTTCTAGAATTTCAGTACAGAGGGGGTTGTGTCCCTCCCATGGCTCTGAACCACAGTCTTCAGGTAATAATGACTTAGATCCTGCAGTCATCTTCTGAAAGCAACACATGAGTACCATGAGGCCTCATGGGAGAAATTTTTGCAAGGGAGCCTCACAGACCTGTAGTCTATATTCCCAAGGCACAATACCTGGTTTAGGAAGTACAAAAGGTCTTCTTATGGATGCAATCATTTCTGACCCTCATTGCCATTGCATCCATTCATGCCAATTCTGGATTCATCAATAGGTATACACCAGAAACAAGAAACAACTGTTCCTTCTTTCAGTAGCGAAGTACTATATAGACCCATTTGTTCCTTCCAGAAAAGACAGTGACTTTCAGGACTAGCTCCTGTTAGCCCTCAGGGATATTTTGTGTAATTGTTTCATCTTTGTGTGTCCATATGCCTCTGTGTATATGAACACATGTCTGCGTGTATGTACTTACTTTATACAACAAGAATGAATGAATCAAAAAAATGATCTCAGTAAGGAAGACAACAGCTTTTAGATGATTCATATTTATTAGCTGATTTAATAGTTTGTTCAACCAAGCATTAGTACACGAATCTGAGAAATTCAATAAAAATAACGCAGAGACATTCGATAGCATGCTCAAGCTCAAGTAACTGCTCAGGAAAAAGTTAAAGATCTGAACCAGAAAGTCAGGCGATTGTGGCACACACCTTTAATCCCAGCACTCGAGAGACAGAGGCAGAGGGAAATGGAGGTCTCTGAGTTCTATGGCAGCCTGGCCAACAAAGTGTGTTACAGGATAACTGGGGGCTACAAGAAGAAACCCTGTCGTGGAAAAAAAAAAAGAATTAAGTTATCTGAAATATAGAGTTCCGCACAAACTTAATGCTATTTCCACAACTGCATGAATGAAAATATACATATAAAATATCCCATAGAAGATGGACTTTCAGCACATACCTTTTGAGAGATTTTCTGGAAAGAGAGAAGACCTTTGGAACTAGATTCGGGAATAAAGTGACTTCTGACTGATAGCTACACCAGCTTTCCTACAAAAGGATACGCCAACCCATCTGTGGATTTCTCCAGCTAAAATAGCCAAGACCGGGGCCAGCTCTGCTCTCAAGACAAACAATCCTAACCAAAAGGACTCGCTCTGTGGACTTCACAGGCAGCCTATAATTTCTAACCCAGGTCTGGTAGTCAGTAAATTCTAAGTCCAGAGACGGGTACGGGAATGACTGGGTAGTATTGTTCACAGGTCTTTCTACCAGACGCTGGTAGTGTCACAGAACCCTGTAGTTAACAATATTTAATTACTAGCTACCAGGGTTTCTGGGAGTCATTAACATACAAATAATGGCTCAGATGTTCTTGTCAACAGTAACACTGTGGAAAGCAGAGAAGATGAGAGACCACAAGACAATGAGCAAGGATTTTAAATAAAGGTGTTAGGGAAGGTGGGAGTGAGGTAGCCAGTCAGCCACGGACTGGGGACAAGGAGGCAGACCGGCATTTTCCTTTGACCTGGTGTGTGACTTAAGACAGCAGCAGAAGTCACCCCACCCCATTAACCCTAGCATCACTGTCTGCCCGTCCACAGTCAAGCCCAGAGGCCAAGTGGTTATTTAGAAAAAAACAAAGTTGCAGGCCAAGGCCAGGCACCAGCTGAGAAAGCAGCTCAGGAGAGTATTTTGCCCAATGATTTCACAGAAAAAAAAAAATATATCGATCCTGGGAGTTTCACGTTCCCAAAAGATCCAAGATGGCATTGTAAGATGTGTGTGGAAATTTTGACAGACCTCCAACTGATGGCATCTACAGAATGGTTCCTACTGTGAACTAAGCATTCTGCATGGTGTTGGATTTTATAAAGTATCTAATCTGCCCCCAGACCATCCAACACTGTATGAGAAAGGGAGCTGAGTCTCAGAGACACAAAGAACTGGACAAAGATTCAGCTAATGGCGTCAATGAATGGCAGAGCCAGTTTAGTCTGGGTTTTAAGCCAATAAATAAATCTTTCTTTAGACAGAGGATAAAAGGATAGAGTTTGGAACTATATTTTTTTTCTTTTTTTTTTTTTAGCAAAAAAAAAAGTTGTATCTGTACTTTGCACATTCCAGAACATTCTAGTATCACATGGCATAAAGAACAATCAGAAATCCTCTTAACACTTCTGCTTATGAAGCTAACTAAAACTAGGGCTAAATATTTTATGAGTGGCACTCAGAAGGCAGAGAGATATGTCCCTGATATTTTGTATAAAAGGCAAATAACTTCTCTAGAGCATGCAAACAAAATTTGTCTTCAGCAATAAGTTCTTGCCATCTAGTTATGGTGGGAAGCCAAAAACAATGACATTAGCCCCTATTTACTCAGGTACAAATGTAGCCTATATGACAAACACATAGGCACTAACCCATGCTTGGTGCTGAGATTTATATTTGATAGTCCAGACAGCATTTTTTTACCTATGTTGGGTTCTAGTTTTTACCAATATTGGGTTCCGTGCACATTTACATGTCTATGGGTGATGCTGGAGACCCAAAAAGGAAACTGGATCTCTTGGAACTCGATTTACAGGTGATTGTGAGCCTCTCAATCCTGGGTGCTAAGAACTGAACTCTGGTCCTCTGCAAGAATAGAAAGGTCTCTTAACTGCTGAGCCGACTCTCAAGCTCCAAATTCCTTGAAAAAAAAATACTTTCAATTATTTTACAAACTCATGGAACTCATATGGCTTCTTCATACATCGAGAGTTTTAATTAATCTGCCCCTTTCTCCACCTTCCTGATGTGGTGAGTCTTTCTCTGTCCTGTCAGCCAGCACCCAAATAATGACACAGAGACTTACTATTAATTATGAAAGTTCAGCCTTGGTTTAGGCTTGTTTCTAACTAGCTTTTATGACTTCAATTAATTCCATTTCTACTCATCCATGCATCATATAACTTTTGACTTTTACCTCACCTTCTGCATGTCTTGTTTCCTCTCTGTTGGGTTGGTGACTCTGCTTTTTTCTTCTTCCTGAGACCCCTCTGTCCCCAGAAGTCCTGCTTATCTTCTTCCTGCCCAGCTATTGGCCATTTGTCTCTTTATTGAACCAATCACAGTGACACATCCGCACACAGTGCAAAGGAACATCCCACCCATCCTGATACCATCATGGCTTAGACCTTGAGGTCTCAGCACTTATCACCCACCCTGATCTTTATATCACATGGGTTTTATTATTTCCTTTTTAAATAATTTTCCTAGTTGGACTGCAAAAATCATTATTTCTTTCCAAAGCTTATATCTAATAATGATCAAGAAATGTACACCACTCTTTTCCTCAAGGAAGCTGCCAAGGCTTCTCTCGAAGGACTCTTGAACCCTTTCCATCTATCTACTTGATCAACAGGCCTTTGAGAAGCCCTTAAAATTTACATTTCTTCTCTTGGTAATCAGTGAAGTCATGGTCATAGATTTAAGGTCACAGGGCTTAGGTGACTGGCTAACCTACTTCCTCATTCTGTGTAAGTACATTGCAGGCAAATTCCAAAATAACTACCTTGAAGAGTGCTTGTCCCTTTTCATTTCCTGGATGTCACATGAGAAATGGAAAGTCCTTTCCAAGATGAACTTAGCCTTCTCTTTCATTTCATTCCAATTCCCAAGCATGTTTCTCGGCTTGAAACCCTGTGTGTGTAGTGTGGCTTAGTCTCTGACATAGATCACCAGCAAATGTAGGGTTAAAGAACTTGTCTTGAACCTGAGACCCAGAATGAGACCTTGGGATCCACCCAAGGGGAGAGTCAGATAACACTCAGAGAACTGTAATCAAATTGAAGGGAAAATGATGGTTAAAATGACTTCATTATTATACGTGGTGGTAGGGAAAAGGGAATGCTTAAATTTTGGGATTGGATTTTCTCTGATTAGTGGAGATTGGGGATCATTTTCAAGCTGGCTTCTTGCTTTCCATGGAACCTGGAAAGGTGACACTTTAGGTTCACTCATTAATTTATATACAAGTTTGTTCATGGATTTATACACAAATTTTACTAGGAAGCTTATTAATTTGACCTATTACTTTATGGTTTTACCATTTTAAGAATAGTTTATGAGGAAAATGTCCAGCTGTTTTATTGAAGTGAATATTGAACTGAATACCAGTACTGAAAGTTTAAAATAACAACAGCGAACAGTTGCTTAGTATACAACACATGCTGAACACAATTCTGAATATTAAAGAAAGATTAATTCCCTTCTTCCCATTCATTTATCCCTTTGAGGTAGGTCCTGTAATTACCCATAGCTTTAGGATCTGAGTACCTAGAGGTCAAAGCTTGTTGCTGTTGTTCACGTAAACTCACAGGAATTATTCTGGGCCCACAGATCAAGCCTCAGAGTTCTAGTATTAATTCTACATGACTAAAGCTTTATTTTTCAGATCTTCCATCCTCCTGTTTCTAGGAATCCTAGGACTGAATGTTGAGCTCCTGTCTCCTCCTGCCTTATTGTAACACCCGATTCTGTGTTACACCCTCGGTACAGTTCACGCCACTGTACCATAGGTGAGTCAGGCAAGGGCCTGGAGATTGAAAGAACACACAAAGAGACCAGGGTCATTCAAAAGGAGATCAGCCTAATGCCCTTTTATTCAGATTTGGGGGAGTCCTTATCTACCTAACTGCTGCACAAGGATCTCCGCCCAGGCAGGTGGGAAATTACCATATTAACAATGGAGACAATGCCCTACAGCTAATCACCAAGCGGGGCAGGGAGAACACAGGAACAAACAGGATGCTTAGTTAGCTGACCAGAAAACTGTCCTCGCAGATGCACCCCAGGAACAAGGGCAGACCAGGGCCCTACAGGTCCTCCTTTTATATAAATTATGACTAGGCCTGTCTTGGGTGGCATTGAACGTCAGGCAATACCCCCTACCCATCATGGGAAAGCATCCAGGTCCAAACACCTGATTCTGTGTTACACCTTATATTCCCCTCTCTGCCCAGCCACATCCCTTCCTGTCTCCACCTCCTTAGTGCTGGAATTAAAGGGGTGAGCCACCACTACCTGGCCTCAATGATTAACCAGGAGCTAACCCCACACTTGACCTTCAGGCAAGCTTTATTTGTTAGATCACAAAGTATTATCACACTTCCAGATCCTTCTTTCTCTTCTCTCAAGCCTAATCTAATCTCCTGGGAAAGTTCCAGAGCTAAGGCACTTCCCAAGCAGCAGAAAACCTCATCTTGAAGGAGGCTGTGCTAGGAATGCCTGTCTGTCTTAGTCCATTTAACTGCTACAGCAAAATGCTCCAGACTGGGCAGCTTACCAAATAGCAGAAATTCCCAGCTCCATACCTCGGGGACTGGAATGTCCAAGGCTGGAGCACCAACAGGACAGTCACTGAGGGCCATTCTCTGCTTGCTCCATTGTGGTCCCTCCTAGCTCTTTTCTTGGTGAGAGAAGGGGAAAACAAGCAACCTAGGCTTATATTATAAGGATACTAAACTCCAAATCCATCAAGCACAGCCCCAAAGATTCCATTTCCCAATACTTTTCATCGTGTGAATTAGGATTTTGGCATATTCAGGCAATCCTGTTTGTGAGCATAAGACGGGAGGGGCAGCTGTATGACAATTCTTCTGGCCCACTGCAGCAGCCTGACTGTCTCCCTGCTACTCTTGTCTCCATCTTAACAGGCATTCTTGGAGCAGCTACTCTTTCCTTGGAAAAACTAGAACCAGGGAACATGGAATGGGTACAACCGGCCATCAGCATCTTGTGCATAGCTTTGGGGAGAGAGAGAGAGAGAGAGAGAGAGAGAGAGAGAGAGAGAGAGAGAGAGAGAGAGGAAGAGGAGGAGGAAGAAGGAGGAGGAGGAGGGGAGGGAGGGAGGAGGAGGAAGGAGGGAAGGAGAGATGACTTCTCTATGAAGGAAAACAAGCTGGCTATTTGTTGCAACATCTACCAGGCTTTACCTTTTGGGCCAAACAGCTCCCGAATCAACATGGAGACTTACTATTAGCTGTGAATGCTTGGCCTTAGCTTAGGCACCTTTCTTGTTAGCTCTTATAACTTAACCTGCTTATATTTGTCTATATTTTGTCTTATGGCACTTTATCTATATTTCTTTTTGTATATTCTTACTTTTCTGCTATCTCCATGTCTGGGTGGCTGGCAACTGCCTGGCTTCAGGACCCAAGCGTGTTCTTTTCTTTCTCCCTCATTCTCTCATCCTCTCTCCTTCTTCCTTTCTCTCTCTCTCTCTCTCTCTCTCTCTCTCTCTCTCTCTCTCTCTCTCTCCTATATTTCTCCTCCTACTTATTCTCTCTGCCCACCAGCCTTGCCTTTCTCTCTCCTGCCTAACTATTGGCCATTTAGATTTATATTAGATCAATCAGGTGCCTTAGGGAGGCAAGGTGAAACAAATGCAACAAATCTGTACAGAATTAAACAAATGCAGAGTAAACAAATATAACTTATCTTTACACAGTTAACAAAGGCAGCAGCAAACAAATGTGCCACACTGTCACATAGTTAAGTAATATTATTCTGCAGCATAAACAAATGTAACACATCCTTGCCTAGCTACAACAATATTCTACAACAGCAACCAGAGTAAGAAGTGACCTTCTTCAACGTAGAGCCTGACAACTAAACCTTCTTTTGACCATCAATTGACCTGTTTCCTTTGGAAGGGCTCTGTATTTTAGAGGTGTTCCCACATGCCATTTTGCATTCCTGTACTTTCCACAAATGAAAATATCTACACCCCAACTGCTATCAGAATACATGTATTCTGTATGAAAGAATACAAGTAATAATTTGCTTCAACCTTTAAGCATCTCTGTACATAGTAGGCAGGGGCTTTAAGTGCATCATCTCAACAAACCTTCAGAGGTGATATAACTCTCCTCATAGAAAATAAATAAATAAATAATATGTAATTCAGCCATGTAATCACAACCACATGTACCCCAAATCAGACAGGAGCTTTGATTTTAAATGCTCTCCTAGGTTTCTGACCACCACGGTGCAGTGTAGTCAAGTTGTAAACAAACTTACTTGTTCCAGGTGAAACGGTAAAAGAAATAAACCTCTTTTGAGGGCTTATTGTACATTCTGCGTTTTATATGCTTGGAAAAAGTTAAGTTTGCAGGATTATTTGTTAGCTGCATCCAGGTGGGAGAAAGTTCATAATGTTTATGAGCTCTCAACAGGGGTGGAGGCAGAGTTTGTCCTGAGGATAAAGGATGCTGAGACCAAGTTCAGATGACTTCAGTCTCATATAGCCTACGAGGCAAAAGCACTCTGCTCCCAAATCCTTTCCACACAGCCTCTGGGATGCTGTGCTGTGATTCGCTCACAGGAGATGGCCTTGTCTTATTTCCATAACAAATGACTGTGAATTTTTTGAGAGTATGTGTCATCTCCTCAACAACTCCAAGTATAGTACATGAAACCAAAATATGCTTAGATAAATATTGGAAGGAGGGATGAATGGCTACCTATTTCTGGGAAATATTAGCATTTTTCAAACCCAATACAACTGTGTAAGCTTCTATTGAGGGGATTCTTTGATTGCTCCTATCAAATTCATCTCACATAGGCATTTAAATCAGTCCATCATATCCTCTTCGATCAAAGGTTTTCATTTTACACGAAGAGTCCAAAGCAGATCGAGGCTGCTTTCGTTAATATCTTCCTGCAGGAAGGCAGCTAGAGTAGGTAAATTTTCTGTGTGAAATGCAGCCCCAGAGTAGGCCTGAAAGATCCAGTCCTAGGAAGGGATTTTGAAAAGCTCAAGGCAAACAGAAAAATTTAGACACCAACCCCTAACTTATACCCGTGCTGATCAAAGATAAAACAGGGAACTGCTTTGGTTTCCTAACTCTTCTTTTCAATCTTAATTGAAGTTTGACTTTTAAATCAAATATGGTTTCATAAAATAATGACTACAACATTCTTAAAAAATAAAAATAAAGTAAACGTGGTAATCAGCTTAGAAAAATTACTCACTTCTGGTTCCTTTGTAAAATTTATCTTCCCCCTGAAAAGGAGCCATTTTTAAATTTTAAAATGATTTTCTTAAACACTTATTTCCATTTCAAAAACATACGTATCTCCTAGATACTAAGGTGTGTTGTGTGCTTAGCCTTCCATTACCTCTCCATCTTAGTAATTTTAGAATTTTAGCTCTGTTTGGGCTCCTAGTTCCACTTGCTTTTTATCACAGACTTCTTCCATTATTAGATTGTATGAACACTAAATGCTCGGTACTCAGCCAAGTAATGTACTATTATGCCTATATGTTTTCCCCCCCTGGAAACCTCTTTGTGTTTTCCTGGAGTTAACAAAGCCATCATTAAAACAAAAATTAAAAAAAAAAAAAACACCAACTTCTTGGAGTTGAAGAGATGGCTCAGCAGGCAAGAGCACTTGTTGCTTTTGCAGAGGGCCCAGATTCTGTTCCTAGGGCCTACATGGTGGTTCATGACCATCTGTAATTCCAGTTTAGCAGATCAGATGTTGAAGTTAGCTCAATTTGGGAAATAACCAGGGTAGCTGAAAGATAAGACAATTATATTTTTATTTATTATAAGGGGAAAACTCACGAAACAGGAACGAGAAGTCCAAGCTCAGCTATGCTGCAAGAGAACCACACAGAGAGAGGGCACCTGGGTCATGTACTTTTTTTCTCCAGGTCCCAGGAAGCCACACCCTAACTTGGTCCCACCTCTTAAAGATAATTGGTTGGCAAAGATTCCCCATCACCTCCCCCTTGTCTAAATAAGAGCAATCCAAACCCAATACAAAACTATATGCAATGGGAACTGATATCAAATATAAAATTACAACCAACATAAACAATATTAAGCAAGGAACACATGATAAATGTTTTAATAGGCATTCTATTCCAAAGAGTCTAAGTCTTGCATAGGAAATAGGCTTGGCTAAACCATAACAGGATGATAACTATAACTATCTAATCTTCAACCCCATCAAAGGTCTGAGACAGAAGATAATATTACTTGAGTAGGCAGGAAGTGCAATCAAGCAGCTTCCAAAGCAAGCAGTATATGACAGAGACAATTGGCCACCTGAGCAATCACCCAAAGTCTCATGTGCAAAGTTGAAGCAACCACCTTTGGCTAAGGCCTAGAGTAACTGACAGACCATTTTCAGAAGCAGGAAATTTTTGAGTACCCTGTCTTGGCAAGATTTGGAAGTCCTTTTCTTGTGTCCTGCTTATCCAGTCCGGATACCATGTACTTTGTCAGTGGTTGAGGCACGGGGTGTTTTTTGCCCAAAGGCGAACTGTGCCAAGGAGAAAACAAACTCTGAGTAAAGTGTCTTTGAAGCTCAACATTCTCTCAGAAATAGATTGGTGCTATCAGAAGCAATCATATCTCATGTCAACAGAACCCTATGTTATTTAAATGCCATGTTCTACAGATCCTTGAAGTGGTTAAAGATTACCAATCAAGGCAGAATACAATCTCTAAGTATCTAAAGAACCTAATTAATATGACCATACGTATAACAAACATGAACAAATATTGGCCTATAATATTTAATACTTGTATAACTTAGAGACTAAGACGTCATGTCAGAATATTAAACAATCTATAAACAAATGTGCAGCAAATGAGAACAATGACCTCAAAATGTAAACAATGTATAAGTACCTTGATCAGAGGTAAGAATAATATATAATGCAATATAAAAATATATCCTGAAAGTTGTATCAATATACAAAATGTCCTAAACAGAGGTAGAAACATGCAAATTTACAATCTGACAGAATGACTTTGCATAGGTGTACAAATATTATAAACAAATAACAAATATAATTTGAGCTTGAATCACTATACAAAAACTATACCAATGTAAATGGTCCATAAATAATAGCTTACAAGTGTTCAGTCTATCACCCATTATTATTATTATTAGTGTGAATAAGTTCACAATAAATTATCTATTATCCCATTCAATTTTCCCCTTTTTAAAAGATAAATCAATTATTTTTTACTTATTATAATGGGAAAACTCACAAAACAGTAACAAAAAGTCCAAACTCAGCTATGCTGCAAGGGAACCACACAGAGAGCACCTGGGATGCACCGTTTTTCTCCAGGTCCCAGAAAGCCACACCCTAACTTGGTCCCATCTCTTAAAGATAATTCGTTGTCAAAGATTCCCCATCAGTCAAATGCCTTCTTCTGTTCACCTAACACACTATTTAAATGTGTGATACACTTACATATGTGTAGGCAAAGCACTCATGCACATAACATTTTTAAATTATTCTTTAAATTTCTAGTTGAATATCCCTTGTCTACAAGTTATAAGAACACACCTGATGAGCCATTTTAGGGTTAGCAAGAGACTTGACTCTAGAGGTGTCCCCAGGTGTCCATGGAGATGTCCCCAGCTAGATTCTTGGGCAGCTGAGGAGAAGGAGCCTGAAATGGCCCTATCCTATACCCATACTGATGAATATCTTGCATATCACCATAGAACCTTCATCTGGTGAAGGATGAAGCTAGAGACAGAGACCCACAATGGAGCACTGGACTGAGTTCCTAAGATCCAAATGAGGAGCAGAGGGAGGAAGAACATGAGCAAGGAAGGCAGGACCACGAGGGGTGTGCCCACCCACTGAGATGGTGGGGGCTGATCTAATGGGAGCTCACCAAAGCAAGCTGGACTGGTAAGCATGTGATCAAACCGAACTCTCTGAATGTGTAGGACAAAGAGGGCTGACTGAGAAGCCAAGGACAATGGCACTGGGTTTTGATCCTACTGTATGTACTGGCTTTGTGGGAGCCTAGTCTGTTTGGATGCTCACCTTCCTAGACCTGGATGGAAAGGGAAGGACCTTGGACTTCCCACAGGGCAGGAGACCCTGACTGATCTTAGGACTGGAGAGGGAGGGGGAGGGGGAAGGAGGAAGGATATGGGAGGAGTGGAGGAGGTGGACATTTTAAGTAAAAATAAATAAAAAGAAAATAAAATAACACCCCTGACTCAACTTCTCCAATGGCCAAGTTCATTGGCTCCTTCATCACCGTCCTTTTACTGTCTTCCTGTTTTATTCTGTGTGGGTTGCTCTTCACTGATTTTCTTTTACCTTAGAATTTCCATTTGAAAATTTCCCTTTCTTCTGATTTCTGCTAGGCCTTTGTTCTCTTATCATTATCTTTCTAATGGCTGAGAAGGATATAATGGAATGAGGTCTTTTAAATATTGCATCTCCGAGAACACCTTCAATCTACTTGATTTGCTATGAACATTTAATTATAGGCTAAAGATTATTTCAATTTATTTTTTGAGACAGGTTCTTTCTTTGTAGCCCTGGCTATCTTGAAATTCAATTTGTAGCTGAGGCTGGTCTCAAACTCACTGAGATCTGCCTGCCTTTGCCTACCAAGCCCTGGAAATAAAGGCATATGTCACCATGACTGACTACTCCAATTTTTTAAGCCAACTTTATCCTACATCCAGTAGAGCTGAAGGGCCGTTGCCTACTATTTCTGCAGCATCCCCATGCTTGGTCTAGTTTATATGTCAATTCTTTTTTAAATTTTCATTTTTTTCTTTTATTTAAAGTAGATTTTTCTCTCATATAATATATTCTGGTTACTGTTCCCCCTACATCTCTTTCTTCCAATTCTTTTTACCTCCCCTCCTATCCAGATCCACCCCTTTCTGTTTCTCATTAGAAAACAAATATATAAGGAATAATGATAAAATGAAATAGAAAGCAAAAGCTAACACAATGCAGAAAGAAAAGAACCATATATAGAAACATATATAGACACAGAAATCCCTTTATTTGCACATTTGGGAATCCCATAAAAACACTAAACTGGAAGCCATAATAGATACACAAAGGATCTATAGGGTTAAAAAACAAAAGTGTGTGTGTGTGTGTGTGTGTGTGTGTGTGTGTGTGTGTGTCTGTGTGAAATAAATATTTTAAAAGTTTTTTTAAGTCCTAACACCACGTTATGAGACAAGACACCTCCAAAGATGCCACTGAATTCATTTTCTACTGGCCGTCTACTGAGCGTGCAGCCTACCCTTAAGAGCAGTTTGTTTCTCCAGGGTTACTCCCCCAGAAAAAACTAAATTTTTGGTTACAAATGGTTATAATTGGAGATAGATTTTGTTTTAGCAGTGGGGATGTCTCTACATCTTTCAGCTCCATGATCCTATCTGGTGCAGGCCCGTGCAAGCCCTGTGCAGGATGCCTCAGCTGTGTGAGTTCATATGGGCTTCAATCCTATTGATTTAAAGGCCTTGTTCCTTGATGTCCTCCATCCTCTCTGAGTCTTCCATTCTTTATTTCTCCTCTTCCCTTCCTCATTAGCATGTCTATTCATGCTGGCATGGTTCAGCAAATATTTAGGCAGTCTTGTTTTAGTGAGACTCTGTGAGGTTAGCCTCTGACTTTACTGGATCACAGTATCACAGCAAGCTCCCCAGTTCTCTGTCTCTTAACTCTTCCCATTCCCTCTTCCATACTGTTCCCTGAATCTTAGATATAGGAGTATTTTCTAGAGGTATCAATTGGTACTAGATTCCACAACTCTGTATTTTGATTGGTTGCATTTTATTTTTAATGATCTCCTTCTCTTTCAGAGATGTTTTCTTGGTGAAGGGTGAAGACTATACTTATCTGTGGGTATATGGACAAATATTTAGAATGTAGTTAATGATTATGCTGATTTAATAGAGTTTTGGTTATTAGAGCCTCCTCCAAGATCCATGACTTCACTAGCACTAAGTAGTTATCTATGTTTCTGGTCAGACATGTTTTCCCTTTTGTTGAGCAGGTCTTATGTTCAGTTAGAGAACTGTTGGTTACTGCTAAAGTGTGTGTGCCACTACTGCACTTTAAGGGTTACCTTGACATGATTGCCGTTGTTGTGGTTCATAGAAGTCATAGCTGGGTAGGACTGTGCTTGTTGTATTGGAATATTTTAAGAGGTATTAAAGCTTCAAAAATTTAATGTCATTATATTTTATTTGTATAGTCACAAAGTATAAAATATATGTATATATATTGTATTTCTACATAATCTCATTTTTCACAACTAAAGTTACAAAGAGACTTACAAAATACCATATGAAAAAGAGAGAGTCCTACTTTAGTTATTACTATAGAAGACTGAAATGGTATTTTCTAGTTCTTATAGTAGACTTCACTTAATTCAAGACAATTTTACTTAATTGGACAAATGGCTTCGAAACAGCACTCATTGATATAGTCACTCCAAAAGCTTAAAGAATTCCTTTTTCCTCATCTTAGATCAACTGGATCATAAATCTTTGGAAGAAAAGCAGAGTCTGCATGTTTTTTATTTCTTAAAGTTTTCCGTGGTGAACATAAGCACCAAGTTGGCAGGCCACCGTGTGACTGCACTGTTGTGCCCTTAACCCTTTTTAGATGATGGTGACGAAACGCTCTTATCTGCTTCCATTGTACTGGTCCCTGCAGACTGGCTTGTTTGTAATTTGGAACAGAGGGAAAGATTGCATCTGGGTCAGAGGTATGTTGCATCATTTTGTTATTGTATGTGTCCATAAAGCCGCACCAATTCTCCTTTGCCTTAAATTCTCTTTTTCTTGGACCAAGAATAAAGGTCTTTGTCAAGTGTGATCACACTTTCACATTGCTAGTTCAGCCCCATCAAATGCCACTATTTTTCTTTTATCCAAAGGGCTTGCCCCAACATGAACAAAGAGCATGCATTATGTGTTTGCCACAGTGGTCTTCCTGCTTCCCACCATTATACAGGTTAGTCTACTTCCATGTCCTTCTATGGTTTTTGTAATAATAAATGGTAGTGGACAAAAATCAGTCTTTCCAGAAAGTCTTGCTATATGGGACAGATCAAGAGAAGACATTGTGCTGAGACTCAGCAGCACCCCTACCACCTCCAAGAGCCCACGTGCAAGTTCTTGGAGACTCATATGTGACATTCAGCAAAGCTGTCTTTACCTCCTTTAGTCACAGTTTTTTAAAACACAACAGACATAAAGTATCTTGGGGAGAGCAGCAGTAATGCACCTGGAAGGCTCCTCATTTTATTCTCTTAGCCTCGCGCTGCCTGAAAAACTGGGATGTGTAGTTATTATTCTGGTCTTGGAATCCCATTATGGATAAAATATGGCAGCAGATGTAATGACTGAGAACTGGATCCTTACTTAGGACAACTGGAGGAAAACTCAGTATCTTTCTAGCCAGCAGAACAGTCCTGTGTCTCTCTCGCTGTAGAGTACAGCAAGCTTGTAACCTAATGTTAGCCCTTCATTCGCTTGCCAGACAAAATTCCAAGGACGTGAAGTCAAAGTTGTCAACACATGAAGCACGACTGAATTGTACTCCCCTTTGTCACACATAAAAGGGGTCAAAGGTGGGAAACAGGCTAGGCTTATAACTAAAAAGGGACACTGCCATACTGTAAGGAACTTGACTTAGAATAGGGTCCGTGTGAAATGATACTTTCAATGATCACTTTGGAGTCAATGAAAACACCAGACAGTGTTTGTCCCAGCATGGCCTCTTGGAGTGCATCCTAAAGAAGTTGCTTGGATTGTCTCTGTGTGCCTAATTGTTTATTCTTGGAAATGGAGACCTGACCTCTCTATGCTTACACGCAGACATCACACCATGCCCTCACACTCAGGCCTGGAAGCAGCCAAAGGGGGGAAAAAGTGTTTCTCTCTGTAGGCCAAATCCCACAGCAAAGGAGGTTGGGGAACATAGCTAAATGTTCTCACTTCTGGAAACAGAGGCCTCAAGAGAACACAGTCATACAGGCTGCAGGTCACATGCAGAAATACCCAGGAGCCTGCAGGAGGAACAGACTGCCTAGGGGAGCCTTGAAATTAAGGTCATCTTGATGTGGGATTATATTTGAAAGTCTGTGATGTGTAGGACTTCTGTCTACTTCTGAGCTTGAGTGTAAAGTTTGCGGACTGTTGGGTAATGACGGTCTTGCTCTATCCAGTTGTTTTCATGGTGCCTAAAGCAAGCGAGGCCCCTCCCCGGTGTAACAGCTGTAAGCAGGTCAACACGAGGCAGGTGTGGACTCCTGACACAGCACTCGACCAGCCTAGCATGAGACAGGGCATGAGGCTTTCCATGAGAGATGCTATTTAGAGCCTCACAGAGCTTTTGGGATCCAGCCAATGCCAAGTGTTTGCAGATTAAGAAATTTTCAAATTAAGAAATTCAATAACTGATACACGACAATATTTTAACATCATCTTCTACTATACTTTATCCTGTAAGAGCTAGGGGATCTATGTATTAAAGAATTTAGACCTGAGAATGGTTCATAGCCCTGCCTGCTTGCTCCTCACTTCCGTGTGGTATGGACACAGACCAACATTTCTGGCGGGAACATTCAGGCATGAGAAAGCCAGAGAAACAGTCAGAGTTCTCACAGCTGCCAGCTGAGATCATGGCCCAAGGTTTTGTTATTTAATTTCAGAATTCAAATGTTTTCTTCAGTCAGTGCGGGGGAAAAAAATGGTCTGAAGCAATTTTAAAATGTTCCTATATCTTATCTTGCATATATTCACCCACAACTTTCATGTACCAATGGCTACTTATCAACACAATAATTTATGTAAGGCTATGAAAAACTATCCACTCATCCAAACTCCAGGGCCCTTAGTAGGGCATTAAGGTCCTCTGCAAAACCTACCACAGTCGCGCATTGACTGGGTCCTTCTTCGCTGCATTTGGATGTTCTTGCAAGGTGACATCTTACAGCATTTGGAATACATTTTATAGCCCCTCCATCATGAATTCCAAGTCGATACAGGCTGCGTGCTAACAAAAGCAGCAAGGATCCTCACCTCTTTTATGATGAAATCGAGACTGAATCCTTCCTGAACAAACAGAGGCCTTTGGGTGCCCTGCCTGAAATAAACGGAGCTGCATCAACACGCTAGCTTTTTCTGTCTCCCCAGAAACCAGAGCAGTTCCTCCCCCGGTGATTTTGTGTGCCGTGCTGAGAACATGAATCTTGGATGCTGTTTCAGAAGGAACCATGAGCCATTTATTCTTAGTCTGAAATTGGCAGGCTTTCTGTTTTGGAGAATTTTTAATAGGACTAGCTGAGGAACCAGCATTAGGGATTATTTTCTCAGTGTGGGGTTAGATGTGTAATGGATATGTTCGCCCTGAGGACCCTAAACCATGTACTGTAAAACTTTGTTAGAACTGCCTCGCTTTACTACTAACATTTTCCCGGGCCTGTTGTTCATTTTTCGCTAGGTCCGGCCAAAAGTTTATAAAGCTGTCTTTCCCCCACAGACCATTATTTTTGTGCTAATTAATTAACACAACCAATATCTCAGATATGAAATCCAAGCTTCGGTTACTTAGTTTGGCTGAAAAAGCTGTTTTCCTAATCACTGACTGTTTTCTGCTACTTCAGGTCCACCACCTAAGTTCTTGGCCAGAGCAAGCTTGTGGGAGCTGGGGAGGTCTCCAATGGCAACAGCCTTCCACCCTGAATGGGAGAGTGGGAGGAAGGGACTGCAGCTGTCCCTGTCACTAAGGATTTTGGAGGAAGTAAAAGAAAGTAAAGGGGGAAGATTTGTGGAATAGACTTAAAAGGGGAAAGACCAAGACGTTGGGCAACCCTGCAGAGAGGGCCAGTCCTCCGCAGTTACTACGGCTCTTGCACACTCTTAAAGGAAACACAGCTTTGTGGGGCTTCTTTGAGGAGAAACATGGACACATCTGCCAAGAAACATTGCATGTGTATTGTTGTTTTCCCCTTATGTTTTTGATTGTTTGGATTCATTTCTGAATTCCCAGAGCTAAGGTTTTATTTCTAATTTGATAGGAATTTTGGAAGATTGTTTTCTTATTATTTCCAGTATTTTGAATTTACATTGCTTTATCTGATTATTTACACATGGCATAGTACAAACATACAGATGTAAATATATACGTACACATACATACATGTAATTTTGTGTGGGCATCATGTGCAAACATACGCAGTCTTCATCTGGGGAGGAGGACAGAGATGGTCACCATTGTTCCTTGAACATGTAGCCGGCATAGGCACTGGCTATGTGTCCTATACGTGCTCACTGTGATAGTTTAACAACTGAATTAAAAAGAGTGAGTCCTTTTGGGAACACAAACAAGGCTGAAGCTCAGTGTCACAGGAGGCCATGACAGATTCCTAGTGTTCCTGAAGATGTGATTCCAAATCTGTCTATAAAACAAGAAAAAAAATGGGGGCGAGAGAGAGAAAGAAAGGAAAGAAGGAAGAAAGGAGGGAGGGAAGAAGGTGGGGAGAGAGGGAGAAAGAAAAGAAGGAAGGAAGGAGGGAGGGAGGGAGGGAGGGAGGGAGGGAGGGAGGAAGGAAGGAAGGAAGGAAGGAAGGAAGGAAGGAAGGAAGGAAGGAAGGAAGGAAGGAAGGAATTGCTGTTTTTCGCAATTCACAGTGCACGCGTGCATGCAGACCATGGATTTCCCCTCTACCTGTTTGTTTGTTTTGAGGTAAGGTCACATTCTACAACCATGGCTGACCAGAAACAGTCTCTCTAGACCACGAAGGCCTTGAACTCACAGAAACCCACCTGGTTCTACTTCTCACAGGGTAGGACTAAGGCCTGAGCTACCAGGCCTGACACAGAACCTATAAAAGCAAAACACTTCTCGTCTAAAATCTTTGTTGCAAGTATTCATTTTTGACACTACAAGTAGTCTTAAAAAAATAGTTTTGTTTATTGGGAGAGGCCTTTCCTGAGCAGCAGCCAGCCATACCTCAGGGATTTTAAAATGAAATAGAACTTTTTAGAGGTGAGAGGCAACGAAGAAGGGTAAGGAAGGACAAAGAAAAACAGGCTGAACAAGACTCAGGGATAAAGACATAGAATATCTCATGCTAAAGGCATTTTTTTTTTCTGGGAATCCACCTTCCTCTACAGTGTGTGGTTTCCCTGGTACCACTCACTTCCTTGTTCTTCGGCTTCCAGAGATGTCTGAAGCTCCAGTCTAGCTACAAAGCCAGCTCTCTAGTGAGCTCATCGTCACATCTATTATAATCACATTGGCAGAGACTGCAAGGTTAGCCCTTCCTTTGCCTCACAGTCAGGTGACTGTGTGGCTCTCGGCAGAACCGGCAAATCTTCAGTCAAGACAAATTGCTCAATTGGAACTCATTTCAGGCATTGTGCTGGGAATTTTGTCATTATTCGCAATTTAAGCATTTTCCAAATTTTAATTATCCTTACGCCATCCTGTGATTTTTGGCATACTTCACCACTGGCTTAGTGCTTTAATGTTTGCTGTTATTGACCCCAATTTTCACTGATGTATACATTTGTAGTGTGTGTTAGTTGGTTAGCTGAGTGATCCACAGAACTGTCTCAGCTTGGTAGGGTAGAAACAAGAGGCAGTTTGATGTTCTCCAATCACTCCCCCTTGCGCTGTGTCAAATCTCCCTGTGCCACAGGCAGAGTTCTGCATCATGACTTGGGCAGATTTCAAACTCTCTCAGGCATTCTCAGTTACTAAATTTATAATTTTCCATTTTCACTACCAGTTGCAAGCCAACATAAGCCTGCTTTTCGTATCTCGGTGAAACGTGCTGATTCGCTACTGCAGCCCAGACTACTGGGTGACAGTTCCTCTGTGGAGGAGAGGGCTAACTGGACCTTCTGCTTTTTTCTCTCAGCTTTGACCTCGGTGGTGCAGGGGTGAGGGTGGGGAAGCATGGTCAGCTCCATGGTCAATTCGACATGCTCCGCCTTCCAGGTCTCCTTGTGGACACCCTTTTGGCACTGGCTGTCTCTGTTCTCAGGTGCTGTGGGTATCTGTACAGACTTCCACTAGCTCTAACTCTGCCTCTTCTGAGTCCCTCTGGCTTTGGTGGTCCCATCAAAACACTACACAAAACTTTAACTATTTAGTAGATTTTAATGTATTCATTGTATTATTGTAAAAATGTTACCACAATAAAATATTCATGTACATATGCCGTTATATATACATATATACACAAATATATATACATACATATGTATACCAAACTTGGTATACATATATATGTGTGTGTGTGTGTACCCATTAGACAGGAATATATATATAATATATATACAATATAAACAGCCAGTCTTTGGGCTGGAGTTCTGCTCTTTGCTAAGGAGGGCAGTTACTACTGGTAGCACTGACCTGTGACTACATCTGTAGCAAACAAACGTTTCCCTTTCTCACGGACCATCAAAGAAGAAGGAAGGTTAGAACATAAGACACATCAAGTGTGTGATTGACCATTGTGCTAGTCAAGGTCAAGTCTGTTTTAAAATCCTAGCTGGCACACATTGTGTATCTGGATGACTTGGTCTGAGCTGTGTCTGCAGTGTGTGTCGGCCTGAACTTCCTTCTGCAAGGACACCATCATGGTCCTCATTTCGTCTAGTGTTTTCTTTCTGGGTTGGTGATTAGAGGTGTGCATTCTAAACAAAGCAAACAGCATTTGACGAGTAACTGGAGTACCCAACTGACAAGTCATTCCAGCATCTCCATTTAAGTCCCAGCCACCGTGGAGCTGAGCTTGGGGACAACTCTGCTGTCCTTCAACTACCCACAAAATTATACGGATACCAAAATGATTTTTTTTTTTTGCTGGAGTAGGAGTGATTCATTACATTAAAAATATCAGAAAATGGGGCTGGAGAGATGATTCAGCATTTAAGAGCACTTGCTTGTACAGAGGACCCAGGTTCAATCCCCAGAAGTCACAACTCTCCATAACTCCAGTTCCACATGATACCGTGTCTTTTTCTAAGTTTTGAGGGTACCAAGCCCAGGTGTGGTACACACACATGCGTGCAGACAAAATAATCATGCACATAAAATAAAATAAATAAACCTCACAAACTTTCTAAATGCCAGGAATACAAACTCATAGGATGACATTTTACCCAGTTCTACTCATGATGTCTGTGGAGCATGCCTGTAGTTGCAACATGATTTTGAACAATGATTATTTCACCCTGTCTTCCAAGTGTAGATAACAAATATATGTCCACTTTCTTAAGAGCCAAGTTCTATAGCTGAATTATGGTCTTGCCAAACTGAACTGTTTTCTTAGCAATCTTCAGCTCTGCATGTTGGGGAGCTGGATGACACCTGTTTCTGCAGTGGGACTATAATTGTGACTCAGCACACATAAGAATTCAAAGTTCTAGGGCAGGCAGTGGTGATGCACGCCTGTAATCCCAGCACTCGGGTAGCAGAGGCATGTGGATCTCTGTGAGTTTCGAGGCCAGCCTGGTCTACAGAGCCAGTTCTAGGACAAGCTCCAAAAGTACAGAGAAACCCTGTCTTGGAGGGGAAAAAAAGGGTTTCAAACTTCTTTGAAAGTATCTCAAAACAGAGATTGGTTTCAAAAGTACATCAGTCCTCCACACCAGCTGTTTCTACGCGAACAGATCCAACTAGCTAAGAATCAAAGTAGGTAAGGAAAATCCTGTTCGTGCTGAATAGACGTGGATTTCATCCTTCTGCTGCCCAGTATAGCAGTAACTCACCAGCATCTCCATTGTGTGGAATATCAAAGTCCTGTAGACAGGATTTGAAGTATACGAGAAGATGTGAGGGGTTTTGTGACAGCTACATCAGTTCACAGAAGAGACTCCACAGTTGCTATCGAGAGACTGTTCCTAGAGCAAACTCCTGAGGACACCCAGGAACTCCTGCAGGTTTTAAAGCAAAACTTCTCAACAGCTGAAGAGACCAGAATTCTATTGTTTACATTAAACCATCTGGTAACAGAACAAACAGAAGTAAGACCTAAATGTTGGGGAGGAGGGACACATTCAAGTGTTCAGTACGATGTACTGTTGAAGGAATGCATGCCACTAGCCTTTCGTTTCAAGACTAAAGAATAACTAAGCCTTAGTGACGATGGTCCGTATTGTGCACAGCTGTAACCTCTTTGGTAATTTAAGGCTGAAACACAGAGGCACTCGGTGTTTCACTAAACACCATGCCACTACCCACAAGTTACTACTATTGACCCAGGGCAGGGGTTCGTGTCCAGGCATCTTGGTTGCAGATCCTGTTCTCTTAGCCTCCAGCATCTAATCTCTCTATTTTGGAAAAAACAGAGGAAGAGGAATTTGTAAGTACTTAAAAGACAAAACACCAGAAAAAAAATTGTTGCCTTGTGAAGAAAATGAATCCATGTTTTTCTTTTATTCCTTTTGGGGAACCTATTGGTTTTCCATTGTAGCTCAGCAATGCATATAGCCATGCCCAATCAAAGATTACCTGATGTCTCTTCAGCAGCTGTGCTATACTGCACATCCCTGGTTATGAGCAGCATCCACTTCAGCAGCTGTGCTATACTGCACGTTCCTGGTTATGAGCAGCATCCACTTCAGTTGCACACCAAGTACAACTGCTTACTGTAGTGACAGTGCACACTGTGTCTACGACACACTGCTGAGCACGCAGGGCTTTGCAAGGAATGTTTCCTGCGATTCTTCGGGTTTCTTTTTTTTCTTTTACAGCTTAAACCTTAAAACGTTCTCCTTGTATTTCCTGTGAAAGTGATATAGAGACTTCATATCACTGCTTTACAATGACAAAGACAGTTCAGGAAATTCAATATTTGAAAAAAACCTTTTCACACTTATGGCTCGTTTTAAATGTAATGCGCCTCAGCGGAGCAGGGCAAGGCTCCAATAACTGGAAAGCGATTTGTTGGTCATGCACAGGAGAAAAGATAACCTTAGTGTTTTTCCTCCACAGGACGAGTTCATCTTGAAAACAAATATGGGCTCTTCCCAACAAAAGGAACAAGAACCCATTACCTTTCCTTTCCCTAGCACGGACAAGGACCTGGTGGCCAGAGCTTCAGGGCAGAGCACAGAGCACTTGGCTCAGAGTGGCACAAAGCTTTGGGTTGTAGTTAAGTAACAATAGCTGCTGTTAGAATGGCCTTCCACGCTGGACTCGCTGGACCCTTTGACAGCCTAAGTTTTAGTGATGATTCTTGACCCAGTTTTGTAGATGAAGACCAGGAACAGCAAAGCAAAGCAAGTTGTCTCAGTCACAGATCTGGCATGTACGCCTAGATAATTTGTGTTTAAGAGTACAGAGTTAATTTACTTGTCCAAAATGTGTTTAGAGTTTAAGCAAAATTGAACCAAAATATGAAAAATCAGCTAACACAAGCAGGAAGTAAAACGAGGTAAGACAGATGACCAGCAGATCCCAAATGAAGAGAGATGGAGACAGGACAAACAAACAAACAAATAAAAACATCATCCTCTTGTCTTGTGTAATTAAGAATAAATAAGAAAGCTGTTCCGTGGGTACGGAGTTTGCACAGAGTTTGTGCATGCGCAGCTGTGGAACATGGGCCAGGGTCCCCGTCTCTATTTTGTGCACTTCTGCATTTCAGAAAAATCGTTCCGAACGATCTTTAAGTCACAATAGTTCCAAGCTTAATGCAAGTCTCCTCTTCAGTGTGGTCTGCTTTTAAATGTGGATGGGTAAACAATATCAAAGGCCTGTGCAGGGTGGGATAATCACCTTATTCATTGTAGTCTAGATATGATAATTAGCTGTAAAGAATTCAGAGGTGCCAGGAGAGAACTGTCAAAATCATAAACAGCAATTCATCAGAGCCTGAGAAGAAGAAAAACAACAGCAATAAACCCCCCCACCTCCCCACCCCCGCACTCACTAAACGCACCAGAAGGCTCCAAAGAAGCCCCCTTTTCTAAGTGATCCCAGCCGCACATCAACTGGTGACCCTTGGGTTCAGGATGTACTCCCTGCTCCAGGTTATACGAAGCACCAAACAGTTACTCAGCTGTTGTTGTTATTTTGTTTTGTTTTTGTCTTTCGGGCTTTTAGAGAAAAGGAGACACAGGCAGGGAGTTTTAACAAAGTCTCTCTGTGTATCTGGGGCTTGGCCAAATGGTATTTCAGGGCCTGCAAAGGCTGACCGCCATCAAGTCTAACTCCTTTCAGACCAGACTTGGCAGGCGCATTGCCTGTGTGAGCGTGCGCAGCGCTGCAGCCATTGTCACCACAGCGGTGCCAAGAACAGCTGTTCTTTTCTGCTCTCGTTGGTGGCGTGGAGTCCTGAACTCTGTAACTGAGCACTGGCCTCAATTTGAATTTTCACACAGACAAGACGAAGTTAGTTCTTTGGGGGGCAAGCTTTGTGAGGGCGCCCTTCAATACCGTAAAGCAGAAAACGAGAGAGCCTGCCTTGTGCGTCTTGCTGGGGGAATTTAAATGGGAGTCTCAGAAACTAGCGTGATTTGGCAAGAGCACGATCGAGTGCGGTTGTGAGGTCCCACCAGCAACATATGCTTTTACTAAGCTGCGCTATGCCTTTCAGTCTGAGCTTTTAAAATGTTACTTTATATTTTCTACCATTATCATTCGGAACCCAAACCAAAGTAGTTAACTCTGAATAAAACTATCCTATTATGAAATTAGGCCTCATCCTAGGGGAATGGTGTTTAAATGTAACCCTTTTTCCCCCTCACTCTAAACACAGCAAGAAAAAAATAAAGACTAAAGGGGGTAGGAAAAGAAGTCTGCTTATGATTAGGAGGTGAACTTTGAACCATGCCTATTGTTCCTGCCAAGAATTTCTGAATGCTAATGTAAAAAGATATATATATATGAGCAAAGGTATTTTAAGCGTCTACTGTAAAGAACCAAGCTTTCTTCCTTGCTTCATTGTTGAAGATAATATGCCTCTCTAACAAAAATGCTTTCAAGATGTAACCATATTTTGAAATGAGTATCATAATACATCCTTTGCAAGCCTGGAATTTGGAAACAAAGGCCTCGCTTTAATCTGTTTTTCTTTTTACCTGATGAGCAGGGTGACAGGGCAGCGAGAGGAGGTTCAGACATGTCCCCAGTCTCATTTGCCGTCCTTCCTCTTTCCTCATCAAGTGGGCCCTGACAACCTTTCTTTCTGAAGCTACATAAATTAAACAGGGTTAAGACTCTCAGCCCTTGTACAAGCTCCAACACAAGCCAAGACAAGAAAGGACCCCGCAGGTGACGGACAGGCTTCCAGTCTCTCTGCTAAACCGGTAGGGCAGTGAATCTCCCTGCCTCTCTCCTCACTGAAATAATAACAAAGCACAGAGCCTGGGCAGCCTTTCTTTCTCCCTCCTTTTACGTAGCTAACGGGTATCTCCAATTATGCACAAAGGGAGAAAAGAAGTCGCATTTCTTCATTGCTACTTTCCCTTGTGCTTTCCGGGTCTCTCAGTGCCTTCTCCCTGGATAGCCAGCCCTGGGGAGGAAACCCTAGCGTGGCAAAGCCAGCAGGGGGCCCAGCAGTGGACATGCCTCAGATTGAGGTGTTGATCTTTGCCCAGTGACATCTGTCAGAAGGGTTCCTCCTGACTTTGTAAATAGATCACAGAGAGTGGCAACCAATGAAATAGGTACGACCTGTGTCTGAGTTTGCAAAGTAGATGGCATGTCAACACGCACATGTGACTAAAAGATAACCATGACGGGAGGCATCAGAAGGCACTAGAACAATCATAGCAAACAGAAAAGAGATTTCATAAGGTCCAAATAGGATTTCCTAAGAAAGGTTGGGTTAAAATCTCTAGACAAAGACTCGATGATCTAGCATCTTCATAGACAACCTTAGTCACCCTAAAAACAGCTTCCCATTATCAACACCTTTCAGGCCATCAGAAAGAAGAGCTTTGCCTGGGTCTGCAAGCCCATCACCTTCTGCAGTAGAGTACAGCATCCGATAAGAGCAGCCTGACCTCACCCGTAATAAAGTTCCCTTGTTTCCAGCAGACATGGGGCTTCCATGGAAGACATTATGAAAAATATTTTTGGGTTTAGAGGGTTTTCTTCCATTGTCTGCAGGACTAATGGTGGTATCTGTATTTAAAGAAGATCAGTTCTATGAGACACCTCTGGGCACCTCTTCTTGTTCCAGCCAGAACCAAGGCTTGGGTGAATCTCCCACCATTATGGAATTCAGCAAAACTACTACATCATCAGAGAGCCTTGTATGTGATGGTGTCCAACTGACTAGCTACCAGAAAATGGGTAGAAGATTGTTAAAGTTGTAGTCTGATGGATCCAGATTTAAAATGGCTTTAATAAAAGAAAATGGTGACCCTAAGTTAACAAAAGAAAACCAAGGGAATAAAAGGGTAGCTTTGTGTTCACTCCCCAACTGGTCTATCTATGCACATGCAAAAGAAATTTAAAAGCCTCAGCTTCTTTCTGGTCTGAAATGGTTTGGACTGGAAAAGATCTCAAACATTTTGAAATAAATGGATAAATTATATAGTCAAATATATTCAACAGTTTGTGTGCATTATTAAAACATTACCAAGACAACACTTTGAAAGATATGAAAATAGCAGTCTGTCTTTACCTGAGAGAATCCTGGGGCTTGGAGAAGTTCAGTGAAGAGGAAAAAATTAACACATGACCCACAACTAACCAAGGTGTAAAGAATAAGAGACTAAAGAATAGTCAGTCCTAAAGGGAACATGGATACTACCACAGGTCAAGGAATTATTATGGAAGAGGGGCCAGAAAGAATGGAAAAGCTGGAGGCAATGAATGGGTACAAGCAAAGCTTGGCTTCTGGACACAGAAGGGCAGCTTCAGACATGAATTCACAGCAGATGCGACAGTGTGCAAGAGACACGTGTGAGCCCAAGCCAGACCAAACGCCAGCATGGGCAGGGTGGGGAGTGGATAGAGTCCCATGCAGACCTATGGAGATGTTGCCAATCGTTGGCCGCTGGGAGAGGAAAGAGACAGATTTCTCTGAGAGTGTATCCCCTGGCAAGTCGACCACGATGCAATGAAAGATCATCTATCCAAGAATTTGGACAGCATAAATTCTTGAAAACTTAAAAAAACACACACCCAAAGTTAATGGGTAGAAAAAGGCGGCTGTATCTGGGAAGAGTTGAGAGGGGTGGATATAATGAAAACTCCTTGTATGAAACTCTCCAAGAACTAACAAAATAAAAGGTATCGACTGGGAGAGCTGTCTCTGAACTGAGACTACCTTCATTCTTTTTAGATTCAGCACTCTTGAAAGTGCATTTGTGCACACGCAGACAAAAACAGAGGCACAGCAGAATCTTCTTCAGTCTCTTGCTTTCCTGTTAACTCTTGGATTTCCTACCACTAGTACTTAGAGAAAAGTCGTGTGAAAGGGGAGAGAGCTTTGTGTTTCCAAAATGTTTCCAATATTCTCAATGCCTTATATTATATTACATTGAATTACAACTCTCAATAACAATTCCCATAACATTTTATGGCATAAATGGATCCCAGAAAAGGAAAAAAAATACTTTCTAAGAAAATAAATGAAACCAAAAACAGAGATAGATTGGGAGTCCAGACAACAGTGTGTTACTTCAGCGTCCCTCTGGCAATTCTAACGTTCTACTGCAAATTTCACAGTCCCCAATAGAGATAAAAATTAAATTTTCTTCCTTAACATCGTGGACTACACAGAAACAAATACTAGACACATGTTCACTACTCTAGCCAATCATGAGGGAGAGAAAAATTAGATACAACAAAATAAAAACATAATATGTCCAAATTCAAGAATAGGATGATTTGAAATTCTGAGTGCTCAGAGTGGAAAAAAGTATAACATAATTCTTATTTGCAGAGGAAATGTCCTGTTTGTAATCAAAAGTCCCAAGCACACAAGCAGTCAAACATGGCCTAGTCAAACAAGCACACAAACCAAAGACAATGTGAAGTGTCCCTGACAATGAGTTAATGACAGACTTATAGATCAGTGACACACGAAGAACAAAAACAAGGTATGGACAGAGTCAAATGTGTTCATAAAGTGAAAACATAATAGGGGGAAATCATAAAAAGAAACAAACTATTACAGAGATTAAAAAATAGAGTAACTAAGTTGAAAACTGTACAAGAATTATTCAAATAGAGTCAAGCAGTGAGGAGAAAGACTAGAACATAAAAAGAAAAGGTTCTTTTAAGAAATAATAAAAACAGTTTTTAAAAATAAAGAGGGTTTAAGAACTTAGGGGACACCAACAAGTGAACCAATATGTGCTCGAGATAGCTTTAGAAGGAAAGAGAGAAGGTGTACAGCGTTTGAGGAAATAATGGCTAAGATTGTTGGAAACCAATGAAAGGTAGAATATGAAAATTCATGAACTTCAAGAAACTGCAAGCTACTGAAGATACATTATAATTAACCTTCCAAGCGACTGAGATAATCTTATCAGAAACAAGACCAGAGCAGATTGTAAGACATGAGGAACCTTCAATAGGATTGCCAATGGAAGAATCAAAGTTCTAAAATAAAAAAGAAACTGTTAACCATAAACCTTATATTTCACAAAACTGTGACTCAAATATATATTTTAAAAAAATGAAAGGATTTCTTCATAGAAAAAACACTCGGAAAGTGTATTGCCACTAGACCTTCCTGAAACGAAATGTTCAAGGAACAAAAGACAGGAACTCAGAACTTCTGAATCAATAAAAGCACAAAAAAGTGGGGCTGGAGATAAGGGTTAGCAGTCAAGAGCACTGGCTGTTCTTTCAGGGACCTAGGTTCAACTCCTAGTACCCAGATGATGGCTCACAACCATCCATAGCTACTGTTCTAGGGAACTGAAATAATTTCTTCTAGCATCAAACCTCTGTGGACACCAGGCACACACATGGTGCACAGATATCCATTCAAGTAAAGCACACAAGCACATACAATGTAAATTTTTGTAAAGAACCCCAAAAAGATAAGTATATACATGAATCTAAGAGCTAGTCTATTTTCATTTATTATTGACTCAAGACATTAATGATTTTAAAATGTTTAAGCAGAACTTATTTTAACTTTGGCTTGTAAATACACAGGATTTTTCCTATGTAATTGAAGAAACTAAGCCATTTAAAGGGATTATCCAGAGACAGTACTATGTGGAAATGCCATTTTGAGACATATACAAGAGTAGCTAATTGATCACTATTCTCACAGATTGATCTCAGGTTGGTGTCAATCCAAATTAAAGTGTTTCAACTTCATGCCACTAAATATAATCTCCACAGCAGCCACAGAGAGAACATGTGTAAAATATATTCAAATAGAAATGAGAGGTAAATACAAAACTTTTCCGACAATAAGAAATTCAATCAATTACATAAAAGACAGACTACAGGAAAAGAAGTTGAGGATATCTGGGCATATGGGAAATGACAACAGTCCTCCTCCACCAGAAATCATTACAAATGGAGCTATGTTAAACCCTAAACCTGCATACTGCAGAATAAATAAATACACTACCAGATACTGGAGATTCAGAGACATACTTAAAACCCAAAGTACAGAATGGAAGACTATGCTCCATGGAATTAATAATCAACATGGCACAGAGGTTTGAGCTACAATCATATCAGATGAAAATGAAGACTCTAAGCCTACATTAACATGCATAAGACACAGATTATATACAGAATTATATATAGAGTGTTATATATTAATAAAAGTTTGGGGTCGTCAGGATTGCTCAGCATGTAAAGAGCCTTCCACACAAGCTTGACTGCTTTCTTTCCAACCTGGAACCCCTAAAAAGGTGAAAGGAGAGATGCAACTCAACAAAGTTGTTCACTGACCTCAGTGTGGATAGACTAGCAGTTACAAAGCACATACACACAGTATTTTTTTTTTAATTTTTTTTCAATAACCAGAGAAATGGCTTCATAGTCAAGAGCACTTGCTGTTCTCCCCGGGAACACAAGATCAATTCCCAGAACGTACATTGAGCAGTTCCACAGCTTCTCATAACTCCAACTCTGATCACCTCTTCTGACTCTTCACATGCATGGGCACCAGCACATACGGTGTGTGCAAACATAGCACATACATGCACACACAATGAGAGAATAAATAAATTTTTAAAAATTTATTTATACACCAAGTCATAAATAAGCACAACTCATGAGGGGTGTTTTGAGAAGTATGCTCACCGTGTAGTACAGACAAGAGTGAAAGTTTTTTAAAATTAATACTTCATCAAAAATAACTGAAGAACTGAAGGAAGAAGCCAGTCTACCATAAGGACTGGAGACTGCAAAACCCACTCTCAATACTGAACAGAACAAGATAGAAGGTAAAATGTAGAGATGACGCAAGCGACAGCATACACTCTACTGAGCATTCAGGATGCGCTAGCCAGTAACAGCAGCACAAGGGTCCTTATGAAGTAGCACTAAGGGTGTTTCCCAGGTTGCTTAAGCCACAAATTAAGTCTTGGTAGGAACTGTCAGATAATCCTATACAAAGTATCTTGTAAACCACATGTGATGCAATTTAAAACAAGGAAAACTGTGAAAAACACAAATTTACAGAGAATAAACACTCAACTTTAGATCAAAGGGGGAACAACACAAAGAATGG